>NC_058084.1:214756483-215085487 GCF_014858855.1 Bufo gargarizans
CCCCATGATGAGCTGCTTCAGACAGCCGCCAGGAGCTATAGAGTGGACTGAGCCAGAAGCAGCAGGTTCCATCCATGGTGTCAGAAACTATGAACTAAGTGTACAGTTTCTAGTGCCAACCTGAAATAACTGAATGGATGTGGTACCAGGTGTCGGACCCTGAAAAATCTGACATTCATGAGCAAGCATGAGAATAAGTCATCAATACCTGTCAGAATAGGACATCAAAATCTGATTGTGGGAGGCCAAATGCCGGTGTAACGTTACATTACCCTACTTCATGAGACTTCTCTACCTTGTAACTTCCGGTCGCACCAGAAATGACGTGAGGAGGCGTGCCGGAGTTGTGCCGATCTGCGCATGTGCAAAACTACGGTTTAGGGAAATCTCACAGCGGAGTTCAGCTGGACACTGTGCATGCGCCGGAGAGCCTCACCAGCCTTAGGATAGGAAGAGATTACGGCCCAGTGCGCAAGCGCGGCTAACTACAGAACATCCATTCGATTTCCGCGCCTGCGCAGTGTGGGGTTAGGGAGATCTAAAGGCCATTTTTTCTGTTAAATAAATATATTTATGCACAGTGTCCGGGTGTCCAGCTGAACTCCGCTGTGAGATTTCCCCGTCGTTTTGCGCATGCGCAGATCGGCACAACTTCGGCACACCTCCTCACATCAAGTTACGAGGTAGGGAAATCTCAAAAGTAGGGTAATGTAACATTACACCGGTACTCCTGCCAATCAGCTGTTTGAACAGACCTCTGCGGCCTTGTCCTAGACCAGTGACGTCACATACATCGGTCACATGGCCTAGGCGCAGCTCAGTTGATTCAAGTGAACGGATCTGCAATACCGCGCTTACCCATTATACAATGTATGACGCTGGGCTGTGAGAAAGCTGCACTGCCCACCAGAAATCTGCGGCCTCTTCAAACAGCTGAACTCCTGATCACATTAGATGACCCATCCTAAGGATAGGTCATCAATATTTAAATCCTGATGAAAGACTTAAAGGGGTTGTCCAGGTTCAGAGCTGAACCTGGACATACCTCCATTTTCACCCAGGCAGCCCCCCTGACATGAGCATCGGAGCAGTTCATGCTCCGATGCTCTCCTTTGCCCTGCGCTAAATCGCGCAGGGCAAAGGTATTTTTCTGAGTTCCGGTGACGAACCGGGCTCACCATGGGGCTGACAGGCAGCCCGGTGACGTCACCGGCACTGATGGGCGGGATTTGGCTCTGCCCTAGCCAGTAAAACGGCTAGGGCAGAGCTAAAGCCCGCCCCTCAGAGCCGGTGACGTCACCGAACACGCCGCTGGGCGGAAGTTACCGCCCGGCAGTGTGTTATTGAAAACACAAGAGCCTGTGCCCTGAACCCGGACAACCCAGCTCTGAACCCGGACAACCCCTTTAATTATTGTGCAAATAAATATTTTACATCATCACCTCTCTCTGGAATCTCTCCAGTGTCAGTTTCTTTTGCATCTCATCTTGAACCCAAGGATCAGCAGAATACTCTCCTTCTAGTAAAGATGGCCAGCAATTGCCAGCATCCCGGTTGGACTTGGTTAATACTATTCGGATTAGTTTTTTGTCCTCTTCATCAAACAAAAAACAACAACATATTTTTGTTTAAAATGACTTAAAGGGGTTCTGCACTTTCATTTAACTGATGATCTATCCTCTGGATAGATCATCAGCTTCTGATCGGCGGGGGTCCGACACCCGGGACCCCCGCCGATCAGCTGTTTGAGAAGACAGCGGCGCTCCAGCAGCATTCTCACTGTTTACCGCCGGGCTGCCCGCCCACTGACGTCACGACTTGTATCAACTAGAGTGGGCGCGGCTAAGCTCCATTCAAGTGAACAGAGCTTAGCCGCGCCCACTCTAGTTGATACAAGTCGTGACGTCAGTGGGCTGGCGGCCTGGCGGTAAACAGTGAGAAGGCCGCGGCGCTGCTGTCTTCTCAAACAGCTGATCGGCGGGGGTCCCGGGTGTCGGACCCCGGCCGATCAGAAGCTGATGATCTATCCAGAGGATAGATCATCAGTTGATTGAAAATGCAGAACCCCTTTAATGTTTTTGCATTTATTTATTTAGCATGCACATACCAACAATCACCGTACAACTATCACACAGTGCCATTCACATACAGAGGTCGACAAGAACTGCTCCTAGATCTCCAGGTAGAAGTTTTATGTAACTAGAATTGTGTGTGCATATATATAAAAATTAGTTTCTGTCTGTCTGGACGTCTGTCTGTTCTTTATGTACGACCAAACGACTGAAACAATCTTCAACAAATGTGGCACGCAGTTACATCAGGTGTCCGGGAAGGTTTTAGACCGGGTCTCAGCTCTCTAGGACTTACCGTTTCTGAGATATTCCCCAAAAATTACCTGCATTAGCCAATACAAGCCTACAAGTCTTTCTCTTCATATGCCAACTGACATACACACGGTCATATGTCCCTTATCAGCCAATAGAAGCTCGCAGGTCCTACTCCAGGTTTCCATAACAACTGATCACAGGTTTTAGCAGTTCGCAGGTCCTTAAATATTCAGTCATCTGAAGTGTATCAACCAATATAAGTTCACATTTAATTTACCAGGTTTTCACACAGGATAGGATTAGATACACAGCTCAGCAGACAGTATCACACAGAATAGGATATTAGATACACAGCTCAGCAGACAGTATCACAAAGGATAGTATTAGATACACATCTCAGCAGGCAGTATCACACAGGATAGGATATTAGATACACAGCTTGGCAGACAGTATCACACAGGATAGGATTAGATACACAGCTCAGCAGGACAGTATCACACAAGCAATAGGATATTAGATACAACAGCTCAGCAGGCAGTATCACACAAGGATAGGATTAATACACAGCTCAGTCATGCAGTATCACACCAGGATAGGATTAGATTACACAGCTCAGCAGACAGTATCACACAGAATAGGATATTAGATACACAGCTCAGCAGGCAGTATCCACCACAGATAAGGGATTATACAGCTCAGCAGTCAGTATCACACAGGATTATTAGATTACACGCTTGGCAGACAGTATCCACACAGGATGAGGATATAGATACACCGCCTGGCAGGACAGTATCACACAGGATAGGATATTAGATACACAGCTCAGCAGGCAGTATCACACAGGATAGGATATTAGATACACAGCTGGCAGAGCCAGTATCACACAGGATAGGATTAGATACACAGCTCAGCAGCAGTATCACACAGGATAGGATATTAGATACACAGCTCAGCAGGCAGTATCACATAGGATAGGATTTAATACACAGCTCAGCAGACAGTATCACATAGGATAGGATTAGATACACAGCTCAGCAGACAGTATCACATAGGATAGGATTTGATACACAGCTCAGCAGACAGTATCACATAGGATAGGATTAGATACACAGCTCAGCAGACAGTATCACATAGGATAGGATTTGATACACAGCTCAGCAGACAGTATCACATAGGATAGGATTAGATACACAGCTCAGCAGACAGTATCACATAGGATAGGATTTGATACACAGCTCAGCAGACAGTATCACATAGGATAGGATTAGATACACAGCTCAGCAGACAGTATCACATAGGATAGGATTTGATACACAGCTCAGCAGACAGTATCACATAGGATAGGATTAGATACACAGCTCAGCAGACAGTATCACATAGGATAGGATTAGATACACAGCTCAGCAGACAGTATCACATAGGATAGGATTAGATACACAGCTCAGCAGACAGTATCACATAGGATAGGATTTGATACACAGCTCAGCAGACAGTATCACATAGGATAGGATTAGATACACAGCTCAGCAGACAGTATCACATAGGATAGGATTAGATACACAGCTCAGCAGGCAGTATCACATAGGATAGGATTTGATACACAGCTCAGCAGGCAGTATCACACAGGATAGGATTTGATACACAGCTCAACAGACAGTATCACACAGGATAGGATTTGATACACAGCTCAGCAGACAGTATCACATAGGATAGGATTAGATACACAGCTCAGCAGACAGTATCACACATGATAGGATTAGATATACAGCTCAGCAGACAGTGGGGCGGGGTACTGTAGAGGTCACTGTTATAGGGATACTGTCAATATCTTTTAACCTCCCCCCGACCGCCTAACGCAGGGATGCGTCCTGCGGGTGGTCGCTTTGTTCCTCCTTGACGCATCTACGCGTCATCTCGCGAGACGACGCGTGAACGCGCGCTCACAGGAGCGCACGTTCACAGGATCAGAAGGTAAACGAGTTGATCTACAGCCTGCCAGTGGCGATCATTTGCTGGCAGGCTGTAGATGCGATTTTTTAACCCTTGAAAGGCATATCAGGCGCTGTTTTGTTAACAGCGTCTGATATACCTGCTACCTGGTCCTCTGGTGGGCCCTTTTGCTTGGATCGACCACCAGAGGACACAGGCAGCTCTGTAAGTAGCACCAATCACCACACTACACCCCCCCTGTCACTTATTAACCCCTGATCACCCCATATAGACTCCCTGATCACCCAGTAATTGATCACCCCCCTGTAAGGCTCCATTCAGATGTCCGTATGTGTTTTGCGGATCCGCAAAACACGGACACCACGGATCTGAAAAACACAGACACCGGCAATGTGCTTTCCGCATTTTGCGGATCCACACATTGCCAGAACTATATAGAAAATGCCTTTTCTTGTCCGCAATTGCGGCCAAGAATAGGACATGTTCTATAGGCTCTACAAAAGACGCAGTGTTCGCCCGATCAGGCATGATCTTGTGCGCACACTTGCGTTTAGTCCGCCCCACTGCAGTGACAGAATTTTTTTTTTCTGATCACTGCAAAAACACCGTAAAATCGATGCGGCGCTATAAAGATCACTGTTGAGGGGCATAGCGAGTTCATAGAAGATTTTTTTTTTTTGGCACAAGTTAGCAGAAACTTATTTATTTATTATTTTTTTTCTTACAAAGTCACATATTCCACTAACTTGTGACAAAAAAATAAAATCTCACATGAACCTCACAGAATTCAAATGCATAACATTTTTTAGCTATATATATTCCAGACTTCTTCTCACGCTTTAGGGCCCCTAAAATGCCAGGGCAGTATAAATACTCCACAAGTGACCCCATTTTGGAAAGAAGACACCCCAAGGTATTCCGTGAGGGGTATGGTGAGTTCATGTAACATTTTATTTTTTGTCACAAGTTAGTGGAATATGAGACTTTGTAAGAAAAAAATAAAATAAAAAATTATTTTCCGCTAACTTGTGACAAAACATAAAAACTTCCATGAACTCACTATGCCCATCAGCGAATACCTTAGACTCCTTTCACACCTGCGTTCAGGTGTCCGCTCGTGAGCTCCGTTTGAAGGGGCTCACGAGCGGCCCTGAACGCAGCCGTCTGGCCCTAATGCATTCTCAGTGGAGGCGGATCCACTGAGAATGCATCCGCCTGCCAGCGCTCAGCCTCCGCTCCGCTCAGTGAGCGGACACCTGAACACTGCAAGCAACGTTCGGGTGTCCGCCTTGCCGTGCGGAGGCGAGCGGATCCGTTCCGACTTACAATGTAAGTCAATGGGGACGGATCCGCTTGAAGATGACACCATATGGCTCAATCTTCAAGCGGATCCATCCCCCATTGACTTTCAATGTAAAGTCTGAACGGATCCGCTCAGGCTACTTTCACACTTAGAAAATTTTTCTAAGTTATAATGCAGACGGATCCGTTCTGAACTGAGCCACCGTCTGCATTAATATGAGCGGATCCGTTCAGAACGGATCCGATCGAACTCAGGTGTGAAAGTAGCCTAAGGGTGTCTACTTTCTGAAATGGGGTAATTTGTGGGGTGTTTCTACTGTCTGGGCATTGTAGAACCTCAGGAAACATGACAGGTGCTCAGAAAGTCAGTGCGTAAATTCAAATTTTTGCACCATAGTTTGTAAACGCTATAACTTTTACCCAAACCAATAAATATACACTTATTGCATTTTTTTTTTTATCAAAGACATGTAGAACACTAAATTTAGAGAAAAATGTATCTATACATGTAGTTTTATTTGAAAAATTTTACAACCGAAAGTGAAAAATGTCATTTTTTGCAAAAATTTCCGTCAATTTTGATTAATATAAAAAAAAGATGTGTATATATATATATATATAAAAAATGAGTTTCTGTCTGGACGTCTGTTCGTTATGCAAACGACTCGACCGATCTTCACCAAATTTGGCACACCGGTACATCAGGTATCCGGTAAGGTTTGCAGCGTTCGGGTGTCCGCCTGGCCGTGTGGAGCCAAACGGATCCGTCCAGACTTTCAATGTAAAGTCTGGATGGATCCGTCTGACTAACTTTCACACTTAGAAATTTTTCTGAAATATAATGCAGACGGATCCGTTCTGAACGGAGCCCATCGTCTGCATTATAGGAGCGGATCCGTCTGTGCAGACACCAGAAGGATCCGCTCTGAACGCAAGTGTGAAAGTAGCCTAAGGTGAAAAATGGCACACCAAAATATTAAGTATAAATCACCTACTTTCCCAATTTTACATATAAAATATATAAACAATAAATAAACATATTACATATCGCAACGTCAGAAAAGGACTGATCTATGATAGGACTGGTCTATTATGGGGCGAACGTTCCATGAAATGCGAAATGCGCGCATTGTTTTTTTTTTTTTTTTGCGTGGAATTGAATGGTATCGAGTAGCGCAATACTTTTTTATGGTATCGAAACCGAATCAAAATTTTGGCATCGAGACAATTCTACTGACTATAAGATGAAAATATTAAAGGCGGACGACTTCTTTTTCAAATGATAACGCTCTGTTATCTGTTGTTGTCAAACTTCAGCAGAGGAACGCTCAATTCAGTTAAAATCCTCCATTTTGATCACCTTTAGACCTATGGTCTGTAGTGACTGGCTGAGTTTTAGAAAAGACGCAAGACAGGACAAGTGCCACATACAAAACAGCGGCTCCTTTCCATTATTTGCAACAGACACTGAAGATATGGCAGTGGATATTATTGCTCATAACAGTGAAAATTAATAATGGGTCACATGTTAAAGGGGTATTCCCATCTGCAAGATCATATGTCAAAAGTTTACACTAGTGCCATATATCATTTTTGCAATTTGCTTCTATTATTTAAAATGCAGCCATTTTGATATATTCCCTTCCCTTTTACCCTATTGTTTAGATGTGGTAACCCATAGATAAGGCCACCGCTCCACAGCCGCATCTATGGACCGCGCTTGCGCAGACCGTTCTCCCTTTTCACCCAGGCGGCCGGTGATTCAGAAGAGTACGCGCACGCTGCCGCGCATATCGTCTTTCATCACTGCAACAGATCCGCGTTGTCCTTCCCCCGCCTGCAGCACTCAATGTGCCGGTTTATTTTATAGATGGCCCCACTGAGCGAGCGAGCAAGCGATCCCCCGCCCTCCCCTCTCTCATTTTCAGGATGGCTAAACGGTTTTAGAAGAGTGTCAGCACATAGCTGACACTCTACTTGAAACGGCAGACATTTGTGCTGGCACAGATGTCAGCCGTTTAACCCCTTCCATGCCACGGTCCATAGGGACTGCTATATGGAAGGGGTTAACAGGGAGGGAGCTCCCCCCCCCAATCCGCCGCTATTGGTTACCATGGCAACCGGACGCCTTCACAGGTGTCCGGCTTGCCATGGTAAAGCTGAGTCGGATCAGGCTTTTGCTAAAGGCAAAAGTCTGATCAGACTAAGTGTAATGTCCCAATACACTACAGTACACTATAAAGTAGGGATGTCCCAATACCATTTTTTTAAGACCGAGAATGAGTACCGATACTTTTATTTAAGTACTCACCGATACCAATTATGGTGTGGTAATATTTTACAGCAAATTCCAATTTAATTTAGTCATAGGGGAGATTTATCAAACCTTGTACAAAGAAACAGCGGTGGAGTTGCTGATAATAATCTGGAATTTGGTTGCTATGGACAACTGCTTTACTTTTCCTTTGTACAAGGGTTAATAAATGGGCATATAACAGTGTTTCCCAACCAATGTGCCTCCAGCTGTTGAAAAACTTTGGCTGTGGGGGCATGCTGGGAGGTATAGTTTTGAACAGCTGGAGGCACACTGGTTGGGGATCGCTATTATATGCCCATCCCCCGCACCTTATTTTATTATTCACTGTTTGTCTGTTTTAACATGAAATGGAGAGAAATTAACTGAATTTCTCCTCCATTTCATGCACCATACCCACCTGGCCTGCTGCAATCCTTCCCATGCAGATGCACCAGAGTACTCGGAGGAGGTGGCTTTAACTTCCTCCCAGTGCTAGGCAACCGTATGGGACTTGAAACACCGCCGCCCAGAAGTCCCGTCCCCGCGCCGATCAGCTGGGACACGCTGCTGTCCCCACGCCGATCAGCTGGGACACGCTGCTGTCCCCACGCTGATCGGCTGGGAGCAGCGCCACCGCCGCCCAAAAGTGAAGATTGGACACGCCACCATCCAAAAGAGAAGATGGGTCACGCAGCCGCCGCCACAGCTGATCTGGGACACGAGACCCGCTGCACGGCCATGAGGTATCGGCGACATTTGCACGAGTACAAGTACTCGTGCAAATGTCCTGTATCGGCCCCGATACCAATACATCCCTACTATATAGTGTACTGTAGGGTATTATATAGGCATCAGACCCACAGGATCTTCAAGAACCAAGTGGGTCTGGGTAAAAATAAAAAATAAATTGATTTCTTCTTATAGCAGCACATTTATCACTGATAAAAAATAAAAAAAATACACTACACACGTTTGATATCACCGCGTCCGTAACGACCTGATCTATGAAAGGGTCATGTTACTTTCCCCGCACGGTGAATGTCATAAAACAAAAAAGTGATGATGAAATTGAAATTTTGCCCACCTCACTTCCCAAAAAAGGTCACAAAAGTGATCCAAAAAGTCATATGCCCGCCAAAATGATACCAATAAACAGTCACCTCATCCCGCAAAAAATGAGCCCCTACATGAGACAATCGCCCCAAAAAATAAAAATAAATGGCTCTGACCACGGAGACACTTTTTTCTTGTAAAAATGCTTTTATTGTGTTAAAGTAAAATAAATAACAAAAAGTATACATATTAGGTATTGCCGCGTCCGTAAGAACCTGCTGTATAAAAATATCATAAGACCTAACCCCTCAGGTGAACACCATAAAAAAAATGAATAAAACCTGTGCCAAAAAAAGCAATTTTTTGTCACCTTACATCACAAAAAGCGTAATACCAAGCGATCAAAAAGGCGTATGCCCCAAAATTAGTACCAATCAAACCGCCATCTCATCCTGCAAAAAAAATTAGCCCTTACCTAAGATAATCGGTCAAAAAATAAAAAATCTATTACTCTCAGACAATGGAGACCCTAAAATATATGTTTGTTTTCTTACTTCAAAAAGCCATTTTTTGTCACCTTACATCACAAAAAGTGTAATACCAAGCCCCCCAAAATAGTACCAATTAAAACAAACAGTCATCTCATACTGAAAAAAATGTATGCAGCGCGGGCTCTGGATCAAGCTGGGCACAGAGGGGGTTTGCATTGGAGCGATCGGAGAAGAGTGGAGGGACAATGGAGGACAATTTTATTTAGTGGAGGGACAATTTTATGTAGCAGAGCTGTACTGAAAGCTGTTCAGCCACAGTGCTTGTGGGGAGGGGAAGACAGATGTAGCAGAGCTGTATATGAGGCGGTTCTGCCACAGTGCTTGGTGGAGAGATAAATAGACAGATGTAGCAGAGCTGTATATGAAGCAGTTCATCCACAGTGCTTGGGGGAAGAGATAAAAAGACAGATGTAGCAGGGCTGTATATGAGGCGATTCTGCCACAGTGCTTGGGGGAGAGATAAATAGACAGATGTAGCAGAGTGTATATGAGGCGGTTCTGCCACAGTGCTTGGGGGAGAGATAAATAGACAGATGTAGCAGAGCTGTATATGAAGCAGTTCATCCACAGTGCTTGGGGGAAGAGATAAAAAGACAGATGTAGCAGAGTGTATATGAGGCGGTTCTGCCACAGTGCTTGGGGGAGAGATAAATAGACAGATGTAGCAGAGCTGTATATGAAGCAGTTCATCCACAGTGCTTGGGGGAGAGATAAAAAGATAGATGTAGCAGGGCTGTATATGAGGCGGTTCTGCCACAATGCTTGGGGGAGAGATAAATAGACAGATGTAGCAGAGCTGTATATGAGGCGGTTCTGCCACAGTGCTTGGGGGAGAGATAAATAGACAGATGTAGCAGAGCTGTATATGAAGCAGTTCATCCACAATGCTTGGGGGAGAGATAAAAAGACAGATGTAGCAGGGCTGTATATGAGGCGGTTCAGCCACAATGCTTGGGGGAGAGATAAATAGACAGATGTAGCAGGGTAGTATATAAAGCTGTTCAGCCACAGTGCTTGGGGGAGAGATAAAAAGACAGATGTAGCAGGGCTGTATATGAGGCGGTTCAGCCACAATGCTTGGGGGAGAGATAAATAGACAGATGTAGCAGAGCTGTATATGAGGCGGTTCTGCCACAGTGCTTGGGGGAGAGATAAATAGACAGATGTAGCAGAGCTGTATATGAAGCAGTTCATCCACAGTGCTTGGGGGAGAGATAAAAAGACAGATGTAGCAGGGCTGTATATGAGGCGGTTCAGCCACAATGCTTGGGGGAGAGATAAATAGACAGATGTAGCAGGGTAGTATATAAAGCTGTTCAGCCACAGTGCTTGGGGGAGAGATAAAAAGACAGATGTAGCAGGGCTGTATATGAGGCGGTTCAGCCACAATGCTTGGGGGAGAGATAAATAGACAGATGTAGCAGAGCTGTATATGAAGCAGTTCATCCACAGTGCTTGGGGGAGAGATAAATAGACAGATGTAGCAGAGCTGTATATGAAGCAGTTCATCCACAGTGCTTGGGGGAGAGATAAAAAGACAGATGTAGCAGGGCTGTATATGAAGCAGTTCATCCACAGTGCTTGGGGGAGAGATAAAAAGACAGATGTAGCAGGGCTGTATATGAGGCGGTTCAGCCACAATGCTTGGGGGAGAGATAAATAGACAGATGTAGCAGGGTAGTATATAAAGCTGTTCAGCCACAGTGCTTGGGGGAGAGATAAAAAGACAGATGTAGCAGGGCTGTATATGAGGCGGTTCAGCCACAATGCTTGGGGGAGAGATAAATAGACAGATGTAGCAGGGTAGTATATAAAGCTGTTCAGCCACAGTGCTTGGGGGAGAGATAAAAAGACAGATGTAGCAGGGCTGTATATGAGGCGGTTCAGCCACAATGCTTGGGGGAGAGATAAATAGACAGATGTAGCAGAGCTGTATATGAGGCGGTTCTGCCACAGTGCTTGGGGGAGAGATAAATAGACAGATGTAGCAGAGCTGTATATGAAGCAGTTCATCCACAGTGCTTGGGGGAGAGATAAAAAGACAGATGTAGCAGGGCTGTATATGAGGCGGTTCAGCCACAATGCTTGGGGGAGAGATAAATAGACAGATGTAGCAGGGTAGTATATAAAGCTGTTCAGCCACAGTGCTTGGGGGAGAGATAAAAAGACAGATGTAGCAGGGCTGTATATGAGGCGGTTCAGCCACAATGCTTGGGGGAGAGATAAATAGACAGATGTAGCAGAGCTGTATATGAAGCAGTTCATCCACAGTGCTTGGGGGAGAGATAAATAGACAGATGTAGCAGAGCTGTATATGAAGCAGTTCATCCACAGTGCTTGGGGGAGAGATAAAAAGACAGATGTAGCAGGGTAGTATATAAAGCTGTTCAGCCACAGTGCTACTGGTGGAAGGGAATTGACAGATGTAGCACAGGTTTATACACAACTGTAGTTCAGCTGTAATGGAAACAAATCAGCATCAGTGCCGGTAGGTGGGGGTTGGTCATGTTTTATGGGAGTCAAAAGCAAAGATTATAAGTCTACTAGCTAACATGCTTTTGGGCTAATGTATAATATGGAATTATAATTTTTGCTGCCCAGAATGGGTTTGTAAAATATAAGACTGAGATTTTGTGTGTAAAACTGTGCAGGACAGCCACATGTTACTGTCTTCGGTCACTTCCCATGGCTCTCTGATGATTCCCTAGCAGGGGGGATGGGCTGAACAGACACTGCAGGCTCCCAGACTGATGACTCATACGATCCACATGAATGAGCACACAAGGACTGACTTCTCAGTGTGATGTCATACAGAGGTGTGGCCGGCCACTCAAACTGCCTAAGCCTGCCCAGCCTGAGGCTCCAGTCACACATCCGCAATTCCATTCCGCATTTTGAGATACGGAATTGCGGACCTATACACTTCTTGCGGCCCCGATCCGGAATTGCCTACCTGCACTTCCGATCCTGATAAAAATAGAACATGTCCTATTCTTGTCCACAATGCAGGGCTCCAGATGGCGACCAAAATAGTCGCCAATGCGACTTAGATTTTACAAATGGCGACAAGACTTTTTAGTCTTGTCGCCATTTGCGACTAGACCCTCCGCGGCAGCTCTGCAGCTGAACAGCGGCGGGCACAGGAGCTGATAGTTCTCTGCCACCGATGTTCTTGAGTCTGAGTCACACAATAGCAGAGACGCTGGCAGCAGGGAGGGGAGGGGCTCGGGAGGAGTGTAATCTGATCCTAGAGTGGAAGCTGCTTCTGCCAGCCCCGCCCACCAACCAATCAGAGCTGAGGCAAGGCAAGGCGAGCACTAGCAGCTCTGAGTCACTGACAAGTACAGGGAGAAAGAATCGAATGAGTCACAGGTGAAAAGAACTAAAGATCCGACTTGTGACTCATTTGATTCTTTCTTAGGCTACTTTCACACTAGCGTTCGGGCGGATCCGTTCTGAACGGATCCGCTCATAATAATGCAGACGGAGGCTCCGTTCAGAACGGATCCGTCTGCATTATATTAGCAAAAAAAAGCTAAGTGTGAAAATAGCCTGGGACGGATCCGTCCAGACTTTCAATGTAAAGTCAATGGGGGACGGATCCGCTTGAAGATTGAGCCACATTGTGGCATCTTCAAACGGATCCGTCCCCATTGACTTACATTGAAAGTCTGGACGGATCCGCACGGATCCGCACGCCTCCGAACGGCCAGGCGGACACCCGAACGCTGCAAGCAGCGTTCAGCTGTCCGCCTGTCCGTGCGGAGGCGAGCGGAGCGGAGGCTGAACGCCGCCAGACTGATGCAGTCTGAGCGGATCCGCCTCCATTCAGACTGCATCAGGGCTGGACGGCTGCGTTCGGGTCCGCTCGTGAGCTCCTTCAAACGGAGCTCACGAACGGAAACCCGAACGCTAGTGTGAAAGTAGCCTTAGACTCCCTGCATAGTGTGCCCCCCCCCCCAACACCCCAGTATAAGAAACATTGGTGGCACAGTGTGCCCCCCCCCCAACACCCAGTATAAGAAACATTGGTGGCACAGTGTGCCCCCCCCAACACCCCAGTATAAGAAACATTGGTGGCACAGTGTGCCCCCCCAACACCCCAGTATAAGAAACATTGGTGGCACAGTGTGCCCCCCCCAACACCCCAGTATAAGAAACTATTGGTGGCACAGTGTGCCCCCCAACACCCCAGTATAAGAAACATTGGTGGCACAGTGTGCCCTCCCCCCCCCCCCAACACCCCAGTATAAGAAAATTGGTGCACAGTGTGCCCCCCCAACACCCCAGTATAAGAAACATTGGTGGCACAGTGTGCCCCCACCCCAACACCCCAGTATAAGAAACATTGTGGCACAGTGTGCCCTCCCCCCCCCAACACCCCAGTATAAGAAACATTGGTGCACAGTGTGCCCCCCCCAACACCCCAGTATAAGAAACATTGGTGGCACAGTGTGCCCCCCCCCAACACCCCAGTATAAGAAACATTGGTGGCACAGTGTGCCCCCCCCAACACCCCAGTATAAGAAACATTGGTGGCACAGTGTGCCCCCCCAACACCCCAGTATAAGAAACATTGGTGGCACAGTGTGCCCCCCCAACACCCCAGTATAAGAAACATTGGTGGCACAGTGTGCCCCCCCAACACCCCAGTATAAGAAACATTGGTGGCACAGTGTGCCCCCCCCCACACACCCCAGTATAAGAAACATTGGTGGCACAGTGTGCCCCCCCCAACACACCCAGTATAAGAAACATTGGTGGCACAGTGTGCCCCCCCCCAACACCCCAGTATAAGAAACATTGGTGGCACAGTGTGCCCCCCCCCAACACCCCAGTATAAGAAACATTGGTGGCACAGTGTGCCCCCCCCAACACCCCAGTATAAGAAACATTGGTGGCTCAGTGGGAAGTGCCAATGAGGGGTAAAAAATCATTTTAAAAAAATTAACTCACCTCCTCCAGTTGATCGCGTAGCTGCCGGTCTCCTGTTCTTTCTTCAGGACCTGTGGTGACGTCACTGAGCTCATCACATGGTCCATTACCATGGTGATGAATCATGTGATGTATCATGTGATGAGCACAGTGATGTCACCACAGGTCCTTTGACAGGTCCTGAAGAAAGAACAGGAGACGATCAATTGGAGGAGGTGAGTTAATTTTTTTTATTTTAACCCTCATTGGCACTGCCCACTGCGCCACCAATGTTTATTATATTGAGGGGGGGCACACTGCACCACCAATGTTTATTATGCTGGGGTGTTGGGGGGGGGTGTTGGGGGGGGGGGGCACACTACGCCACCAATGTTAATTATATTGACCTTCTACTATGCATTCTGTATTAAAGAATGCTATTATTTTCCCTTAGAACCATGTTATAAGGGAAAATAATACAGTGAATAGACTTTCATCCTAGCAACCATGAGTGAAAATCGCACCGCATCCGCACTTGCTTGTGGATGCTATGCGATTTTCACGCAGCCCCATTAGCTTCTATGGGGCCTGCGTTGCGTGAAAAACACACAACATAGAGCATGCTGCGATTTTCACTCAACGCACAAGTGATGTGTGAAATTCACCCCTCATGTGCACAGCCCCATAGAAGTGAATGGGTCCGGATGTAGTGCAGGTGCATTCCGGTATTTTGAATGCCAGATCCGGCACTAATACATTCCTATGGGAAAAAATGCTGGATCCGGCATTCAGGCAAATCATCATTATTTTTTTTCGCCGGAGATAAAACCGTAGCATGCTGCGGTTTTATCTTTTGCCTGATCAGTCAAAATGACTGAACTGAAGACATCCTGATGCATCCTGAACGGATCGCTCTCCATTCAGAAAGCATGGGGATATGCCTGATCAGTTCTTTGACGATATTGAGCCCCTAGGACGGAACTCTATGCCGGAAAAGAAAAACACTAGTGTGAAAGTACCCTAAAATATTAAGTTTAAATCCCCCCTTTCCCAATTTTAGATATAAAATATATAAAGAATAAATAAACATATTACATAGCGCTGTCCAAACTATTAAATTATTAAAAACTATCTCCTATGCGGTGAGCATTCACCATTTTTTTGTCACCTTGTCACCCCAAAAAAATAGGATAGGACTGTTCTATTATGGGCCGAACATTTCATAAAATGCAAAATGCATGCGGCTTTTTTTTTTTTTGCACGGTATTGAGTATCGCAATACTTTTTTATGGTGAAGAAAGCGAATCAAAATTTTGGTATCAAAACAACCCTATGCCGATCTGATCGGAGTAGCGTTGTCACGATACCAAAATTTTGATTCGGTTTCGATTTGGCGACTAAAAATTTGATTTGGCTCCTAAATTTTTCAGTTCAGGAGCCAATGTCTACCAGGTATTTTTTTTTTGTCTGGAGCACTGCAATAGCATATTCGAATAGGCATATTCTCTTAGTGCCGGCAATGTGTGGTCCGTGAAATGCGGAACACACATTGCCGCTGTCCGTGTTTTGCGAATCCGCAAAACACACACGGATGTGTGAATGGACCCTTAGAAGCAGGAAAGAGTGAACAGCATAGCAGGCTGCAGGTAAGGATGAAATAGCAAGATGGGAATACCCCTTTAATACTTCTTTACATACAATTATGAAGGAAGGTGGTCTCACCTAATGTCCAAGTGCTTTCATCGCTTATCGTGGAATCATACAGCCGTCCCTGAAAAATACATGACAATCAATAATTTAAGAGGTTTTCTGTGTTCTGTGACATATACACACAGATATGGATGATCCCATCTTCAGGATAACGGAGGATTAGCAGAAAACTCACTGTATATTGGCCATGCCGAGTTCTCATTCAAATGAAAGGACTGAACCGCAGTACGCCTGCGCCGGACACTACACCGTGGATAGAGCCTTCTGCTTCCAGCTCCATCCAGCGTTATAGGTTCTAGTGCAGGTGTCTTCCACAAACAGTGTGAACGATGGGGGTGCCGGGTGTAGAACCCCCACCATCTGATTACTGACATCCTATCCTGAGGATAGGACATCAATACCTTAGGCCTAAAGCCTCTTTAAAGGGTTCTGCAGGCACCTCAATTAATGTCTAGGCAGCAGATATGATGTCCAAACAGTGATCTACTGCCCAGAAACAATGGTTCTGCATGGGGAAGATCGACCACAATAGTGATCACTCGTCCCCGTACTGTGGGGGAAATCATGTATGTAAATGCAGCGGTCTCCTTCACTGAGTGAGCAACCGACTGTCGGGAAGAACGCTTCCTTCCTGATGACACAAGGATGGTAAAAAAACGGACACATGGACCAAACATGGATGCTTCACGGATATCACATGGACTGCTTTTTTCACAGACATGCAACGGACATGGAAATGTGACCGATACCTCTTTCACATGGCCGTAGCGCTCCCGTGGCCATATTGCGGGCTGCATACGGCGGTTCCACAATACACGGGTCACTTGAATGGGTCCGCAAATCTGGAGATACTGAACGGAAGCACTCCGTAGTGCTTCCGTGGGGTTCTGTTCTGTGCTTCCCTTGTGCAAAAAATAGAACTTTTCTGTCTATTTGCAGAACGGACGGATCGCGGTCCCCATTTAAACGGATGGGTCCGAGAGCCGCATGCGGCTGCCCCATGGTCGGTGCCCGTGACTTGCGGACTGCAAATTGCGGTCCGCAGCACGGGAAAGGAGCCCTATGTTTGTGGGCAAGAGGCCTAAGGCCTTAGTCAGGAAGCAGGACCAGCTCACTCCTGGCCCTCGGAACAGGGTGATTAACCCTGTCCCTACCAGGCCATGCTGGGTGTACATACATTGAATAATATTACAAAACCATTCGCAGATACCCCCAGTACTGGGTTAGGGTACTTTCACACTAGCGTTTTTCTTTTCCGGCATTGAGTTCCGTCCTAGGGGCTCTATACTGGAAAAGAACTGATCAGGCATCTCCCCATGCATTCTGAATGGAGAGTAATCCGTTCAGTTTGCATCGGGATGTCTTCAGTTCAGTCGTTTTGACTGATCAGGCAAAAGAGAAAACCGTAGCATGCTACGGTTTTTTCTCCGGCGAAAAAAACTGAAGACATGCCTGAACGCCGGATCCGGCATTTTTTCCCATAGGAATGTATTAGCGCCGGATCCGGCATTCAGAATACCGGAATGCCGGATCCGTCGTTCCGGCATGCGCAGATCGGTAAAAATGCGAAAAATGTACAAGACGGATCCGTCGGTCCGCATGACAAGCGGAGAGACGGATCCGTCCTTGCAATGCATTTGTGAGACGGATCCGCATCCGGATCAGTCTCACAAATGCTTTCAGGCAGCAGCAGATCGGCGGATCCGGCGGCCAGTTCCGACGACGGAACTGCCCGCCGGATCACACTGCCGCAAGTGTGAAAGTAGCCTTACTGAACAAGCAGAATGTGACCCTGCCACAATGTGCTGATTTGGGACACGTCGCTGCTGAAGCCATGCTTTGGCTACAGCAGCACACGTGACTCCATCTGTTTACAGGACAGGGACAGAGCACCACTGATTGTGGCCAGTGAGCGGAATAAGAGGGCGGGGAGCAGGTAACTATCGCTTTTTCCAACAAGTACATGTTGCTAGTGAAAGTTAAAAATATCCAAAAAGTTGGACAACCCAAAGCAGTAACTTGGGCCCTCATACAGACAATACTTACCTGTCCCAGATCCCTCGACGCCCGTTGCGCAGATCACATCTGGCGACAGGGGGTGCAGCCATTAGCAGGCCATGAGGGTAACCCACTCCCCTAGCGTCACGTGTGGCATCACCCGGGCAAGGGGAGTGGGTCACTTTCGTGGTGTGCTATTGGCTTCACCTCCGTCGTCGGATGTTGTGATCTGCACAACGGCTGTGGAGGGCTCTGGGAGGACACAGGCATTGAGGACCAGGTAAGTATTGTCTGTATGAGGGGCCAGGGAATTGTGGAGGGGTTTATAGCTCTGGGCAGATACTGCTTGTCCTCTTTTTTGAATGCACGCCAGGATTTGGCTTCATAAACTGCATAAACCAGTGAACGTGTGGCGGCACTGCAGCATGCTTGAAGTTATCTGTGGCTCATTGGCATGCAAGTTGCCAAT
Organism: Bufo gargarizans; assembly: GCF_014858855.1. Taxonomy (NCBI): domain Eukaryota; kingdom Metazoa; phylum Chordata; class Amphibia; order Anura; family Bufonidae; genus Bufo; species Bufo gargarizans. The sequence continues at coordinate 214,775,054 of NC_058084.1, forward strand.
GAGCATGATGCAACCAATCAGAGTTCAGCTTTCATTTCCAGAACTTCACTGGGAAAATAAAAGGTGACGTCTGATTGGTTGTCATCGGTAAAGCTCTGACAGTCCTAACCGCAGGGCTCTTGTAGAAGCTGGCTGCTCACAGCTACGCATGCACCATTCACCCATATCATCCAATGGAGCACCTGTAGGATGTGTGTGTCCCGCACATTCAGTGCTATCTCCCTGATGCCCAGCTTACAGCGGATATCTCGGCTCTGTGTACCAGGGGGCACCTGGACTTCAATGAACACCTCCTCCATGGTCTGGTACCAGCAACCCCAGGGAGTCTTGCATGGCACCACCCCGCTCCTCTCATCGAAATGCACAGACATCACATGCAGAGCAGCGCCCTGACAGCAAAAATTACTTAGACACACGATGGCGCAATGCGCATGCGCAGTCATACGACTTGAAACCGCGCAACTAAAAAAAAAATGGTAACGATGTCTATCAAGGTTTCAACCAATAGAAGCCCGTTTAACAGACTACCTAAACAACAAGCTCCAGCGGTCTGATTGCACTTCCTGTTCCTGTTTCAGAGATTGTGATTGGACGTCTACTGTGCCTTCTTGATTGGCTGTGGCGCCTGTTGCTAGTCGGGAGGACGTCTGCTATTGGTGGACGGCTCTTTGCGCTGTTTTTAAAGGGTTGTGACTAAATACTATACTCCGTAAGGACCTGGTCCTTACCAGTGATAGTAAATAGCCGACTCAGTGTGAGCTGGCTATTTCCTATCACCGGGAAGGACCTTTTTGCCCCCTAGTGGTCAGGTCCTGAACTGAAATAGTATTTAGCCAGTTCATAGTGAGATGGCTAAATACTATCCTCCATAAGGACCTGGTCCTCACCAGTGATAGGAAATAGCCAGCTCCCACTGAGTCGGCTATTTACTATCACTGGTAAGGACCAGGTTTTCCCCCTAGTGGTCAGGTCCTGAACTGAAATAGTATTTAGCCAGTTCACAGTGAGTTGGCTAAATACTATCCTCCGTAAGGACCTGGTCCCTGATCTGGTTATTGAACTGTGTTAGGATTTAGTTGATTTTTTATGACTTGGTGAAATCCCCTTGTCTATTATGACCTGGCCATTAACTATGTCCAGTAAACACATCTTCTACATGGATACAGTGTTATAGTATACAATGAAGTTATATAGGTGACTATAGTAGAATGAGCCTCTTTTATGTTTATTTTTATATTTGAAAAATCTTTAAAATAACCAATGTGACTTTGGAGTACTTGTATTGGTAGAAATGTCCGGTCCTATGATATTCATGGTAAAGCGCTTTCCAGAAACATCTGCCCATGTGATCTCTGTTGGCTATTTCCTATCACAGTTAAGGACTAGGCCCTTAAGGAGTATAGTATTTAGCCAACTCTCTGTGAACCAGCTATATACTACTCTGTAAGGACCTGGTCCTCACCAGTGATAGTAAATAGCCGACTCAGTGTGAGCTGGCTATTTCCTATCATGGGTAAGGACCTTTTTGCCCCCTAGTGTTCAGGTCCTGAACTGAAATAGTATATAGCCAGTTCACAGTGAGTTGGCTAAATACTATCCTCCATAAGGACCTGGTCCTCCCCAGTGATAGGAGATAGCCGACTGTAGAGGAGCTGTCTATTTCCCACCATTTGTAGGGACCTCTTCTTCTGCTTCGTTGATCTGGTTATTGAACTCTGTTAGGATTTAGTTGTTTCTCAATGACTTGGCTAAATCCCCTTGTCTATTAGGACCTGGTCAATAACTATGATCAGTAACACATCTACATGGATACAGTGTTATAGTATACAATAAAATTATATAGGTGACTATTGTAGAATAAGCCTCTTTTATATTTATTTCTATTTCTGAAAAATCTTTACAATAAAAAAAACTCTCATGTGACTTCTGAGCACTTGTATCTTCAGAAATGTCGTTCCTGTGATATTCATTGTAAAACGCTTTGCAGAAACATCTGGTCATGTGGTCTCTGTACTTTCCTTGTATGGATTATACTTACCTGCTCAGTGGCACCCGCATCGCTGCGGATTTCTGTATGGCCACTGCTACAGCTCCATGTCGTTCGGATCAAAAGATCCAGTGACGGGGGAGCAGCCAATAGCAGGCCGCAACGGTGACCAGACCCAAGGGGGCTCGTTCCAGTCGTGGCCTGCTATTGCCTGCTCTCCCCGTTGCCAGATATTTTGATTCGAGTGACGGGGAGATGCAGAGGCGGCCATGCAGGGATCGGGAGCGACGCGGGTGCCCTGAGCACGTATAATCCATACAAGGGGCCCGAGATATTTTCGATATCAGATAACCCCTTTAACATTATTTGTTTAAAAAACAAATTAGAAATTTCCTATATTCTCAAAAGGACCTTTTCCATCTATGTTGTACTAGGGAGGAATCATACTGCTGAGGTCCTTTTCAAGGATAGGATTTAGCCGACTCGCATTGAAGTGACTATTTCCCGTACCCCAAAAGGACATTTTCCCCTCTATTATGGAGGAATCATACTGCTGAGGTCCTTTTCAGGGATGGGATCCATCAAAGCAAAATGGGCGCGCCGAACGGTGAGGAGACGGAGCCTCTAGGTGCTGCAGCAACGCCCCAATAGCACCTAGAGGCTCATTTGCATATTTTTAAAGTTAGTTTTCTGGGCAAACGGTGGAATGTAGGCAGATAAAAGTTACACAGTCATGTACTGCCGACATTAGCACATCGCTGATGTCAGCCAGCTACATAACGAATTTTGTGATGATGGAAACCCTTTAACAAGGCTTCATCTTCCTCACTAAAGGGAAATCTACGCCGTATTGTTTGGGAATAAATAATTTCCTATCTGGCGTCTTCCATTCCCTTTTTATCATATCATGCATATTTTTAAGGACTGGGAAGACTCGTTTTTTCTTATGTTCAAGTCCACTAAACATTTTGTCCTGGACGGACCTATGGACTTTCTCGTCTGAGAGGTCAATGGTCGCCCTAATGGCTTTAATCAATTCTCTCAATTAAAATCTGTATCAGATCCAGAGGAATGAACAGAGTCAAAACTTCCTTGGTCTGAATCTGAGGATCTAGAATACATCATCTTTTGTTCCCTACGTTTAGAGGTAGACGGACCCGGGCTGTTTGGATAAAGCTGAGCGCATCTGCTCTCTAATTACGTCCCTTTATTCCTCCCTGATAGATGGAACCAAATCTTTGGCCATATTTGCAGTACATGTTTCTGGTAATTTTACCAAACACACTACACATTTCCTAATTTTAGGGGTGGATTTTGTTTTCTGCACACCATCCTTATCACTCTGCACGCATATAGGAGAAGGTTGACAGAAACACAAGAGGTTAGCATAAGTATACAGCCTCCCCCAAGTGAAAGTAACCCACCGCAGCAGGACTCATGGCGGACTCCATCTGGCCTGATCCCAATTCCAACAAACTGTCAGACCTCTGCCATGTTTGTCCCCCTTTTTATTTCTCCTTACCTGCAGACCTCAGATCAGAGGGCGACTTCCGCCTTGATCTACGTTAGTCACAGAACCAGAAGTACCGCTGGAACGCATGCGACTTCCTGTGAAGTCATAGTCATGCACCGAAGATTCGGGATGCCATGAGGAGCGCTGAAAAGACAGGAGGCACTAAGTGTCTGGTTGGCACATGGACCTCCACCCCGGCGCGCAGAGCAGGAGGTAAGGTGCAGGATCCCTTACCTACAGACTTCCAGCACCCCAATGCCCAACTAGGGAACGGGTGCTGCCTGCATCCCTCATGTGCCTAGGCATAATGACAGTAAAATCGCCACCTCTACCTTCCGGCACAGAAGTGGACCCACAGCAAGTGCCGTGAGGAATAACCCGTCTACCACCTGGAGGGACAGGAAGACAGTGAGGAGGAGCCGGAGGAGGGTCATTTATTCTTCCTGTCCCTACCTGGATGGAGGCGGGTCATCTCTCATGGTATGCCGTCATGAAGGATGAAAGGGGAAATAGAACATGTCCTATTCTTGTCTGCAATTGCAGACAAGATTAGTCATTATCAATTATAGTGTTGGCGATGTACAGTCCGCAGATTGCGGAACGCACATTGCTGTGTCCTGCGGATCCATAAACCACTTACGAACATGTGAATGGACCCTTAGCCGACTCACACTGAAGTGACTATTTCCCATAGCCCAAAAGGTCCTTTTCCCTTTATTATGGAGGATTCATACTGCTGAGGTCCTTTTCAGGGATAGGATTTAGCGACCCTGCCCGGCATACTGTGCAGGAGCGACAGTGTAAACGTCTCCTGTGTCTCTCCCAGTATTGATTTGTGTCTGCTGTTTCCATGTGTTTTTGTCTGTCCTGGCTCATTTGGTTTCCACTTTGTTTTGGCTGATCTGTCACTAGTCAGTTATTTTGACCCCACTGTACCTTCCCCGTATAGGGGAATTAAGGAGTGACTGTGGACTAGGAGAGATCGTGCAAACAGTTAGGACCATTGTTAGGGTAGGTGAGCATCAGAATTGTCCTTTCTGTGACACATGATTGAAGCATTGTACAATGCAGGGAGTCCCCATTCTAGCAGTAGATGGTGCTCCCTAGTAGCAAAGGTCACCAAGGCTGTGTAATGTGTGTGTCTGCTACATCATACATAGGCCCTGATTTATCAGAACTTCACTCCAGAATTCTGGCATCAAAAAGAGCAAAATATGGCTTTTGTAACTTTTTTTGCTATTAATTGCGCCAAATTTAGCATTTTTACACAACTCATGCCAGTTTTGCAATATGGATGGAAAAGTGGGTGTGGTTAGCTACATTAATGATTATTACTCCAGATTTATCATTGAGATTTTTTAAAAGTCGCAATCTCACTCCAGGAGGGAAAAATAGGAAACCGGGAGGAGCTTCTCTAGAAGAAGTGTTGGGTGTAAGAACGAGCCACATTTATCAGACCGCCTGTGACGTGTGATGAATGCGGAATAAAGTTCTCCAACCCAGACTCAAGCAAAACTGACTTCAAATATTCTCCTCATGATCAATTCCCCCAGAGTGTGCCATCGGAGACACATGCACACAGTATATAGTTATTAAAAAAAAAAAAAAAAACACAATTATTTGAAATGTTTACATATTTTATTCATCTAAAAACATTATTTGACCACAAATTATGGTTATCCCTATAAAAAAAAAATGCAGGATTAAAAATGGTAAACTAAACAGCATTGTAGGGCACGTCACACTCTTTCAAACAGGACTTTTTTTTTATCTGGTGAGATGCTCCCATATTGAGACACGCGTCGCCCGTTCCATGCACTGGGGACCGGAATAACCAATGTAATCTCGCCCATGTCAGCGATTTGTAATCTTCTACAGAGGAGTTGCAATATTCTAACACTTCTGGTCCCCCATGTACCCCCAGACTACACCCACACTTACCAGCACCCCACTGGTCCCCCATGTACCCCCAGTCTACACCCACACTGTTACCAGCAGCCCACTGGTCCCCCATGTACCCCCAGACTACACCCACACTGTTACCAGCACCCCACAAGCTTTACATATACCTTTTGTAAGGGACAAAAAAAATAAATAAATAAAAAATCTCAAGCATGCCACCATCCTCTGTGTCCCTCCAGCACACCGTGCCAGTGCTAAACCATGTTACCCCAGTGCACCTACAGAATCCTAACCAGTAGTACACCATTATAAATATGCCTAAACTGTACTCGCCAAATCCTGACCTAGCCCACCTCTAACCCAGTTAAAGGGGTCCTCTCACTTCTGCACATAGCATTCATCATGTAGATCAGGCATGCTCATCCTGAGGCCCTTCAGCTGTTCTAAAACTACAACTACGATCATTCCCAGACATCCTACAGCTTTCAGCCTACAGAAGGGCATGGTGGGAGTTGTAGTTTTACAACAGCTAAAGGGCCGCAGATTGAGCATCCCCTGATGTAGATAAAGTTAATACAAGCCACCTTCTAATGTACTGTGATTCTCCACATTGCCTACATTGCTGGCTAGATTCATTTTTCAGCGGAACAGAAATAAATAGCGGTGGTGTGAACGGGCCTAAGAGGTGAGCGTGCAGGAAACCGTTACTGGTCTAAATAACATGAGGTAATGATAGCGAAGTGAGAAAGTCCGGTCCAATATGGCGGATGCTCCCTGTACTTTACCACTTGGCTTTAATAGCCTGCATTCGTTACATGCATCTCACACACACATCAGCGTGTGTGAGGTGCGTGTGGTATTAGAAGCGTGTGGGACAGTGTGAGGTGCGTGTGGTATTAGAAGCGTGTGGGGCAGTGTGAGGTGCGCGTGGTATTAGAAGCGTGTGGGGCAGTGTGAGGTGCGCGTGGTATTAGAAGCGTGTGGGGCAGTGTGAGGTGCGCGTGGTAATAGAAGCGTGTGGGGCAGTGTGAGCTGCATGTGGTAATAGAAGCGTGTGGGGCAGTGTGAGCTGCGTGTGGTAATAGAAGCGTGTGGGGCAGTGTGAGCTGCGTGTGGTAATAGAAGCGTAGGGGGCAGTGTGAGGTGCGTGTGGTAATAGAAGCGTAGGGGGCAGTGTGAGGTGCGTGTGGTATTAGAAGCGTGTGGGGCAGTGTGAGCTGCATGTGGTAATAGAAGCGTGTGGGGCAGTGTGAGCTGCGTGTGGTAATAGAAGCGTGTGGGGCAGTGTGAGCTGCGTGTGGTAATAGAAGCGTAGGGGGCAGTGTGAGGTGCGTGTGGTAATAGAAGCGTAGGGGGCAGTGTGAGGTGCGTGTGGTATTAGAAGCGTGTGGGGCAGTGTGAGCTGCGTGTGGTAATAGAAGCGTGTGGGGCAGTGTGAGCTGCATGTGGTAATAGAAGCGTGTGGGGCAGTGTGAGCTGCGTGTGGTAATAGAAGCGTGTGGGGCAGTGTGAGCTGCGTGTGGTAATAGAAGCGTAGGGGGCAGTGTGAGGTGCGTGTGGTAATAGAAGCGTAGGGGGCAGTGTGAGGTGCGTGTGGTATTAGAAGCGTGTGGGGCAGTGTGAGCTGCATGTGGTAATAGAAGCGTGTGGGGCAGTGTGAGCTGCGTGTGGTAATAGAAGCGTGTGGGGCAGTGTGAGCTGCGTGTGGTAATAGAAGCGTAGGGGGCAGTGTGAGGTGCGTGTGGTAATAGAAGCGTAGGGGGCAGTGTGAGGTGCGTGTGGTATTAGAAGCGTGTGGGGCAGTGTGAGCTGCATGTGGTAATAGAAGCGTGTGGGACAGTGTGAGGTGCGCGTGGTAATAGAAGCGTGTGGGACAGTGTGAGGTGCGTGTGGTATTAGAAGCGTGTGGGGCAGTGTGAGCTGCGTGTGGTAATAGAAGCGTGTGGGGCAGTGTGAGCTGCGTGTGGTAATAGAAGCGTAGGGGGCAGTGTGAGCTGCGTGTGGTAATAGAAGCGTAGGGGGCAGTGTGAGGTGTGTGTGGTATTAGAAGCGTGTGGGGCAGTGTGAGCTGCGTGTGGGGCAGTGTGAGCTGCATGTGGTAATAGAAGCGTGTGGGGCAGTGTGAGGTGTGTGTGGTATTAGAAGCGTGTGGGGCAGTGTGAGCTGCGTGTGGTAATAGATGCGTAGGGGGCAGTGTGAGCTGCGTGTGGTAATAGAAGCGTAGGGGGCAGTGTGAGCTGCGTGTGGTATTAGAAGCGTGTGGGGCAGTGTGAGCTGCATGTGGTATTAGAAGCGTGTGGGGCAGTGTGAGCTGCATGTGGTAATAGAAGCGTAGGGGGCAGTGTGAGCTGCGTGTGGTATTAGAAGCGTGTGGGGCAGTGTGAGCTGCATGTGGTAATAGAAGCGTGTGGGACAGTGTGAGGTGCGTGTGGTATTAGAAGCGTGTGGGGCAGTGTGAGCTGCATGTGGTAATAGAAGCGTGTGGGACAGTGTGAGGTGCGCGTGGTAATAGAAGCGTGTGGGACAGTGTGAGGTGCGTGTGGTATTAGAAGCGTGTGGGGCAGTGTGAGCTGCGTGTGGTAATAGAAGCGTGTGGGGCAGTGTGAGCTGCGTGTGGTAATAGAAGCGTAGGGGGCAGTGTGAGCTGCGTGTGGTAATAGAAGCGTAGGGGGCAGTGTGAGCTGCGTGTGGTAATAGAAGCGTAGGGGGCAGTGTGAGCTGCGTGTGGTAATAGAAGCGTAGGGGGCAGTGTGAGCTGCGTGTGGTAATAGAAGCGTAGGGGGCAGTGTGAGCTGCGTGTGGTAATAGAAGCGTAGGGGGCAGTGTGAGCTGCGTGTGGTAATAGAAGCGTAGGGGGCAGTGTGAGCTGCGTGTGGTAATAGAAGCGTAGGGGGCAGTGTGAGGTGTGTGTGGTAGGTGGGGGGGGGGGGTCTGCCCCCTACTGCCTGGCAGCATCTGATCTCTTACATGGGGCTATGATACGCACAATTAACCCCTCAGGTGTGGCACCTGAGGGGTTAATTGTGCTGATCACAGCCCCCTGTAAGGCCCCCTGCACACGATCAGGATTGCGTGCGGAAAATCCGCACCGTAGGTCATGTACATTGTATTCTATGAGAATTTGAAATTCTCAATGCACACGATGCAGATTTTTTCCGCGCGGATTTTGACCTGCGGTGCGGATTTTAAAATCCGCGACATGTCAATTAATTTTTTTTTTCCTGACCGGATTTTCTTCATTCACTTAGTGAAATCCGCATGCGGAAAATCCGCACCGAATCCGCACGCAAATCCGCATGCAAATCCGCACCAATTAATGCGGATTGACCGCACGGATTTGCCTGTGAACACCTGCGGATTTCAGTGCGGATTCTCCGCACATGAATCCTGAACGTGTGCATGTAGCCTAAGAGGTCGGGTGCTGCCAGGCAGCAGTCATGTACACAGTCCTTAGTATATTCTAACTTGAAGCGTCCCCATCACCATGGGAACGCCTCTGTGTTAGAATATACTGTCGGATCTGAGTTATCAAGTTCTAACTCAAATCCGATGGTATATTCTAACATAGAGGCGTTCCCATGGTGACGGGGACGCTTCAAGTTAAAATATACCCTGTCTTTACAGTGAAAGTCAATGGGGGACGGATCCGTTTGCAAATGCACCATATTGTGTCAACGTCAAACGGATCTGTCCCCATTGACTTGCATCGCAAGTCAGGACGGATCCGTTTGGGTCCGCACGGCCAGGCGGACACAAAAAACGACTTTTTCCTTCATGTCCGTGGATCCTCCAAAAATCAAGGAAGACCCACGGAAGAAAAAATGGACACAAATCATGGACCAACGGAACCCGTTTTGCGGACCACAAAAAAAAAAAAACGGTCGTGTGCATGAGGCCTAATACCGCCGGTAATTACCCGATGAGCAAGCAAAAGGCAGATTGTGCTAATTACAGTCTGCCGCGGGCAACTGTACAGCATGGAGACAAGCGATGGTATAACAATCGCTGCATGTAATAGCGGCGTCCTCCTCAGCTGCCGAATCCTTCCTTAGCGCCTGGAAAATCTGCCTCTGTAATACAGACTTTACACACACTACCAACAACATACAATCCCACACACTGCTGTCCCCCTTCACATACAACCAGATACCCCCTCCCTCAGCATCCACGCAGCTGCCCCCCCATACAAGATACCCCCTCCCTCAGCATCCACGCAGCTGCCCCCCCATACAAGATACCCCCTCCCTCAGCATCCACGCAGCTGCCCCCCCATACAAGATACCCCCTCCCTCAGCATCCACGCAGCTGCCCCCCCATACAAGATACCCCCTCCCTCAGCATCCACGCAGCTGCCCCCCCATACAAGATACCCCCTCCCTCAGCATCCACGCAGCTGCCCCCCCATACAAGATACCCCCTCCCTCAGCATCCACGCAGCTGCCCCCCCATACAAGATACCCCCTCCCTCAGCATCCACGCAGCTGCCCCCCCATACAAGATACCCCCTCCCTCAGCATCCACGCAGCTGCCCCCCCCATACAAGATACCCCCTCCCTCAGCATCCACGCAGCTGCCCCCCCATACAAGATATACCCCCCCATACAAGATATACCCCCCCTCAGCATCAACGCAGCTGCCCCCCCATACAAGATATACCCCCCTCAGCATCAACGCAGCTGCCCCCCCATACAAGATATACCCCCCCTCAGCATCAACGCAGCTGCCCCCCATACAAGATATACCCCCCTCAGCATCAACGCAGCTGCCCCCCCATACAGATATACCCCCCCCCTCAACGCAGCTGCCCCCCCATACAAGATATACCCCCCCCTCAGCATCAACGCAGCTGCCCCCCCCCATACAGATATACACCCCCCCCCCCTCAGCATCAACGCAGCTGCCCCCCCCCATACAGATATACACCCCCCCCCCCCCTCAGCATCAACGCAGCTGTCCCCCCCATACAAGATACCCCCCCCCCCCCCTCAACTCAGCTGCCCCCCCCATACAAGATATAACCCCCCTCCCATACAAGATATACCCCCGGTGTAAAATCCCTCACTGCACATCACCAATAGTTTCAATACAAAATCAGTTACTCCATCAGTAGGCTCCGCGGACTTCTACATCGCTGCAGGCGTTTTTTAGTTCACTCCCCGCACTGCTGACCCGAGCGAGCTCCATGATGCATGTAAAAAAGAGCGCGGCTCTCCTATTTCCGATCCACGTGATCTAGGAGAGCCACGTGATGTTATGACGTCAGAAGGTCCTTCCCGAATATAGTATTTAGCCATTACCGTTTTTAAAGAGGAGACACGAGGGGGCGGCTTGTTCTAGTTAGCGACTGATTGTGGCGGGTCACCGGTAGCGGAGTCTACGAGGATGTCTTTCCCTAAGGCTCCCCTCAAGCGGTTCAACGAGCATGTTGGTACGTATGAGCGCGGGGACGGCTTTGTGTGCGCTGTGAGGGTCCCTTGTCAGTGCTGGCACTGGGTGTCTGTGCCCTGTTACTTCACTGAAAGTGGCTACACCCTGCTGGGCATGACTAGGTGGTACTGTATGTCTCTATGGGCATATCTGTGTGTCTGGACTTGTCCAAGGTGTATGACAACCGGGCACCTGGCGACACAGGACAGATCAGTTCGGACTTGTTCACACGTGATGGTTTTTTGTGTGTGCGGTTGACAGCGCCTGATCTGTGATCTTCTGCTGAGGAGATGTATGAATGCCACCGGGACAGCTGGTGGCCCAGAGATAGCTGGTTTTAGACTGTGGAGGACTACATGCCTAGGTTTTCCTACAGGGATTGTCTGAGCTATTAAAAACTAAAACTCTCCCTGGAATTGTGACAAACTAAGATTCACCCCCCTCCATGGCAGCAATGGCATGTGACCAGTGAGAACTGATATGGCACACCCCTCACAGTCCCCAGTTAGATCTCAGTCTGTGGTTCTCTTGACGTGCAGGGCATGGCTGCTCAGGAAAGCACTGAGTGGGCACTCAATTTTAAAGGGGTTGTCTCACTTCAGTAAGTGGTATTATTAATCATGTAGAGAAAGTTATTACAAGCCACTTACTAATGTATTGTCTGTATTGCTTCCTTTGCTGGCTGGATTCATTTTTCTATCACATTATACACTGCTACGCGCGTTTCTCCTGCACCTAGAGCCTCCCGTCTCCCACCTCAAGTAACACCTTCCAAGGGTTTATTGACAGGGCCAGGCGTTCGCATCCTTCTGCGTGCCCTGGGGAAATCTCGTGCCGTTCAGTATTCTGCGCAGGCACAGTGAGGGAAGGACGCTCGCAGGCTGCAGGATAATCACTAGAATAGCAGAGTTAGGTGCAGCTGACATTAGCACGTCGCTAATGTCAGCCGCACGTATGCAGTGTACATGGGCTGTATGCCGTGTACATGTCAGTGCTCTAACAAAATGCCTAGTAGCCGTTGGCTCCTGAACTGAAAAATTTAGGAGCCAAATCAAATTTTTAGTCGCCAAATCGAAACCGAATCAAAATTTTGGTATCGTGACAACGCTGCGCCGATCAGATCAGCATAGGGTTGTTTTGATACCAAAATTTTGATTTGCTTTCGTCACCATAAAAAAGTATTGTGATACTCAATACTGCGCAAAAAAAAAAATAACACACCCCAAAAAAAGCCGTGTGCATTTCGCATTTTATGAAACATCGGCCCATAATAGAACAGTCCTATCCTATTTTTTGGGGTGACAAGGTGACAAAAAATGGCGAATGCTCACCGCATAGGAGATATTTTATTTTTTTTATAATTTAATATGTAATATGTTTATTTATTGTTTATATATTTTATATGTAAAATTGGGAAAGAGGGGATTTAAACTTAATATTTTAGGGTACTTTCACACTAGCGTTTTTCTTTTCCGGCATAGGCCTCTTTCACACTTGCGTTGTCCGGATCCGGCGTGTACTCCACTTGCCGGAATTACACGCCGGATCCGGAAAAACGCAAGTGAACTGAAAGCATTTGAAGACGGATCCGTCTTCAAAATGCTTTCAGTGTTACTATGGCAGCCAGGACGCTATTAAAGTCCTGGTTGCCATAGTAGTAGTGGGGAGCGATATACTTACAGTCCGTGCGGCTCCCGGGGCGCTGCACGCTGCTTGCAGCGTTCAGGTGTCCGCTCACTGAGCGGAGGCTGAGTGCTGGCAGGCGGATACATTCTCAGGTGGATCCGCCTCCACTGAGAATGCATTAGGGCCAGACTGCTCCGTTAAGGGCCGCTTGTGAGCCCCTTCAAACGGAGCTCATGAGCGGACACCTGAACGCAGGTGTGAAAGGAGCCTGAGAAGAACAGCGGCGGGGCAGAGAACTATCAGCTCCTGTGCCTGCCACTGTTCAACTGCAGAGCTGCCGCTGGAGGGTCTAGTCGCAAATGGCGACAAGACTAAAGTCTTGTCGCTATTTGTAAATTCTGTAAATGTTGCTGTATACCGTGGCACTGTTTGCAGCGCCCGGGAGTGCTGTATACCGTGGCACGTGTGCAGCGCCCGGGTGCTGTATACCGTGGCACGTGTGCAGCGCCGGGTGCTGTTATACCGTGGCACGTGTGCAGCGCCCGGGTGCTGTATACCGTGGCACGTGTGCAGCGCCCGGGTGCTGTTATACCGTGGCACGTGTGCAGCGCCCGGTGCTGTATACCGTGGCACGTGTGCAGGCGCCGGGTGCTGTATACCGTGGCACGTCCCTGTGTGCTGCAGCGCCCGGGTGCTGTATACCGTGGCCACGTGTGCAGCGCCCGGGTGCTGTATACCGTGGCACGTGTGCAGCGCCCGGGTGCTGTATACCGTGGCACGTGTGCAGCGCCCGGGTGCTGTATTACCGTGGCACGTGTGCAGCGCCCGGGTGCTGTAACGTGGCACGTGTGTGCAGCGCCCCGGGTGCTGTATACCGTGGCACGTGTGCAGCGCCCGGGTGCTGTATACCGTGGCACGTGTGCAGCGCCCGGGTGCTGTATACCGTGGCACGTGTGCAGCGCCCGGGTGCTGTATACCGTGGCACGTGTGCAGCGCCCGGGTGCTGTATACCGTGGCACGTGTGCAGCGCCCGGGTGCTGTATACCGTGGCACGTGTGCAGCGCCCGGGGTGCTGTATACCGTGGCACGTGTGCAGCGCCCGGGTGCTGTATACCGTGGCACGTGTGCAGCGCCCGGTGCTGTATACCGTGGCACGTGTGCAGCGCCCGGGTGCTGTTATACCGGGCACGTGTGCAGCGCCCGGGTGCTGTATACCGTGGCACGATCGGCTGATATTCAGGATTTTGAACGCTATCGGCATTTATTTTGCCGATATTCCGGTAGCGTATGGGGAACACAGATCGCGCTGCTGACATCGCTCTCCGTGTTCCCTCAGCAGCAGCCCAGGGCAGAAGGAGCAGTGTCTCCTCCCCTGTGCTGCTGCTGCCAATGAGAGGGCAGGGGACAAGTGGAGGGTAGGAGCTATGGCCACTGCGCCACCAATGAAGCTTAATCTCACATTTATTCATATACAGGAGGCGGGAGCTGCAGGATCACATAGCCGACTCCCGACCTCTATGAGCTGTAGCTGCGATCTGCGGTAGTTAGGGCTGCAACGATTAATTGCATCCCCCTCTCCATAACTGCGCCGCCCACAGATCCCCCTCTCCATAACTGCGCCGCCCACAGATCCCCCTCTCCATAACTGCGCCGCCCACAGATCCCCCCTCTCCATAACTGCGCCGCCCACAGATCCCCCTCTCCATAACTGCGCCGCCCACAGATCCCCCTCTCCATAACTGCGCCGCCCACAGATCCCCCCTCTCCATAACTGTGCCGCCCACAGATCCCCCCTCTCCATAACTGCGCCGCCCACAGATCCCCCCTCTCCATAACTGCGCCGCCCACAGATCCCCCCTCTCCATAACTGTGCCGCCCACAGATCCCCCTCTCCATAACTGCGCCGCCCACAGATCCCCCCCTCTCCATAACTGCGCCGCCCACAGATCCCCCCCTCTCCATAACTGCGCCGCCCACAGATCCCCCCCTCTCCATAACTGCGCCGCCCACAGATCCCCCCTCTCCATAACTGCGCCGCCCACAGATCCCCCTCTTCATAACTGCGCCGCCCACAGATCCCCCCTCTTCATAACTGCGCCGCCCACAGATCCCCCCCTCTTCCTAACTGCGCCGCCCACAGATCCCCCCTCTCCATAACTGCGCCGCCCACAGATCCCCCCTCTCCATAACTGCGCCGCCCACAGATCCCCCCCCCCTCTCCATAACTGCGCCGCCCACAGATCCCCCCCCCCTCTCCATAACTGCGCCGCCACAGATCCCCCCCCCCTCTCCATAACTGCGCCGCCCACAGATCCCCCCCCCCCTCTCCATAACTGCGCCGCCCACAGATCCCCCCCCCCTCTCCATAACTGCGCCGCCCACAGATCCCCCCTCTCCATAACTGCGCCGCCCACAGATCCCCCCCCTCTCCATAACTTTGTTTTTCCCGATTAATCGTAGAAATTAATCGGCAACTAATCGATTATTCAAATAATCGTTAGCTGCAGCCCTAGCGGTAGTTAACTCCTCAGGTGCCGCGGATCGCAGCTACAGCTCACAGGTCAGGAGTCGGCTGTGTCATCCTGCAGCTGCCGCCTCCTGTCTATGAATAAATTAGAGATTAAGCTTCATTAGTGCAGTGCGCCCCCCCCAACCACAGTATTAGACATTGGTGGCGCAGTGCGCCCCCCTCCCCCCAGTATTAACCAGTGGTGGCACAGTGCGCCCCCCCCCCCCCCCCCCACCTGTTGTGCCTTTTCATAGGTAAATGCATTGATATCCAATTTATTTTAGTCAAGATGAATGTTCATTACCCTTAAGAGCCATGCTCGACTATAGTTGACAATTTTGTATGTCTTGAGTAGGCCAAATTAAGGTCGTACAAAGGTTTCTGCTTTTTAGTGTTATTCTTCTCATGAATGTACCAGTCTGAGAAGAGGCCTCTTTGTCTACTCTTAAATTTATGACTGGAGGTAAAGATAAGCTCTATGCAGCTGGTGATAATTACCTATACAATTAGGCATTTATCAATGAAGCAAATATATAATATGTATGTATTCATTTAATGAGCCTTAGTCCTTAGCATAAGACAATCAGTAGAACATATAATATATATTATACTGTTATATGTGATGAAGACAACATGTATCCAGTATATTATATATTTCTCATTAGGAGAATATTTGTCTCTAAAAGAGTGTCTGTGAAGATGTGTTTTGTAACAATTATTCACCTCTTTGGTGTAACAGGAGATACTGGTATCTCTGTGAGAAAACAAGGAGGTTCAAGTTATTTACGATGCACAAATAAACAATGTGAGAAACATTCAGAGAGACGCCTAGAGGTCTGTCTCTAATTGCTACAAGTGTCAAATCTAATCCCTATAGCCTTGAATTAAAGCTTTTAAGGTCAAAATGTATATTATACCTTTATTCAGACTTACAGAAGTTAACCCTTTATACTATGATGCAAATAGCTTACACAGCAGTGCCACCTAGGTATGAGTAGGTGACATTACAACAGTAGCAAAAGTGCATTCTGGGTAAGGTTATGATGTAATTTCTTATCAATAGGTCACACCCATCCGACAATGATTGGAAAGCTCCAAATTAGGAAGGTGTGTCTAACTGATAAGTTTGTGATCATAAACCGTACACAGGGGGGACAGAGAAGAAGACACACACAGGAGAGAGGAGAAGTTGAGCTCTCTAGAGGGGTCTATCAGGATGAAAGCCATGGTTAGATGCGCTATGATGGACCACCCAGCTTTCCTAGGAGCAGAAGTGAGATTTCTACTAGGACTTGGTAAGAGACACAGAAAATGATATTTCATCTTAAGACTAATTTGATAGTGTGGGTGAAATTATACCATCTAGATTGGCGAATAAATACATAATTAAATTAATTGATCATCTCCATATTGAGATGTAGTTTTAGGATATTGTGAGGCTTCATTCTACCTGCAGAAGAATCAAGACTCATAATCTGGCAAAGCATTAAATAATTGCTTAGATATATATTGATAGAACATTCTTCGCCAAGCTAAGTGATGGATTCCCACAGGAAAGACTTATTTCAAGTCCTTCCCATTTAAGATATGGTCTAGCAAGATCCTATATCCCTGTCATTTGTCTTAATAGTCTTACCAAAGTCATATGTGTGAAAATAGTCCCGGAGGGGGCGGAAGGATACAGTTATCTCTTCTAGTTATATCCTTGAATGGATTTGCCCATGCCTGAAGTCATGTGACGTGTAGTTGGTTAGATCCGTTCAGGATGTCTTCAGTTCAGTCATTTTGACTGTTCAGGCAAAATATAAAACCGCAGCATGCTACGGTTTTATCTCCGGCGAAAAAAGAATGGAAGATTTGCCTGAATGCCGGATCCAGCATTTTTTCCCATAGGAATGTATTAGTGCCGGATCTGGCATTCAAAATACCGGAATGCACCTGCACTACATCCGGACCCATTCACTTCTATGGGGCTGTGCACATGAGGGGTGTTTTTCACGCAACGCAGGCCCCATAGAAGCTAATGGGGCTGCGTGATGTGCTTTTTCATAAGTTTAAACAGTTATACTTGCTTATTTTAGTTATAATGGGTATCCATTGCCTTTAAGAGCAATGTTGATTTATATTCACTGTTTTGTATGAAGTTTCATGTAGGCCAAAGTAAGTCCATGAGAAGATTACTGTACTGTTCAAAACTAGTGTAAGGCTGCTTTCACACTAGCGTTCGGGTGTCCGCTCGTGAGCTCCGTTTGAAGGGGCTCACGAGCGGACCCGAACGCAGCCGTCCAGCCCTGATGCAGTCTGAATGGATGCGGATCCGCTCAGACTGCATCAGTCTGGCGGCGTTCAGCCTCCGCTCGCCTCCGCACGGACAGGCGGACAGCTGAACGCTGCTTGCAGCGTTCGGGTGTCCGCCTGGCCGTGTGGAGGCGTGCGGATCCGTCCAGACTTACAATGTAAGTCAATGGGGACGGATCCGTTTGAAGATGCCACAATGTGGCTCAATCTTCAAGCGGATCCGTCCCCCATTGACTTTACATTGAAAGTCTGGACGGATCCGTCCCAGGCTATTTTCACACTTTAGCTTTTTTTTTGCTAATATAATGCAGACGGATCCGTTCTGAACGGAGCCTCCGTCTGCATTATTATGAGCGGATCCGTTCAGAATGGATCCGCCCGAACGCTAGTGTGAAAGTAGCCTTATTGTAACAATATATTATACATTTAGAAAGTTAGAAGATACGCCGCACCTGCAGATTCTGAGGCTTTGTTTTTCCTATCTGAACATGAATTCCAAAGTGTGAGAATGGTCTAGATGTTCCTCAAAGTATATATTCATGTATCAAAGTTTGTCCCTTAGCCCTGAGACAAGGCCCCAGATGTCAGAGGTGTGAAGTAGTGAAAATATTAGGCATGTATGAGTTAACCCTTAATGGTATGATGCTTATTGCTTATACAACAGTGCCATCTAGATATAAGCGGTTAATACTACATCAGTAGCAAAATTGCATTCTGGGTAGTATGACGTCATGCTCCTTATCAATGCACACACCCCTCCAACAATGATTGGAAAGTTCCAAACTCGGAGGGCGTGTTCATCTGATAAGTTTTGGGTTAAGAAACCAGTTTCCAAAAAAAAAGAGAGAGAAACAAACATTTGGATTATAGATCTCTGGAGAATCATTTGGATTATTGGGAAAAACTCTTGAGAGCTGGCTGCCCCAATACTCTGCACATCACTTGACCCTTGGGTAATGTATATTTTGTTTTATGTAGTATTGATCTAAATGAATTGGCTTGATACTTAGCCAGATACCCGCTCATTTGCGGACGTGTTACGTTAGTTGCTACATCCGTATTTTCTCTGATTTCAGTTACGATGCATATAACTGAAACAAGGGGATAATATTGGAGAAACTCTTTGTTGGGAATCTTTAAATTCCCTAGTTTGATATCAAGCCAATAATTTATACGTTTTGTTGCAATACTACCATTATCTGAAAGATTGGTTATCATTTTTGGGCGGAGCAAGGGCTCGTATCTGTCATCTTCTTGATTGAGTTTTCCGCATAATCCATTGATTGTATATTTCTCACAAAACTTAAAGCTGTATTGCATAATAACATAATATTCCTCTAGGCTGTAGTATATTTTATAAAGGACATTGTTCTGGCTGCCTAGCTAACGATGTTCTGTGTTTATAGGCTGTGCTCCAGCTCCAGGATCTTACGATGTGAAGCTTTCAGATAGTCTTAAAGGACCAGTTTCATTTGAAAAATCTCAACGCTTTAGAGCAAAAAAAGGTATGTATCTCACATGGCAGGTTTTCACTGATATTCCACAGGTGCTCAGCGTTCCACTGATCTTTAAAGGCCAACTCTCTTATGTTTTTATTTGCTAGTTTATTAGAGTTAGGCATGTATACCTGAGTTAGTCTGTCAGTGATTGCCAAAAGTTCTGTAATTACCTTATAATACCAGCTTTCATTAATGTCCTCTGTCCCTTTCCACTGCTCCCTTAAAAGGCCATTGCTGTGGCACGTGTGCAGCGCCCGGGTGCTGTATACCGTGGCACGTGTGCAGCGCCCGGGTGCTGTATACCGTGGCACGTGTGCAGCGCCCGGGCGCTGTATACCGTGGCACGTGTGCAGCGCCCGGGCGCTGTATACCGTGGCACGTGTGCAGCGCCCGGGCGCTGTATACCGTGGCACGTGTGCAGCGCCCGGGCGCTGTATACCGTGGCACGTGTGCAGCGCCCGGGCGCTGTATACCGTGGCACGTGTGCAGCGCCCGGGCGCTGTATACCGTGGCACGTGTGCAGCGCCCGGGCGCTGTATACCGTGGCACGTGTGCAGCGCCCGGGCGCTGTATACCGTGGCACGTGTGCAGCGCCCGGGCGCTGTATACCGTGGCACGTGTGCAGCGCCCGGGCGCTGTATACCGTGGCACGTGTGCAGCGCCCGGGCGCTGTATACCGTGGCACGTGTGCAGCGCCCGGGCGCTGTATACCGTGGCACGTGTGCAGCGCCCGGGCGCTGTATACCGTGGCACGTGTGCAGCGCCCGGGCGCTGTATACCGTGGCACGTGTGCAGCGCCCGGGCGCTGTATACCGTGGCACGTGTGCAGCGCCCGGGCGCTGTATACCGTGGCACACAGATCCCCCCCCTCTCCATAACTTTGTTTTTCCCAATTAATCGGCAACTAATCGATTATTCAAATAATCGTTAGCTGCAGCCCTAGCGGTAGTTAACTCCTCAGGTGCCGCGGATCGCAGCTACAGCTCACAGGTCAGGAGTCGGCTGTGTCATCCTGCAGCTGCCGCCTCCTGTCTATGAATAAATTAGAGATTAAGCACAGTATTAGACATTGGTGGCGCAGTGCGCATCCCTCCCAAGCCCCCCCAGTATTAAGCATTGGTGGCGCAGTGCGCCCCCCTCCCCCCAGTATTAACCAGTGGTGGCACAGTGCGCCCCCCCCCACCTGTTGTGCCTAAGAGACACAGAAAATGATATTTCATCTTATTAAGACTAATTTGATAGTGTGGGTGAAATTATACCATCTAGATTGGCGAATAAATACATAATTAAATTAATTGATCATCTCCATATTGAGATGTAGTTTTAGGATATTGTGAGGCTTCATTCTACCTGCAGAAGAATCAAGACTCATAATCTGGCAAAGCATTAAATAATTGCTTAGATGTATATATATAGATAGAACATTCTTCGCCAAGCTAAGTGATGGATTCCCACAGGAAAGACTTATTTCAAGTCCTTCCCATTTAAGATATGGTCTAGCAAGATCCTATATCCCTGTCATTAGTCTTACCAAAGTCATATGTGTGAAAAAAGTTCCAAACTCGGAGGGCGTGTTCATCTGATAAGTTTTGGGTTAAGAAACCAGTTACCAAAAGAAAAGAGGGAGAAAAAAAAAGAGAGAAACAAACATTTGGATTATAGATCTCTGGAGAATCATTTGGATTATTGGGAAAAACTCTTGAGAGCTGGCTGCCCCAATACTCTGCACATCACTTGACCCTTGGGTAATGTATATTTTGTTTTATGTAGTATTGATCTAAATGAATTGGCTTGATACTTAGCCAGATACCCGCTCATTTGCGGACGTGTTACGTTAGTTGCTACATCCGTATTTTCTCTGATTTCAGTTACGATGCATATAACTGAAACAAGGGGATAATATTGGAGAAACTCTTTGTTGGGAATCTTTGAATTCCCTAGTTTGATATCAAGCCAATAATTTATACGTTTTGTTGCAATACTACCATTATCTGAAAGATTGGTTATCATTTTTGGGCGGAGCAAGGGCTCGTATCTGTCATCTTCTTGATTGAGTTTTCCGCATAATCCATTGATTGTATATTTCTCACAAAACTTAAAGCTGTATTGCATAATAACATAATATTCCTCTAGGCTGTAGTATATTTTATAAAGGACATTGTTCTGGCTGCCTAGCTAACGATGTTCTGTGTTTATAGGCTGTGCTCCAGCTCCAGGATCTTACGATGTGAAGCTTTCAGATAGTCTTAAAGGACCAGTTTCATTTGAAAATCTCAACGCTTTAGAGCAAAAAAAGGTATGTATCTCACATGGCAGGTTTTCACTGATATTCCACAGGTGCTCAGCGTTCCACTGATCTTTAAAGGCCAACTCTCTTATGTTTTTATTTGCTAGTTTATTAGAGTTAGGCATGTATACCTGAGTTAGTCTGTCAGTGATTGCCAAAAGTTCTGTAATTACCTTATAATACCAGCTTTCATTAATGTCCTCTGTCCCTTTCCACTGCTCCCTTAAAAGGCCATTGCTGTGGCACGTGTGCAGCGCCCGGGTGCTGTATACCGTGGCACGTGTGCAGCGCCCGGGTGCTGTATACCGTGGCACGTGTGCAGCGCCCGGGTGCTGTATACCGTGGCACGTGTGCAGCGCCCGGGTGCTGTATACCGTGGCACGTGTGCAGCGCCCGGGTGCTGTATACCGTGGCACGTGTGCAGCGCCCGGGTGCTGTATACCGTGGCACGTGTGCAGCGCCCGGGTGCTGTATACCGTGGCACGTGTGCAGCGCCCGGGTGCTGTATACCGTGGCACGTGTGCAGCGCCCGGGTGCTGTATACCGTGGCACGTGTGCAGCGCCCGGTGCTGTATACCGTGGCACGTGTGCAGCGCCCGGGTGCTGTATACCGTGGCACGTGTGCAGCGCCCGGGTGCTGTATACCGTGGCACGTGTGCAGCGCCCGGGTGCTGTATACCGTGGCACGTGTGCAGCGCCCGGGTGCTGTATACCGTGGCACGTGTGCAGCGCCCGGGTGCTGTATACCGTGGCACGTGTGCAGCGCCCGGGTGCTGTATACCGTGCACGTGTGCAGCGCCCGGGTGCTGTATACCGTGGCACGTGTGCAGCGCCCGGGTGCTGTATACCGTGGCACGTGTGCAGCGCCCGGGCGCTGTATACCGTGGCGGGATCGGCATTTATTTTGCCGATATTCCGGTAGCGTATGGGGAACACAGATCGCGCTGCTGACATCGCTCTCCGTGTTCCCTCAGCAGCAGCCCAGGGCAGAAGGAGCAGTGTCTCCTCCCCCTGTGCTGCTGCTGCCAATGAGAGGGCAGGGGACAAGTGGAGGGTAGGAGCTATGGCCACTGCGCCACCAATGAAGCTTAATCTCACATTTATTCATATACAGGAGGCGGGAGCTGCAGGATCACATAGCCGACTCCCGACCTCTATGAGCTGTAGCTGCGATCTGCGGTAGTTAGGGCTGCAACGATTAATTACATCCCCCTCTCCATAACTGCGCCGCCCACAGATCTCCCTCTCCATAACTGCGCCGCTCACAGATCCCCCTCTCCATAACTGCGCCGCCCACAGATCTCCCTCTCCATAACTGCGCCGCTCACAGATCCCCCTCTCCATAACTGCGCCGCCCACAGATCCCCCCCCCCTCTCCATAACTGCGCCGCCCACAGATCCCCCCCCTCTCCATAACTTTGTTTTTCCCAATTAATCGGCAACTAATCGATTATTCAAATAATCGTTAGCTGCAGCCCTAGCGGTAGTTAACTCCTCAGGTGCCGCGGATCGCAGCTACAGCTCACAGGTCAGGAGTCGGCTGTGTCATCCTGCAGCTGCCGCCTCCTGTCTATGAATAAATTAGAGATTAAGCACAGTATTAGACATTGGTGGCGCAGTGCGCATCCCTCCCAAGCCCCCCCAGTATTAAGCATTGGTGGCGCAGTGCGCCCCCCTCCCCCCAGTATTAACCAGTGGTGGCACAGTGCGCCCCCCCCCCCCACCTGTTGTGCCTAAGAGACACAGAAAATGATATTTCATCTTATTAAGACTAATTTGATAGTGTGGGTGAAATTATACCATCTAGATTGGCGAATAAATACATAATTAAATTAATTGATCATCTCCATATTGAGATGTAGTTTTAGGATATTGTGAGGCTTCATTCTACCTGCAGAAGAATCAAGACTCATAATCTGGCAAAGCATTAAATAATTGCTTAGATATATATAGATAGAACATTCTTCGCCAAGCTAAGTGATGGATTCCCACAGGAAAGACTTATTTCAAGTCCTTCCCATTTAAGATACGGTCTAGCAAGATCCTATATCCCTGTCATTTGTCTTACCAAAGTCATATGTGTGAAAAAAGTTCCAAACTCGGAGGGCGTGTTCATCTGATAAGTTTTGGGTTAAGAAACCAGTTACCAAAAGAAAAGAGGGAGAAAAAAAAAGAGAGAAACAAACATTTGGATTATAGATCTCTGGAGAATCATTTGGATTATTGGGAAAAACTCTTGAGAGCTGGCTGCCCCAATACTCTGCACATCACTTGACCCTTGGGTAATGTATATTTTGTTTTATGTAGTATTGATCTAAATGAATTGGCTTGATACTTAGCCAGATACCCGCTCATTTGCGGACGTGTTACGTTAGTTGCTACATCCGTATTTTCTCTGATTTCAGTTACGATGCATATAACTGAAACAAGGGGATAATATTGGAGAAACTCTTTGTTGGGAATCTTTGAATTCCCTAGTTTGATATCAAGCCAATAATTTATACGTTTTGTTGCAATACTACCATTATCTGAAAGATTGGTTATCATTTTTGGGCGGAGCAAGGGCTCGTATCTGTCATCTTCTTGATTGAGTTTTCCGCATAATCCATTGATTGTATATTTCTCACAAAACTTAAAGCTGTATTGCATAATAACATAATATTCCTCTAGGCTGTAGTATATTTTATAAAGGACATTGTTCTGGCTGCCTAGCTAACGATGTTCTGTGTTTATAGGCTGTGCTCCAGCTCCAGGATCTTACGATGTGAAGCTTTCAGATAGTCTTAAAGGACCAGTTTCATTTGAAAAATCTCAACGCTTTAGAGCAAAAAAAGGTATGTATCTCACATGGCAGGTTTTCACTGATATTCCACAGGTGCTCAGCGTTCCACTGATCTTTAAAGGCCAACTCTCTTA
Source organism: Bufo gargarizans (assembly GCF_014858855.1). Lineage (NCBI taxonomy): Eukaryota > Metazoa > Chordata > Amphibia > Anura > Bufonidae > Bufo > Bufo gargarizans. Next base: position 214,799,018 of record NC_058084.1, read on the forward strand.
TGTTTTTATTTGCTAGTTTATTAGAGTTAGGCATGTATACCTGAGTTAGTCTGTCAGTGATTGCCAAAAGTTCTGTAATTACCTTATAATACCAGCTTTCATTAATGTCCTCTGTCCCTTTCCACTGCTCCCTTAAAAGGCCATTGCTGTGGCACGTGTGCAGCGCCCGGGTGCTGTATACCGTGGCACGTGTGCAGCGCCCGGGTGCTGTATACCGTGGCACGTGTGCAGCGCCCGGGCGCTGTATACCGTGGCACGTGTGCAGCGCCCGGGCGCTGTATACCGTGGCACGTGTGCAGCGCCCGGGCGCTGTATACCGTGGCACGTGTGCAGCGCCCGGGCGCTGTATACCGTGGCACGTGTGCAGCGCCCGGGCGCTGTATACCGTGGCACGTGTGCAGCGCCCGGGCGCTGTATACCGTGGCACGTGTGCAGCGCCCGGGCGCTGTATACCGTGGCACGTGTGCAGCGCCCGGGCGCTGTATACCGTGGCACGTGTGCAGCGCCCGGGCGCTGTATACCGTGGCACGTGTGCAGCGCCCGGGCGCTGTATACCGTGGCACGTGTGCAGCGCCCGGGCGCTGTATACCGTGGCACGTGTGCAGCGCCCGGGCGCTGTATACCGTGGCACGTGTGCAGCGCCCGGGCGCTGTATACCGTGGCACGTGTGCAGCGCCCGGGCGCTGTATACCGTGGCACGTGTGCAGCGCCCGGGCGCTGTATACCGTGGCACGTGTGCAGCGCCCGGGCGCTGTATACCGTGGCACGTGTGCAGCGCCCGGGCGCTGTATACCGTGGCACGTGTGCAGCGCCCGGGCGCTGTATACCGTGGCACGTGTGCAGCGCCCGGGCGCTGTATACCGTGGCACGTGTGCAGCGCCCGGGCGCTGTATACCGTGGCACGTGTGCAGCGCCCGGGCGCTGTATACCGTGGCACACAGATCCCCCCCCTCTCCATAACTTTGTTTTTCCCAATTAATCGGCAACTAATCGATTATTCAAATAATCGTTAGCTGCAGCCCTAGCGGTAGTTAACTCCTCAGGTGCCGCGGATCGCAGCTACAGCTCACAGGTCAGGAGTCGGCTGTGTCATCCTGCAGCTGCCGCCTCCTGTCTATGAATAAATTAGAGATTAAGCACAGTATTAGACATTGGTGGCGCAGTGCGCATCCCTCCCAAGCCCCCCCAGTATTAAGCATTGGTGGCGCAGTGCGCCCCCCTCCCCCCAGTATTAACCAGTGGTGGCACAGTGCGCCCCCCCCCACCTGTTGTGCCTAAGAGACACAGAAAATGATATTTCATCTTATTAAGACTAATTTGATAGTGTGGGTGAAATTATACCATCTAGATTGGCGAATAAATACATAATTAAATTAATTGATCATCTCCATATTGAGATGTAGTTTTAGGATATTGTGAGGCTTCATTCTACCTGCAGAAGAATCAAGACTCATAATCTGGCAAAGCATTAAATAATTGCTTAGATGTATATATAGATAGAACATTCTTCGCCAAGCTAAGTGATGGATTCCCACAGGAAAGACTTATTTCAAGTCCTTCCCATTTAAGATATGGTCTAGCAAGATCCTATATCCCTGTCATTAGTCTTACCAAAGTCATATGTGTGAAAAAAGTTCCAAACTCGGAGGGCGTGTTCATCTGATAAGTTTTGGGTTAAGAAACCAGTTACCAAAAGAAAAGAGGGAGAAAAAAAAAGAGAGAAACAAACATTTGGATTATAGATCTCTGGAGAATCATTTGGATTATTGGGAAAAACTCTTGAGAGCTGGCTGCCCCAATACTCTGCACATCACTTGACCCTTGGGTAATGTATATTTTGTTTTATGTAGTATTGATCTAAATGAATTGGCTTGATACTTAGCCAGATACCCGCTCATTTGCGGACGTGTTACGTTAGTTGCTACATCCGTATTTTCTCTGATTTCAGTTACGATGCATATAACTGAAACAAGGGGATAATATTGGAGAAACTCTTTGTTGGGAATCTTTGAATTCCCTAGTTTGATATCAAGCCAATAATTTATACGTTTTGTTGCAATACTACCATTATCTGAAAGATTGGTTATCATTTTTGGGCGGAGCAAGGGCTCGTATCTGTCATCTTCTTGATTGAGTTTTCCGCATAATCCATTGATTGTATATTTCTCACAAAACTTAAAGCTGTATTGCATAATAACATAATATTCCTCTAGGCTGTAGTATATTTTATAAAGGACATTGTTCTGGCTGCCTAGCTAACGATGTTCTGTGTTTATAGGCTGTGCTCCAGCTCCAGGATCTTACGATGTGAAGCTTTCAGATAGTCTTAAAGGACCAGTTTCATTTGAAAAATCTCAACGCTTTAGAGCAAAAAAAGGTATGTATCTCACATGGCAGGTTTTCACTGATATTCCACAGGTGCTCAGCGTTCCACTGATCTTTAAAGGCCAACTCTCTTATGTTTTTATTTGCTAGTTTATTAGAGTTAGGCATGTATACCTGAGTTAGTCTGTCAGTGATTGCCAAAAGTTCTGTAATTACCTTATAATACCAGCTTTCATTAATGTCCTCTGTCCCTTTCCACTGCTCCCTTAAAAGGCCATTGCTGTGGCACGTGTGCAGCGCCCGGGTGCTGTATACCGTGGCACGTGTGCAGCGCCCGGGTGCTGTATACCGTGGCACGTGTGCAGCGCCCGGGTGCTGTATACCGTGGCACGTGTGCAGCGCCCGGGTGCTGTATACCGTGGCACGTGTGCAGCGCCCGGGTGCTGTATACCGTGGCACGTGTGCAGCGCCCGGGTGCTGTATACCGTGGCACGTGTGCAGCGCCCGGGTGCTGTATACCGTGGCACGTGTGCAGCGCCCGGGTGCTGTATACCGTGGCACGTGTGCAGCGCCCGGGTGCTGTATACCGTGGCACGTGTGCAGCGCCCGGGTGCTGTATACCGTGGCACGTGTGCAGCGCCCGGGTGCTGTATACCGTGGCACGTGTGCAGCGCCCGGGTGCTGTATACCGTGGCACGTGTGCAGCGCCCGGGTGCTGTATACCGTGGCACGTGTGCAGCGCCCGGGTGCTGTATACCGTGGCACGTGTGCAGCGCCCGGGTGCTGTATACCGTGGCACGTGTGCAGCGCCCGGGTGCTGTATACCGTGGCACGTGTGCAGCGCCCGGGTGCTGTATACCGTGGCACGTGTGCAGCGCCCGGGTGCTGTATACCGTGGCACGTGTGCAGCGCCCGGGTGCTGTATACCGTGGCACGTGTGCAGCGCCCGGGTGCTGTATACCGTGGCACGTGTGCAGCGCCCGGGTGCTGTATACCGTGGCACGTGTGCAGCGCCCGGGTGCTGTATACCGTGGCACGTGTGCAGCGCCCGGGTGCTGTATACCGTGGCGGGATCGGCATTTATTTTGCCGATATTCCGGTAGCGTATGGGGAACACAGATCGCGCTGCTGACATCGCTCTCCGTGTTCCCTCAGCAGCAGCCCAGGGCAGAAGGAGCAGTGTCTCCTCCCCCTGTGCTGCTGCTGCCAATGAGAGGGCAGGGGACAAGTGGAGGGTAGGAGCTATGGCCACTGCGCCACCAATGAAGCTTAATCTCACATTTATTCATATACAGGAGGCGGGAGCTGCAGGATCACATAGCCGACTCCCGACCTCTATGAGCTGTAGCTGCGATCTGCGGTAGTTAGGGCTGCAACGATTAATTACATCCCCCTCTCCATAACTGCGCCGCCCACAGATCTCCCTCTCCATAACTGCGCCGCTCACAGATCCCCCTCTCCATAACTGCGCCGCCCACAGATCCCCCCCCCCCCCTCTCCATAACTGCGCCGCCCACAGATCCCCCCCCTCTCCATAACTTTGTTTTTCCCAATTAATCGGCAACTAATCGATTATTCAAATAATCGTTAGCTGCAGCCCTAGCGGTAGTTAACTCCTCAGGTGCCGCGGATCGCAGCTACAGCTCACAGGTCAGGAGTCGGCTGTGTCATCCTGCAGCTGCCGCCTCCTGTCTATGAATAAATTAGAGATTAAGCACAGTATTAGACATTGGTGGCGCAGTGCGCATCCCTCCCAAGCCCCCCCAGTATTAAGCATTGGTGGCGCAGTGCGCCCCCCTCCCCCCAGTATTAACCAGTGGTGGCACAGTGCGCCCCCCCCCCACCTGTTGTGCCTAAGAGACACAGAAAATGATATTTCATCTTATTAAGACTAATTTGATAGTGTGGGTGAAATTATACCATCTAGATTGGCGAATAAATACATAATTAAATTAATTGATCATCTCCATATTGAGATGTAGTTTTAGGATATTGTGAGGCTTCATTCTACCTGCAGAAGAATCAAGACTCATAATCTGGCAAAGCATTAAATAATTGCTTAGATATATATAGATAGAACATTCTTCGCCAAGCTAAGTGATGGATTCCCACAGGAAAGACTTATTTCAAGTCCTTCCCATTTAAGATACGGTCTAGCAAGATCCTATATCCCTGTCATTAGTCTTACCAAAGTCATATGTGTGAAAAAAGTTCCAAACTCGGAGGGCGTGTTCATCTGATAAGTTTTGGGTTAAGAAACCAGTTACCAAAAGAAAAGAGGGAGAAAAAAAAAGAGAGAAACAAACATTTGGATTATAGATCTCTGGAGAATCATTTGGATTATTGGGAAAAACTCTTGAGAGCTGGCTGCCCCAATACTCTGCACATCACTTGACCCTTGGGTAATGTATATTTTGTTTTATGTAGTATTGATCTAAATGAATTGGCTTGATACTTAGCCAGATACCCGCTCATTTGCGGACGTGTTACGTTAGTTGCTACATCCGTATTTTCTCTGATTTCAGTTACGATGCATATAACTGAAACAAGGGGATAATATTGGAGAAACTCTTTGTTGGGAATCTTTGAATTCCCTAGTTTGATATCAAGCCAATAATTTATACGTTTTGTTGCAATACTACCATTATCTGAAAGATTGGTTATCATTTTTGGGCGGAGCAAGGGCTCGTATCTGTCATCTTCTTGATTGAGTTTTCCGCATAATCCATTGATTGTATATTTCTCACAAAACTTAAAGCTGTATTGCATAATAACATATTCCTCTAGGCTGTAGTATATTTTATAAAGGACATTGTTCTGGCTGCCTAGCTAACGATGTTCTGTGTTTATAGGCTGTGCTCCAGCTCCAGGATCTTACGATGTGAAGCTTTCAGATAGTCTTAAAGGACCAGTTTCATTTGAAAAATCTCAACGCTTTAGAGCAAAAAAAGGTATGTATCTCACATGGCAGGTTTTCACTGATATTCCACAGGTGCTCAGCGTTCCACTGATCTTTAAAGGCTAACTCTCATGTTTTGTTTTTATTTGCTAGTTTATTAGAGTTAGGCATGTATACCTGAGTTAGTCTGTCAGTGATTGCCAAAAGTTCTGTAATTGCCTTATAATACCAGCTTTCATTAATGTCCTCTGTCCCTTTCCACTGCTCCCTTAAAAGGCCATTGCTATGGCTCATCTGTCTCTGGCTAGGAAGGCAGAGGGGCGGTCCTTCACACTGCATGCCTGCATTGGGCTTCAGAGTGAGGAGGTGTGTCTCTCAGTAGTCCAATCTGATTGGCTGGCAGGGAGCTGCTGGCTACAGCAATTTATGTGAAGTGAGGGAAAGCAGTTTTGGCCTCAGAACTGGCAGAGGAGCCATCTTGAAAAGGTCCTCACATTGTCAATGTTTACACAGCTGTAACTAGGGGAAAAACCTCAAGGAAAACAGTGGCATGTGAAGAAACTAAAGATTGCTTTATGGATAATGCTGCTGCAGCATTTTATGAAAACATGAGTTCCCCTTTTAATAGGAATCCTTTTGGATTCCAGATATGCACGGCTGGGTAGTCACATATGGAGGAGTCCCTTTGAATGGCTCTAATCTGTCTTTAGATACGCAGCAGAGATCAGAGGGTCAGTCTCTTATTTCTGCCATGGGTTCCACTTTATGTGAATTTGCCACCTGATTTTTCTCCCTTAATTATTATGGCCTATTATAGGGACAGTCTGTTGTAGTATTGGCAGAAACGGCATAAAAAAAGTGTTGGCCGTTATTCCAATACAATTTGATGGGAAACAGTGTAGTTTTGAGTCTGGTGCTATATTCATGTGTGCTCTCCCACCTCTCGACAGCTGCTCTGTACATCTACAGTTCTGGTCATGGAGTTATGGAAATCCCAGGATCAGTAGAATTGCTAATAAAATTAAAATGAAGAAAATGGAATCCAACATCTTGATTTTATGTTGTACAGAGTGTGAGCACCACGTGCAGAACTACACGCACTTACAAGCCTTTAATCAATTATATTAAAGGGATTGTCTCACTTTAGCAAGTGGCATTTATAATGTAGACAAAGTTAATACTAATGTATGTGATTATGCATATTGCCCTGTCTGCTGGCTGGATTCAAATTTCCATCAAATTATACACTGCACGGTGGTCGTGCTTGGACACTATAAGAAAAAGTGCCGGCCTAATTGGTACCCAGGACTGTGGGAGCTCACATGGGCCAGTTCTTTTTCTGTGTGCAAGCATGACCACCACTGATGGATTGCAGGGTGGTCTTAACCATGGAAATGAGAAGTGGATACTGTGATGGATAAATAAATCCAGCCCGCAAAAGAAAGCAATCTGGATAATAGCAATACATTAGTACAGGATTTGTATTAACTTCCTCTACATGATAAATGCCATTTGCTGAAGTGAGACAAACCCTTTTATGGTTGTCTGAGGAAAGTTGGGCCACACTGAATGCACATGGGCATGCAAATCGTCAAGAACTGCTGCTGGCAGCTTCCCTTAATTGCTGGCCAATGACAGCCCACCTGTGCTCGATGGAGACAAGTCCAGAGACTATGCAGGCTATGGTAGCACGTTTAGGCCATGCAGGCTGCTCACAGTAGCACAAGCAACATGCAGCATAGTGTTGTCCCATTGAATAATGGCTCCTGGGACACATTGCAGAAGTGGCCGTATCATTGGTTCCATGATCAATGTAACGTCAAGCTATAAGTGTACATGGAATGAAAATTTGAGGGATCTAGCTGCCTTACATTATGCCACACCATAGTCACAGGAGTAGGACCCATGTGAAGACCTCTTCATGATGTTGCCCAAGTGTTCGCCAAACCAATCTGAATATCATTGTGTTAGCGACACAAGCAGGACTGATTGCGTAAGATGCACATCCATTGCTGTCTTACTGTGCACCATGATTGCCTTGAGCTGTGGCATGAGGTCAATAGACCACCTGTAGATGGGCATCTGGCTTGTAGCATGATGTCATGAAAACACCTTCTGAAGGTTTGTGTAGACATGGTTTGGGCACAACCAAAGGCTGTCCGGGCATGCTGGGAGTTGTAGTTTTGCAACAGCTGGAGGCACACTGGTTGGGAAACACTGCGGTAGATGATCCTCACTTTATTAGCAAAGCCCTGGGTGTCACTTGTACAACCAAACCCTCATAATATGCATCTGGATGCAATTGGAATGCTTCAGTGTGGGAAATCCAAAACTGAGGAATTCCTTTGTCCAGATACATGGCATCCCCTCTGTAGCCATCTAGCTTTGATAAAAGAGAGATAGAGATATCCCAGATTTAATTATGTAATTATGTTTAAAATTATCTTATGGATTACCAATTTATCATTGTTCTTCCAACCACTAGCACACGCAACGTTGAACAGTGCTGACATCTCGGCCCAGGCACAGTGATCTTCCAGAGTGATAAACCAAGGTCTTAGTTCAAGAATTCTGTCCCTCTCAGTTTGACCAGTGGTGATAACTGGCAAGTCAACGAACAAGAGGCATCACACAATCATCCCACATCTTTGGAGGTTTCATGTGGTTAAAAAAAACTTTGCTTTGAACCTAGATTTTATGCCTCTTCCCACGTGTTGCAGATTGGCGCTAGGTGCTTAAAAATGTGATCTGCAGATCTTAGTGACGCCTGCTACTTCCTCGATTTACATAACATGGCTTTTTCTTAGTTGTGTCAGTTTCAATGTCGAGAAGAGTATATGCCGATACAGTTTTTGGTAAGCGTTCTGGATGCCTGTTTAAGTTTACTGAATAGGACTAGGAGAATTATGACTGCAGCTCCTGCCTGTGATTTACAGAAAGCTGTACCTTAGGACCAAGATTGCAAAGCTTGTATTCGCGTATTGGCTAGTTGTGGCAGATATAGTAACCTCAAATACTGGAAATTCTAGATATGCTGACTTTATTTTAAACATTCCAAGTTATATAAAAGGTGTTCACTTTTACCATTTAGACTTGGCTGGTGAAAGTCAGAGTTCGGACCGAGATGAGGAACCTACTTCCCCAGCACGCCTTAAAAAGCATTCTTCTCTTGGTTCAACAGTAAGTGTAACTTCTGGATTTCCTTCAGTGAGATGCAGTTTCTGGTTACAAGGCTATATGCTGAAGAATGACATTGGTTTGTAGTTACATAACCGCATAGCCCCAGCCTAAAAGGGCCAGGCACAGTGACTTGTGACGGCAAGCCTCCGAAAGGTCATGCAACCAAAAATATGTGACTTGTCTTGGATTTTCTGTCACATGAGTTTTAGAGCTGAGATTTGGCTGTAGAAATAGATTGCAGAGATACAGTAAGAATGTCAATCCCAAGCGACCTGCAGCCAATTACCCAATGGTGTAGGACTTGTACACCGCTCCATTGACAATAAGATGTGACTTTCATGTCACCTGCAGCCCCAGCCTTAAACCAGAGCTAAACAATCTAGATTACATGCCTGGTAGCTGTGGTGGGAGTGCAGCTTCTATGTGCTACCGATCAGTGGTGGCTTCAAGAACTACACTGAGCCTATAGTGTGACCTATGGGAATAAAAAAAACCTTTTTGCTTTAAAGGGGTTTTGTGTGTCATATCCTCATGATGGGTCATTAATATCTGATTAGCGAAGGCCCTACACCCCCTCCGATCAGATGTTAGAGGAGGCTTGCTTGATGAGAGATGTGGCCTCCTCCCAGTATACAAAGTTAGACCCCCACTAATTAAACATTTTAGCTACCCTGAATATAGGCAATCACTATTAAAGGGTCTCTAACTTGCAAAAACTTTTGATATGCCAAAGACCTATCAAATGTTTAAATCAGTGAGGGTCTGAGGACCAAGACCAATCCCTAAAAACAAGGCGAGAAGTGCACACATAGAACACGGTCTCCCTGCATGAGATGGGCTTCCTAGATGAATCCGTCAACATCTATACACATGCATTTCTACCATCATTCTAGGAATCAATGGGAAAACTGTAATTATACATTTATTTCTTTGACAGCCAAACCTGAGACAGAAACCTGAGAGAGATGTGGAATTAGTGAGAGACATGAAGAAACAGAAAGCTCTGGAGAAAGAAGTAAGGCGGTCGTCCAAGTATTTTCATAATCTACCAAATGTCTTCTGTTTTTCACACAAGCCCCATTCACTTCTATGAAGCCCACAATATAGAGCACAATATGTATTTTTTTTTTTTTTTTTTGTTCCTGAACACACAGGATGTGAAAAACAAACATGCACGTACAGAGCAGAGAGCCACTGAAATGAATGGGTCAGGATTCCGTCCAAGTGGTAGCCATCTGCTACATGCATTGCTTTTGCTTGTGTGAAAAAGCCCTTAGACCCCTTGCAGACGAGCATGTCAAGTATTTCATATAAGATATGAAATCATGAAAATTATGATTTTATATTATGAAAAATTTATTTGGCGGACATATAAACGCCTGTTTTATTTGAGATCTAAAATCAAGTTGTGCAGATAATGAAACGGGGGTGCAATAATTATATAAATTATTTATTACAAATATAGTAAAAATAGCATACAAATTAATACAAGGACAATATCAAAAGTGACTAAGATGGTGCTCCACCGTTTACGCCAGGCTCACTTAATTTACTACACCAAGTACAATACAATGCTACACTTTTTTTTTTTTTTTAAATCAAATGATTACTGATTAGTGTATTGGTTATCAAAACATTATAATGCAATGAAAAAACTATAGAAATGAATCTGTGGAAAGTCCCTTATGCTCAAAGAATATGGCAGTAAGACACCTTATAAATACGCCCATTGGCCTAACTACGGATAATAAAATCTGATCAGAGATCCCACTTGCAGGAATTCTAATGATGTGCATGTTCATTAAAATTTCCCATAAAATTACTGTTTTAACACTATTGACCCACTAATAATGGGGTCTTAACTATATGCCAGTTGGAGTGATTTATAATTTCTGCAAATTCAATAAATTATACATTACGGCCTCATGCACACTACCGTTGTGTGCATCCGTGGCCGTTTTCCGTGATTTTCTGCGGACCCATTGACTTTCAATGGGTCCGTTGAAATCTCGGAAAATGCACCGTTTGGCATCCGTGGCAGTGTTCCGTGTTTTGCTACCGTCAAAAAAATAGGACCTGTCCTATTTTTTTGACGGACCATGGTTTGCGGGTCCATTCAAGTCAATGGGACCTTGAAAAAAAGCGGATGCACATTTAAAGCCTTCCGTATGTCATCCGTGATCTGCGTCCGTTTTTTTTGGCGGATCTGTTGCCTGGTAACCTGTCTCCAAATCCTTTTGGCAATAAAAAAAAACAAAAAAAAACAGGAAGTTAAAACTACCAGATTGGCGAGCCTTGTTTCTGAGGTAATTTGCCAGACACTTTTTTTGGCCCTGTCAGATATTAGAAAAATCTCTAGTTCCAGTCACAATGCCTAAATGGAATGTAGAGAAGCTCATCACTCTGGTCCATGAAAGGCCAGAGCTGTGGGACACGGTCACCTGCGTATCTTGACCGTGTCAGGAAAGAAGTTTCGTGGGAGAAAGTGGCACGTCTGATAAAGCCACGGGAATGGGATAACGCGGATCACCGAGGTCGTGCAGAACTAGGATCGTGCAAGCAATGTCGTTTTGATGGTGCAGTCTTTGTGTAGTCCCTTATGAAATAGAAACAAACTTGTGTGTGTTCTGAATTCTGTTCCTTTTGTAGGCCTGCCTTAATTGTGTATTGTAGGGATGCTCAACATGTGGCCTTCCAGCTGTTGTTAAACAGCAACTCCCACCATGCCTAGCTATAGCTGTCGGCCTGCTGGGAGTTGTCATTTCGCAGCAGCTGAAGTGATGCACGTTGAGCATCCCTGCTCTAGTGGTATGTACATGTAGGTGCCTAGCTATAGGGGAAGCAGATGACGCAGCTGCTTTTGGACCCTGACCCTGAAGTGGCCCATCCTGGAGGTGGTTGAGGAGCAAAATACTTTGTCAGGGTCCCCGCAACAGTTTTCGCACATTGAGATATACAGTTACAGTATACACAGTGTGTGTAAAAATGCAGAAACTGTGGCCGAATATCAGAGTGCTTTTTAATGGCCTCTGGACCGGAGGCGGCGGTAAATGATGGATTTTTAAAAAAAGGAATGCGGAACGGGGTGCCTTCAATTATCCTTTGTGATTGTGGCCAGTCATTTTTATAAACGCCACTGTGGCTATGTTTCCTTCGATTTCAATGAACTTCATTCAACGCCACAGCATGTTTTAAAGCCTGTTCAGACCTTACCTACTGCCCATATTAGAAATGTGTACTGTTCCTTTTTTTTTTTTTTTTTTTTTTTTAATCAAAGTTTTGGACACATCTGCCCTGTTGTAATAGATCATTTCAACACTGCCTACATCCGATATTCTAAAGTAGTGTATTTTGAAGCCAATTTTAAAATACTTTAGTCCGACAAGTAACTTACAAGCATTATTGCCTTCGCTACACTGGCTGACTGCACTATGTCCGGCCCCTTTTTTGATTATTAGTTTTGAAAAATAATCATTTATATTGAAATTTGTTTAGTTTAAGAATGAAAACATATTTAATGGGAGCAAATGTTGTATAACTCTGGTTGCCTGTTTTCTCAGTAAAAAACATCAAAGTACGATGGAACAGCTGCAGGGACCAGTTCCGCAGAGAGCTGAACGACAAGGGTCTCAGTGGAGAAGGCTCCTCTAGAAAACGACCATACATGTACACGGAGCAACTAAGTTTTCTTCGGCCAGTGATGGAGTTGAGGCCGTAAGGATACTTTAATTAAAAATCTATGTATTGAACGCTATATATGTCAATGCACAATATGTGAATATATTTTGTAGACCTTTAATCAAAGTGTGTTATGGTAGATATGAGGTTGCTGTAGTATATCAGACTAGTTGGTGGTGCTTTCAGACAGGATGCCATGAACTCCCAATGTTAGCGCAAATTTTTGGTGACAAAACTACCCCTCACCTTGGTTGAAACCCCTTTTTGGACAGAAATTTAAGAGTGATGCATCCACTTTGTAGAAAGGATGAACTTTATCAAATGTTTTTAGTCAGTGAATCAAATGTGTCCATATAGATGGTATATGCAGCCATTGAATTTGCTGGACCACATCTATCTGCTGGAAATTGCACCTATATTTCAAACGTGGCCATTGCTCTTGGGCAACATGCCTCTTTGTTTTCCTATGTCGATTGCCACAAAAGCTGGGTACATGTTCACCCAAAAGCGTCTCACCCATATAAATGAGGGCATGGGTCGTGCATGTGCGCCACCCTCCCATTCACTTACATGGTAGAGGCGGGGATTACTGCATGGTGGTTGACGTAGACTGGATAATGTGTTTCACCAGCAAGACCACACCGGGCTCTGTCCACCAGCAATAGTTGGACGTTTGAGCTATGGAACACACACTAACCAGATAATGCTCCCAAATTACAGCAATTTTCTGATTGGTTTAAATCAAATGTTGGCAAACCAGTTTTCAATTTAATTTAGTGCAATTGAAGATGCTCTATAGATGTTCTTATGGCAAAAATCAAATGCTTTTTAAATTCACTAACGGTACGGAATAACTCATTAACCTATGCTGTATGTGTTTGGCCGACCATTCATTTAAAAAAATAAAAAAGACAAAAGTATCACCATTGGTAGGTAATTTCAGATTCCCTTTGTAACTCAAAACAGGGTTGCTCTTCCAGCATTGTTGGATTTTATCAAACAATCAATGTCCCTTCAAGCCCTTGTTGAGGCAGAGCACATGACTTCATGCATAACCATACTCCGTCACTTAGACAGCGTGATAAACTCAAACTCCAAGCATGTCTGGATTTGTTTTAGCTACTAGGGCATGCTTGGAGTTACATTTGTGGGCAAAATGGAGGAGCATTGTTTGAGTCAGCCAGATATAGAAGGACAGAATATCTGCAGTTGGTTTGCTCCTAACATACAAGTTTCTAAAAAGGCTAACAAACAGCACCACCATATTAATATTCCAAATTTTAAAACTTTGGACACACAGTATTGCTGAAAAGTTCATCATTGGTTCTTTATTTTCATAATTCCTTTGGGAGAAGTTTTTATCATTTTCGATTCAGTCACCTTTCGGAATATATGTATCCTGACCCTATATGCAGTAGGCATGTATATTTGGAATATTTTCCAATGTATTTTGTATGTGGGTTTTTCGTAATATTGTATATTTTTTTTTATATATAAATTTTTTATATCTACAGAACTGTGGACAATCTAGAGGACAGCGAAGATTCGGAATTGGGTGGATCCGAAACGCCACCAGTATTTTCGCCAGAAACCAGCCCTCCAGAAACTGCAGCGGTGGAGCCTACAGAGCCAGCCATGGCCCCAAGTGGTGGGGAACCGGAAATGCCCCAAACTTCACAGCAGCAGCCCAGGAGACGGAGGAATGTTCGTCAGCCTGCCTCTGAGCAAGTTAATCGTGAACTGATCGATGCCCGAGTAATAGTTTCTTGCTCAGAGGCGGACTGATGGCCAAGAGGAATCTGTTAAGGGGCCTTGCACCACTTATGAGGCATGTTCCCACACCAAACCATCACCATTGTGTAGCAGCCTTGGCACTGGTTTTGAAAATGTACACATTCCCATACCAGGGAGACATACTGTATGATCTCAACCAGATGCTAAACAAATATACGATGGCTTCAAGTCATCAGCCTACCAGGTTTGCACAGGCTGCACATGCAAGCCATGGTCCACCCTCTTCCGGACCTTCTTTACATGGTTCACAGGAGCGTAACCCTCCCCTTGCCCAGTCCATGCCTGTGGACATGTTTTCAACAGGTGCACCACAAGCGGCCAGGATCTAGTTTTGTCCCTGGCTCTTTCACAAGAGACTTGTTTGATTTATAATTTGTATTGGTTTTGTTATACAGTTAATCTTATACCTTTTTAAAAGGAATTGGAATACTCTTCCAGACAAAGTTATTTATGTAAAGATAATTTATTGGTTTCAAGAAAAACTTAAAAAAAAGGCTGTTGTGATTTTTATTGAACACATTTAAAAACTTCAACAACTTGTGGAAACACATATAAACAATAAAATTACCAAATAAATACACTTTATTAGGCACCATGAGTAGCACATAAAAAACTTTTAAAGAGGTATTAGGTTTTTGGATACATATTTAAAAATCCTACCAGATGTTGATAAAAGTATACCCACATTTGTCAAATAAATAATTATATAAAATATGGATTTTTAAATTTGGAATCTGCAAACCTCAGCCTGCAAGCCCACGTCAAGGGTCCTCAGTGTCTTGCGAGTCCCTACTCTCAACTACAACAGTAAATTTCAAAAAACTATCTAGAAAATAATAAACAACTAAAGAGGCCAGAAGATTTCAAAAACTGCCACGAATCGCGTCCCTCTGCCAGGGTAAGGAGCCCTCTGGGCTGTAAAAGTAGTCTGCATAGAGTTCCCGAACTGCAATCCCTGCAGATCCAGGTCGTCTATGCTGGGTCCTTTCCAAACCCAATTCTGAAGATCATCCATGTCAACAGAAGAGGAACCCTCGTGAATCCTGGTGAAGTTGTGTAGAACAACACAAGCTTGAATCACCAGGGTAGCATTCTCCGGCTTCATCTGTATGGATGACAAAAACACCCTCCACTTGCTAGAGAGTATCCCGAAAGCGCACTCAACATACCGACGGGCACGAGTCAACCGGTAGTTGAATATATGCCTCCTGACATCCAAACACCGCTTTGGAAAGGGCCGCATAACATGGGGAGTTAATGCAAACCCATCGTCCGCCACGATGACAAATGGAGCCGGCGGACCTGCAGATCCGGGCAGTCTTTTGGCCTCGGGCAGGGCAAGTTGGTTGGCACGAAGCTGCTCACCCATTCTAGAAGCACTAAAGATGCGAGCATCAGCAGTGCTTCCATAGGCCCCGATATCAACCATTATAAACCAGTAGTTACTGTCAGCAACAGCCATCAGCACTACCGAAAAATATTGTTTATAATTGAAGAAACGGCTCCCTGAGTATGGCGGCTTCTTCACACGGATGTGCTTGCCATCCATTGCCCCGATGCAGTTTGGAAACTGCGCAGAAATTTGGAAGCCAATCGTCCACCTTGGGCAGCGGCATCACCGTCTCTCGGAGTTGCAGCCAGATGACTTGACAGGTGTGACGTACAATCCGAGAAATCGTCGAGATTCCTAATAGAAACTCAAAATGCAGGGATGCAAAAGAGTTCCCCGTTGCAAGAAATCTGTGGAAAATGGTAAAGGAAAAACAATCAGCGACCAATCAAACTGACACACACTATGTCAGCGGTGGCAAAGATATGGCAAAGGCAGCACTCGGGGCCCTGTCTGTGGGCACACGCACTGTAGAAAAAGTAAAATGTCTACCAATATAACTTATATTTTAGAAAACATTAGCTAACACAGGGCGCACTATGAAATGGA
This sequence comes from Bufo gargarizans, assembly GCF_014858855.1. Lineage (NCBI taxonomy): Eukaryota > Metazoa > Chordata > Amphibia > Anura > Bufonidae > Bufo > Bufo gargarizans. The sequence goes on from NC_058084.1 coordinate 214,814,833, forward strand.
CAGGCAGCACGGAATGTATAATGTCTCTGACAGTTAAATGTTTCCAAAACATGGCAGATAAACTACGTTAGACTATGGTATTCATCTGAAATAGACTTATTTACATTAATCCAAAAATGAAATGAGTTTGGTTCAAAGTTTGGGCGCACAGTCTGAAAACGGCACGCCATGACTGACCTATGTCCATTGTTTGATAAGCACGAAAAAAGCCAAACTTTAGCGGGCTCATAGGACAACACTACCAGCCATTGTGGTGTGGGCAGTACTACCACAACTAAGTGACAACAGCTGAGTTTAGTCCCATAGAAATGCAGAAAGTTAAGAGCAACTACTGAATTATGAGCACATTATGCATGAGGAGGATGTTTGCTGGAAAACCAAAAAAGGGTTTTCATGCACCACAATCCCCAAAAATGGGGAACTGTCCGGGATTAAGGCTTCAAGCCGGGTTGTTCATGCAGAAAGGGATTCTGATTGAGAGTCCGAATTCCTAAAGACACTACAATAATCCCCAGCACTCACTAGTACTTTGAAAATAAAAAAAAAAACACAAAGGCAGGTTACAGCCTGCTGCAACCAGGCTGACGGACTGATTAAAGCTCCATTTTTCACTCTGAACTGGCGAGTGCAGAGGATTATTGTAGTGTCTGGAGGACGTTAGCTAAACAGTAGTTTGAAACCTGCTTAATAAAACAGTTTTACAAAAACCAAATTGAGATCTTAGGTGACAGGAATTAACCGATTATTTAAGATTTTGTTACAAAAACATTAGACCAACACAAAAAGGGCAAAGAAAGGTTACTTCAGCAAACAGTAGCACATGTCTTACAGAAGCCATTTTCTAGCACATGTTCCTCCTGACACAAGCCGTGCACATTACTGCTGAAAATGAATGCTTACCTCAACGTGACAATGAGCCTTTCTTCAGGAGAAATGCTGCGCCTCATATTGGTGTCGATGAATGTAAGGACAGTACGTAGAGACGACAGCAAGTGATCAAAGGTACCCACTGACATCCGACAGAAGGTAGGGAACTTCTCAGGATGCAGCCGCAGATCTTGGTAGAGGGTATGGAAGTGTCCTTTCCGGTAACGTTGTGAAACAATCGGATGGACCCAAAATCGTCGCCTTCTACACGGTTCCTCATCCAACAAAGGAGTGCGCTGTCCCCAACGCCGAGAAACCAGCCAATGCAGTACGACCTCTTCCTCAGAATCAGACATGGTGATACAGCAAAGAGAAGCAGCCAAAATAACCTCTGTACTCTGGAAAGACTACAGAAAATGGCCACAAATGCATACTCGGGTGCCCTTGATTTACACCAGTATCCAGGGTGGAGTTAGTAAAATTTTTTATTTTTTTTCACCATTCCTTGATTGCAGATGGTCCGCAAAAAAAACGGACACGGAACAACAGAACCCTGTTTTGCGGACCGTGAAAAAATACTGTCGTGTGCATGAGGCCTACCCCTGGCTTTGGGATAAAGAGCTTTTAGTAAGGACCCAGCTTTCCAAAACTTAGTTCTGTCAGCTTCTTTTTGCACGTCTCGGGTGTGTCCCTGGAAGAATTCCTTGGTGTAGTAGGGGTGGCGATATGGCCTAAAATCTATATTGTGATATAATTATTTGCAATATATATTGCGATCTTATTAGGGGGGGCGGGGGGTTTGAACTTTTACTTTTTATTTATTAACTATTAGCCCCCTTAAGGGCTAGAACCCTTGTCATCTTCACCCTAATAGAGCTCTATTAAGGTGAATAGGACTTTACACTCTCCCTGCTGCCCTGTGCTTTGTGCACACAACAGCAGGGAGCTGACCATGGCAGCCAGCCTCTGATGTGCCCCCCCAGCCTCTTCCCTCTTATCAGCCCCCTCTGGTAACTGAAACCCACCCCCCTCCCCAGTATTAATCATTGGTGGCAGTGGGCAGTGCGCCTCCCCTCCTCCCCAGTATTGATCATTGGTGGCAGAAGCAGCTCCGATTTGGTTACCATGGCAGCCAGGACGCTACTGAAGTCCTGGCTGCCATGGTATGTCAGTGAGCAGCATTATACTCGCGTGCGCAGTGGCCGCCGGGCGCTCCTTCTGTCTGTGCGGCCCATTGCTTATAGCATTAGCAATGCGCCACACAGACCTATGAGAAGGAGCGCCCGGCGGCCCCTGTGTACGTGAGCTATAAGCATTAGCAATGCGCCACACAGACAGAAGGAGCGCCCGGCGGCCACCGCGCTCGTGAGTATAATGCTGCTCACTGACATACCATCGCAGCCAGGACTTCAGTAGCGTCCTGGCTGCCATGGTAACCGATCGGAGCCCCAGCATTACACTGCCGGGACTCCGATCAGAACTGCTGCTCCGTGGTCATATCACAGTCTGGCGATATGCACAAAATCCATATCGTGGCACAAATTTATATTGCATATCGCCTATACCGCCCACCCCTAGTGTGTAGGGAGCTTTTTCTTAGGACTGGAAGTGGTTCCTGAAGTGATGCTGATACCTGATCTCCAAAACTGGGTCAGATATTCTAATCCTTATCTATGCCCATCCCCTCTTGGATTAGAGATTTCCAGTTATATAAGGTGGGTGTGATGTATGTTAATCATGGGGATGATGTCACTTAACCATCTCCCGACCGCCTAACTGATTTGATTTGTTCCTCCTGGACGCATCGGCGCGTCATCTCGAGAGACGCGAGATTACGTCACAGCCGACCCGCGCATGCGCATCGCGGGCCGGCATTTCGCAGCAAAGTATTTCGTAAATATTAGTAAATATGATGGGGTTATATGGCTGCTGTGCTCCTCTGCTCCTTCTTTTGGTCGGTTGGTTCCAGCAGAGGAGCACACATCACTGTGAGTACCCACTACACCACACTTAGCCCCCAGATCACCCCTATTAACCCTTTGATCACCCCTTCTTGCCCCTGTCAATCACTAGTGAAAGGAAAAAAGTGATCAGTGCAAACTGTCACTTTTTTTTCCCACTGGTATTGACCGTTAGGTTTTAGGTATAGTTTAGGCCCCTTGGTTAGGTAGTTTAGGGATCAGTTAGCGCCCAGCCCACCGCACCGCAGTCCGTTATTCGCTGATTAGCGTATCGCTAATCAGCATTTGTACTTTTATAGTATCTGGAAGTGATCAAAACTGATCACGGTCAGATCTATAATTGTATTAGTGTCACTTTAGTTCTCCCTCCACCCAAAACGCAGTGTTTGCCCAATCAGGCCTGATCGGTCGCCCACACGTGCGTTCGCCCACGCCCGCCCCACCGCAGTGGCAAAAAAAAATTTTTTTTTTTGATCGCTGCACATTCACTTTACACGCACTGCGGCGATAAAAAAATCTGTTTTGATATTTTTTATCAACCGCAGCGGCCTCCGGTACTTCGCTAGCCTCCCATTTGTAAGACAGGCTTGCTTTTTTTTTCTTGGGTAGTCTCAGGGAATACCCCTAAATTTAGTTGCCCACATGTCAAACAGGGGGGTATTCCTCTGAAGAGGCCTACAGGCTTCTGACCCAGTCGGATGAGGAGTGGGAACCCTCATCTGATGAATCCAGCGGGTCAGAATACGAACCTGTAGAGAGCAGTGGCTCTCTGACGTGCAGTAGTGACCCCGTCGCAGCCACCGCAAAGACGTGCCCGTAGAGCCCCTAGAATCCCAGAGGTGCTGGCAAACCCTGATTGGCAGTCCCCAACTTCAGCCGCACCTGTAGTTCCCCCTTTCACCGCCCAGTCTGGAGTTCGGGTTGAGACAGCTCAGATCGGTTCGGCCCTGGGATTTTTTTGAGCTGTTCTTGACTGCGGCGCTCTTAGACTTAGTTGTGGCAGAGACAAATGTTCTCTGCTGCTATGTCCAGGACACGATTTGAGACCATCCTGCGTTTCCTGCACTTTAGTGATAACAGCACCTCCCGTCCCAGAGGCCACCCTGCTTTTGACCGGCTCCACAAAATTCGGCCCCTCAGACCATTTCAACCTGAAATTTGCAGAAATGTATACCCCAGAGCAAAACATCTGCGTAGATGAGTCCCTTATACATTTTACCGGGCGCCTTGGCTTCAAACAATACATCCCAAGCAAGCGCGCCCGGTATGGGGTCAAATTGTATAAGCTCTGTGAAAGGGCCACAGGCTATACACACAAATTTCGTGTCTGAGGGAAAAGATCAGACCCTGGAGCCGGTCGGTTGCCCTGACTACCTGGGGAGCAGTGGGAAGATAGTCTGGGACTTGGTGTCACCCTTATTCGGCAAAGGGTACCATCTTTATGTGGACAATTTTTACACAAGTGTGGCCCTCTTTAGGCATTTGTTTCTAGAACGGATTGGCGCCTGTGGTACCGCGCGAACTAGTCGCACGGGCTTCCCCCAACGGCTCGTTAGCACCCGTCTTGCAAGGGGGCAGAGGGCCGCACTGTGTAACGAACAAACTGCTCGCGGTGAAATGGAGAGACAAGCGTGACGTTTACATGCTCTTCTCCATTCACGCAGACACGACAATACAAATTGAGCGAGCAACCCGTGTCATTGAAAAGCCCCTCTCAGTCCACGACTATAACCTTCACATGGGAGGGGTGGACTTCAATGACCAGATGTTGTCTCCGTATTTAGTTTCCCGCAGAACCAGACGCTGGTATAAGAAGGTGTCTGTATATTTAATTCAATTGGCTCTGTATAATAGTTTTGTTCTCTACAGTAAGGCCTCATGCACACGACAGTATTGCTTTTTCAGTGTTTTGCGGTCCGTTTTTTACGGATCCGTTGTTCCGTTTTTTGTTTCCGTTGTGTTTCCGTTTCCTTTCCGTTCCGTTTTTCCGTATGCCATATACAGTATACAGTAATTACATAGAAAACATTGGGCTGGGCATAACATTTTCAATAGATGGTTCAGGAAAAAACGGAAACGGAAGACATACGGATGCATTTCCGTATGTGTTCCGTTTTTTTTTTGCGGACCCATTGACTTGAATGGAGCCAAGCACCGTGATTTGCGGACAAGTATAGGACATGTTCTATCTTTTCACGGCACTGAAATACTGAAACGGAATGCACACTGAGACACTTCAGTATTTTTTGCTGAACCATTGAAATGAATGGTTCAGTATATGTTCCGTATACTGAGCTAAAAAAACGTCCAGTATACTGAACGCAAAATACTGTCATGTGCATTAGCCCTAAGGCTGGGAGAACTGGATCCTTCCTCAAATTTCAGGAAGAGATCATCGAGAACCTCCTGTATCCAGGAGGTTCCGTGGCCCCATCCACCAGTGTAGTTAGCCGTCTACACGAGCGACATTTCCCCAATGTCGTTGCTGGTACCTCAACCCAACCGTCACCCCGAAAAAGATGTCGTGTCTGTAGCAGGAGTGGAATAAGGCGTGACCCCCGCTATTACTGTCCTGACCACCCTGCCCTATGCTTAGGGGAGTGTTTCCGGAAGTACCACACACAGGTACACCTAGCATAGGGATCATCTCACCAGGACAGGCACACAGGGCTATTAGGGCCCATTCACTCACACAGCTGCTGCAAACGTCTTCTTTCACCTGGGACAAAGTGCATAACGCACTTCGCCACATCTTTGGGCTTTGCACATTGACCCATGGGGAAGGAGAGGTTTGTTCTATAAAGGTAAAAAAAAAACACCAGTAAGCAAACACGTTAATGTTTAGTTCAAAAAGTTAAAGTTTACATGTTCTGTTCCAAAGTTAATAAAATTATTGCGTTGTGGCCTGTTTTTTTTTTTTTTTTTTTTTCCTTTTTTACCTTCCAGGTGGACCAACCGATCTACTAGCTGCAGCACCGATGTGCATTCTGACAGAAGCATTGCGCTGCTGTCAGATTACACGCAAGTCGGAGTATGCGGCGCTGCAAGACGAGATTTTCTCCTCTGCAGTGACAGATACGTTTGCCAAGGCATACGAGCTGAGGAGGAGGCGGCGTTCCTATGCTTTGGCAAACACTTTGTGTATATATATAAAAAAAAATAAAAAATCCCGGCAATGATTTATTCATCCACATTGATCGATGCGAATGAAGAAATCTGTGCCGTTCATTTTTTTCTTTCAGCCCAGAGGCTGAACGGAAAAAAAAAAATCGCATTATCTGTATGCTCAGTATAAGGAGAATAGCAGAAACTCCTAATGCTGGCCATACATGTAATGATTGCGGAGACCCTCAAATGCCAGGGCAGTACAAACACCCCACAACTGACCCCATTTTGGAAAGAAGACACCCCAAGGTATTTGCTGAGGGGCATATTGAGTCCATGAAAGATTTACATTTTTGTCCTAAGTTAGCGGAAAGTGAGACTTTGTGAGAAAAAACCAAAAAAAATCAATTTCCGCTAACTTATGCGAAAAAAAAGTTCTATGAACTTGCCAGGCCCCTCATTGGATACCTTGGGCTGTCTTCTTTCCAAAGTGGGGTCACATGTGGGGTATTTATACTGCCCTGGCTTTTTAGGGGCCCTAAAGCGTGAGAAGAAGTCTGGGATCCAAATGTCTAAAAATGCCCTCCTAAACGGAATTTGGGCACCTTTGCGCATCTAGGCTGCAAAAAAGTGTCACACATCTGGTATCGCCGTACTCAGGAGAAGTTGGGGAATGTGTTTTGGGTTGTCATTTTACATATACCCATGCTGGGTGAGAAAAATATCTTGGTCAAATGCCAACTTTGTATAAAAAAATGGGAAAAGTTGTCTTTTGCCAAGATATTTCTCTCACCCAGCATGGGTATATGTAAAATGACACCCCAAAACACATTCCCCAACTTCTCCTGAGTACGGCGATCCCAGATGTGTGACACTTTTTTGATGCCAAGGTGGGCAAAGGGGCACATATTCCAAAGTACACCTTTCGGATTTCACCGGTCATTTTTTACAGATTTTGATTGCAAAGTACTTCTCACACATATGGGCCCCTAAATTGCCAGGGCAGTATAACTACGCCACAAGTGACCCCATTTTGGAAAGAAGACACCCCAAGGTATTCCGTGAGGGGCATGGCGAGTTCCTAGAATTTTTTATTTTTTGTGCAAGTTAGTGGAATATGAGACTTTGTAAGGAAAAAAGAGAAAAAAAAAATCATTATTTTCTGCTAACTTGTGACAAAAAAAAAAATTCTAGGAACTCGCAGTGCCCCTCACGGAATACCTTGGGGTGTCTTCTTTCCAAAATGGGGTCACTTGTGGCGTAGTTATACTGCCCTGGCAATTTAGGGGCCCAAATGTGTGAGAAGTACCTTGCAATCAAAATGTGTAAAAAATGGCCTGCGAAATCCGAAAGGTGCACTTTGGAATATGTGCCCCTTTGCCCACCTTGGCAGCAAAAAAGTGTGACACATCTGGTATTGCCATACTCAGGAGAAGTTGGGGAATGTGTTTTGGGGTGTAATTTTACATATACCAATGCTGGGTGAGAAAAATATATTGGTCAAATGCCAACTTTGTATAAAAAAATCGGAAAAGTTGTCTTTTGCCAAGATATTTCTCTCACCCAGCATGGGTATATGTAAAATGACACCCCAAAACACATTCCCCAACTTCTCCTGAGTACGGCGATACCAGATGTGTGACACTTTTTTGATGCCAAGGTGGGCAAAGGGGCACATATTCCAAAGTACACCTTTCGGATTTCACCGGTCATTTTTTACAGATTTTGATTGCAAAGTACTTCTCACACATATGGGCCCCTAAATTGCCAGGGCAGTATAACTACACCACAAGTGACCCCATTTTGGAAAGAAGACACCCCAAGGTATTCCGTGAGGGGCATGGCGAGTTCCTAGAATTTTTTATTTTTTGTGCAAGTTAGTGGAATATGAGACTTTGTAAGGAAAAGAGAGAAAAAAAAAAATCATTATTTTCCGCTAACTTGTGACAAAAAAAAAAATTCTAGGAACTCGCAGTGCCCCTCACGGAATACCTTGGGGTGTCTTCTTTCCAAAATGGGGTCACTTGTGGCGTAGTTATACTGCCCTGGCAATTTAGGGGCCCATATGTGTGAGAAGTACTTTGCAATCAAAATCTGTAAAAAATGACCGGTGAAATCCAAAAGGTGCACTTTGAAATATGTGCCCCTTTGCCCACCTTAGCATCAAAAAAGTGTCACACATCTGGTATCGCCGTACTCAGGAGAAGTTGGGGAATGTGTTTTGGGGTGTCATTTTACATATACCCATGCTGGGTGAGAGAAATATCTTGGCAAAAGACAACTTTTCCGATTTTTTTATACAAAGTTGGCATTTGACCAATATATTTTTCTCACCCAGCATTGGTATATGTAAAATTACACCCCAAAACACATTCCCCAACTTCTCCTGAGTACGGCAATACCAGATGTGTCACACTTTTTTGCTGCCAAGGTGGGCAAAGGGGCACATATTCCAAAGTGCACCTTTCGGATTTCGCAGGCCATTTTTTACACATTTTGATTGCAAGGTACTTCTCACACATTTGGGCCCCTAAATTGCCAGGGCAGTATAACTACGCCACAAGTGACCCCATTTTGGAAAGAAGACACCCCAAGGTATTCTGTGAGGGGCATGGTGAGTTCCTAGAATTTTTTATTTTTTGTCGCAAGTTAGTGGAATATGAGACTTTGTAAGAAAAAAAAAAAAAATCATCATCATTTTCCGCTAACTTGTGACAAAAAATAAAAAGTTCTATGAACTCCCTATGCCCATCAGCGAATACCTTAGGGTGTCTACTTTCCGAAATGGGGTCATTTGTGGGGTTTTTCTACTGTTTGGGCATTGTAGAACCTCAGGAATCATGACAGGTGCTCAGAAAATCAGAGCTGTTTCAAAAAGCAGAAATTCACATTTTTGTACCATAGTTTGTAAACGCTATAACTTTTACCCCAACCATTTTTTTTTTTTTTTTGCCCAAACATTTTTTTTAATCAAAGACATTGTAGAACAATAAATTTGGCGAAAAATTTATATATGGATGGATTTTTTTTTTGCAAAATTTTACAGCTGAAAGTGAAAAATGTCATTTTTTTGCAAAAAAATCGTTACATTTTGATTAATAACAAAAAAAGGAAAAATGTCAGCAGCAATAAAATACCACCAAATGAAAGCTCTATTAGTGAGAAGAAAAGGAGGTAAAATTCATTTGGGTGGTAAGTTGCATGACCGAGCGATAAACGGTGAAAGGAGTGTAGTGCCGAAGTGTAAAAAGTGCTCTGGTCATGAAGGGGGTTTCAGCTAGCGGGGCTGAAGTGGTTAATTGGCATTCCTTAGAAAGTTCTGCCCATCTACCACTTGATGGCACTGTTGTATCATATATGAAATGTAAATATTTTAAGAATTAACAGTTGTGTACCCTAACTGTCTCAGCTATTGAGTAATGATGTTTGAAATATCAGCTCTGAATGGGTCCTATTTAGGAAAATTCAACTTAAACGCTCTCTACATCCCCTAAGATTATATATCCACCCAGTGAGATAAACACAGTATAAAATCTACATTAACAATATTTGGTTATAATACATAAATATTGCATACTATATATTAACCCCTTAAGGACACAGGGCGTACAGGTACGCCCTTGTGCCCTGGTACTTAAGGACACAGGGCGTACATGTACGCCCTGTGTATTTTAGAGCACTGCTGTGCAGGCACCTAGGCTAAATGCACGGGGTGGTCCCGTGCCCCCCCCATGTTGGCGATCGCGGCAAACCGCAGATCAATTAATCAACACACGCGCGCACACGCACACACAGGCGCGCGCACAGACACTTCTCATTCAAAGTTTATTTTCATGACTATGAAAATTGTAGATTCACACTGAAGGCATCAAAACTATGAATTAACACACGTGGAATTATAGACATAACAAAAGTGTTCAACAACTGAAAATATGTCATATTCTAGGTTCTTCAAAGTAGCCACCTTGTGCTTTGATTACTGCTTTGCACACTCTTGGCATTCTCTTGATGAGCTTCAAGAGGTAGTCACCTGAAATTGTTTTCACTTCACAGGTGTGCCCTGTCAGGTTTAATAAGTGGATACACAGCTGATAGTCCTACTGAATAGACTGTTAGCTGCTTTTTTCTTGCCATAATACAAATTCTAAGTAAAGAAAAACGAGTGGCCATCATTACTTTAAGAAATGAAGGTTTGTCAGTCCGAAAAATTGGGAAAACTTAGTGTCCCCAAGTGCAGTCACAAAAACCATCAAGCACTACAAAGAAACTGTCTCACATGCGGACCGCCCCAGGAAAGGAAGACCAAGAGTCACCTCTGGTGCGGAGGATAAGTTCATCCGAGTCACCAGCCTCAGGAATCGCAGGTTATCAGCAGCTCAGATTAGAGACCAGGTCAATGCCACACAGAGTTCTAGCAGCAGATACATCTCTAGAACAACTGTTAAGAGGAGACTGTGTGAATCAGGCCTTCATGGTAGAATATCTGCTAGGAAACCACTGTTAAGGACAGGCAACAAGCAGAAGAGACTTGTTTGGGCTAAAGAACACAAGGAATGGACATTAGACCAGTGGAAATCTGTGGAGTCCAAATTTGAGATCTTTGGTTCCAACCACCGTGTCTTTGTGCGACGCAGAAAAGGTGAACGGATGGACTCTACATGCCTGGTTCCCACCGTGAAGCATGGAGGAGGAGGTGTGGGGGTGCTTTGCTGGTGACACTGTTGGGGATTTATTCAGAAATTGAAGGCATACTGAACCAGCATGGCTACCTCAGCATCTTGCAGCGGCATGCTATTCCATCCGGTTTGCGTTTAGTTGGACCATCATTTGTTTTTCAACAGGACAATGACCCCAAACACACCTCTAGGCTGTGTAAGGGCTATTTGACCATGAAGGAGAGTGATGGGGTGCTGCGCCAGATGACCTGGCCTCCAGTCACCGGACCTGAACCCAATCGAGATTGGTTTGGGGTGAGCTGGACCGCAGAGTGAAGGCAAAAGGGCCAACAAGTGCTAAGCATCTCTGGGAACTCCTTCAAGACTGTTGGAAGACCATTTCAGGCGAATACCTCTTGAAGCTCATCAAGAAAATGCCAAGAGTGTGCAAAGCAGTAATCAAAGCAAAAGGTGGCTATTTTTGAAGAACCTATAATATGACATATTTTCAGTTTTCACACTTTTTTGTTATGTATATAATTCTACATGTGTTAATTCATAGTTTTGATGCCTTCAGTGTGAATCTACAATTTTTATAGTCATGAAAATAAAGAAAACTCTTTGAGAAGGTGTCCAAACTTTTGGTCTGTACTGTGTGTGTGTAGATATACCGTATTTATCGGCGTATAACACGCACAGGCGTATAACACGCACCTTCATTTTAAGAGGGAAATTTCAGGAAAAAAAAGGGTAGCTCAGAACTTTTTTTTATTAATATTAATACCACTTATAAGGTAAATAATGTAAAAGGATGACACTTATGGGGCTCTGTGGATGACACTTATGTCATCCACAGATCCCCATAAGTGTCATCTACAGATCCCCCATCAGATGGATAAGTGTGGAGAGAGGAGGCGGGAACACTCATGGCGGGGCCCGGTGCAGTGACTCTACTCTAATACACCGGGCCCCGCAACTGTTAAACATTCAATCTGACTCTATATCTAATTGTACGGTACTTACTGTAGTACCGGAGGTATAACATTAAGACGGCGCAGACCGGCATCTCCCTCGGTCATGCGCCGCCTGTCTCAGCTCCCTCCTGATGCGCTGCCTGCCCCAGCTCCCTCCTCATGCGCCGCCTGCCCCAGCTCCCTCCTCATGCGCCGCCTGCCTGCTTATCTCACTTTATGAATGAACAGGCAAGCGGCGCATGACAGATTGAGCTGGGGCAGGCGCCGCATGACAGAGGGAGCTGGGACAGGCGGCACATGAGGAGGGAGCTGCGGCAGGCGCTGCGCCGTCTTAATGTTATACATTCGGTATGTAAAAACATGGCTTCATGGATTATATCGGCGTATAACACGCATACATCATTTGCCCCCTATTTTCAGGGGGAAAAAGTGCGTGTTATACGCCGATAAATACGGTAGATATAGATATATATATATAGATCTCTCTCAATCATGTATTTTCTATATGAAAGAATCTTCATATAAAAGAGGATAAAAAAATATAAAAATTATATTATCCTTCAGGCGGACATAAAAAAACCTCCAAGTTCTTTTTATCAAGTATCTTAATTTGATTTGTGCAAGCAGTGAAACAAAGGAACAATTGTATATGCAAAAATATATAATTATTATAAAAACCAAGAATATAAAACAATACAACTGCAAAACAAATGATGAAGTTACAAATTAACACCCAAAATGTACCACACGGTGGTGTTGACACACCCCTATTTGATCAGCACAGTATGATTTATGACAACAAGTGGCATACTTTTAACAAATGGACTCGTATACCAAGAGAAACTTAGGATCTTCTGTTATCAAACAGGCTATAGCAATAAAACATGGATTTACAGGAAAATAACTGTTATCCCTTGACTCTGTTTTTCCTATGACCAATCAAAAATATGATATTAACCCTTTCACGACCGCAATCTGTATATATATACGTGATAGCTGCACATACCCCGTGCAGCTACCACGTGTATATATACGTTCTGGCAGCTCTTTAATCCAAGCGCTGCAAAGCGCTTGGATTAAAGCTTCTGCCCCTGCCCTGTATGCTGTCACGGACAGCATACAGTGCAGTAATGCCGGCAAGGGACCAATCGGAGTGGCCCCTTGCCGGCAATCGATCCGATTGGTTAGTCTGTGCAGACTAACCAATCGGATCGCGGCAGTGAAAAAATGCCGGTTTCAGGCTCTGATCTGCGCTCTGCAGATCAGAGCCTGAAAGCCGATAGTGTTCCTCATGCCCCCCGATCCTCCAAACCTTTGGTGCCCCTCTGTGGTCCCCCCCCCCCCCCCCCCCCCGATCTGTGCCTCGCTGATCTGTTCCCAGCCGGCGCTCATGTCCTTCCTCCTGCCCGGATTGGCATGCGGTCCGCCCCCTCCCCGCCCCCTGCATTAATTTTCTGGCCGCCCCTCCTGCCCCAGCCTCCCTCAATATTGTCCCTACCCCCCGATTCCCCATTCTGTGTGTGTGATGGCGGCGGCTCCATTCCTGAGCCGCCGCCATCAGCAGAGTGTCAGCTCTATGCTGACACTCTCCTGTAACCCGATAGATGCTGCGGTTGCAGCATCCATCGGGTTAACAGAGGGAGGGGGCTCCCTCTCTCCACCATCGGGGCTGCAGCGCTGTGATCGCAGCGCCCGATGGTTGCCATGGCAACCGGACGCTTTGCAAAAGCGTCCGGTTGCCATGGCAAAGGCGTCCAGTGCTGCCACCTACAGGCAGTCTGGAAGTATTATACTTTGCAATGCAAGAGCATTGCAAAGTATAGTACAACTATCAGCCCCACTGGATCTTCAAGATCCAAGAGGGAACTGATAAAAAAAAGTGAAAATAATAAAAGTAAAAATAAATCAATAAAAATGTAAATAAAAAAAAAAGACATTGCCTTTTCCTATAAAAAAATGAAAAAATAAAATAAAATAAAATACACATATTAGGTGTCACCGCGACCGTCTCTATAAATATATCACGTGATGGACCCCGTCCGATAAACACCATAAAAATAAAATAAAAAAAACAGTGCCAAAAAAAGCTATTTTTGTCACCTTACATCACAAAAAGTGCAACAGCAAGCGATCAAAAAGGCTTATGACCCCCAAAATAGTACCAATCAAACCGTCACTTCGTCCCGCAAAAAATGATACCCTATTTAAGACAATCGCCCAAAAAATAAAAAAGCTATGGCTCTCAGACTATAGAGACACTAAAACATCATTTTTTTGGTTTCAGAAATGCTATTATTGTGTAAAACTTAAATAAGAAAAAGTATAAATATTAGGTATCGCCGCGTCCGTAACGATCTTCTCTATAAAACTATCACATGACCTAACTCCTCAGATGAACTCTGTAAAAATAAATAAATGAAAACTGTTCCAAAACAGCCAATTTTTGGGTCACCTTGCCCCATAAAGTGTAATAATGAATGATCAAAAAATCCTATGTACCCAAAAATGGTACCAATAAAAACCTCAACTCTTTCTGCAAAAAACGAGCCCCTGCACAAGACGATCGGCAGAAAAATAAAAAACATATGGCGTTCAGAAAACCAATCCAGCACAATCTGCCTTCCAAAAACCGTATGGCATTCCTTTCCTTCTGCTCCCTGCCGTGTGCCCGTACAGCAGTTTACGACCACATGTGGGGTGTTTTTGTAAACCGCGGAATCAGGGTAATAAATATTGAGTTTTGTTTGGCTGTTAACCCTCAATGTGTTAAAGAACAAAAATATATAAAATGGAAAATCTGCCAAAAAAGTGAAATTTTTAAATTTCATCTCCATTTTCCTTTAATTCTTGTGGAACGCCTAAAGGGTTAACAAAGTTTGTAAAATCAGTTTTGAGTAACTTGAGGGGTGTAGTTTCTACAATGGGGTCATTTATGGGGGTTTCCACTATGTAAGCCCCACAAAGTGACTTCAGACCTGAACTGGTCCTTAAAAAGTGGGTTTTGGAAATTTTCTTAAAAATTGTAAGAATTGCTTCTAAACTTCTAAGTCTTCTAACGCCCTAAAAAAATAAAATTATATTTCCAAAATGATGCCAACATAAAGTAGACATATGGGGAATGTTAAGTAATAAATATTTTATTAGGTATCACTTTCTGTTTTAGACGCAGAGAAATTGAAATTTGGAAAATTGTGAATTTTTCCTAATTTTTGGTAAATTTGGGATTTTTTCATAAATAAAGGTGAAATATATTGACTCAAATATATGACTATCATGAAGTACAATGTGTCACGAGAAAACAATCTCAGAATGGCGTGGATAAGTAAAAGTGTTCCAAAGCTATTACCACATAAAGTGACGCATGTCAGATTTGAAAATTTTGACCTGGACACTGGGGCATCAATGACCCTTGGTCATGAAAGGGTTAATATGATAAAATATTCAGCTCGGCAATCAGACTAAGGAAAATAACTTTCCAAGGGTTTAGTCCTCTTTTCAAATAATGTCAGATCTTCCATTAACAATATGCATCTTTGCTAAGAGAATCAGCATTATGGAGGCACCTAAGACTATATATTCCCACGGTATGGGAACTCTTGGCTATATACCGAGAGAAATATATAATTAATATCATGAATAGTAAACAAAATATACGTTACCGGGTCAAAGGTAGACAGAGTTCAGATGGGACCAGTGCTGAATAACTTTCCTAGTAATCCAAAAATAATTTTTTGATTGAATGGATATATGGATCTTTTTTCCTCTCTAGTTCTCCCTTGCTTCCCCGCACACAAGTAATTATTCCCCCCTTATCTAAGAATCATCCCCTTTAGATTAGGGATTCCCAATCAGGTAAGGTGGGTGTACTTGCATGCTAATAACACCATGATGTCATATCAACTCCTATTATGGTAAAGAACAAATAATGAAATAATAACTATTGTTTTGAAATAATTCGTTTTCTGAGAAGAGAAAATGTTAACATAAACTTACTTGTTTCTATACCTTCTACAATTCCTTCTAAATGATAAATACATGGTATGATATATATTATAAATCGATACATTGTTGCACATAGATAATACATTATATGAATTATTGATTAGCATATGTTGTAAACTAAATATACCATGCAGAGATTTTATATATATATATATATATATATATATATATATATATATTTTATATATAATAATTATGAATATATAAATTGAACTTCATATAGCAGGTGTGCCTCAAGGACACGAGACCTTATCAAGTAACCTTGTTCCCTCCAGACAGATATGTCTTAGGGAGTTGACTTACTCCTTACAGATGGTCCCATATCTTTAGCAAGAACTTTTAAACACAATGATAAACTGAACTTGCCATGAAGTCATCTTGGCTTCCTCAGCCACATAATAGAACTTTGGTTCAGGCTGATTTTATTCTTGATCATAATGTCATTAGATAATATTGTATATGTATGAAAATGCACAACAAAATAAAAATAAAAAAATATATATATATTTAATTTTTTTCCCCCCATCACCATATTCTGACCCCATAACTTTTTGTGAAGCAACCTGTACTTCTCAGCAACCTGTACTTCTCAGCTTCACACTATTCAACACATGGGATTATTATATTTTAATAGTACTGGTGTTTTGGTCTCTCTCGATTTATATATACTGTATTTTATGCCCCCCCCCCATAACAGTGTCATCCACAGATTCTCTTCCCCCCACCCCCAATGAGTGTCATTCACAGATCTCCGTCCTTGTTCTAGTGTAGATGTATATTTTATAATCCTATTATGAGACCAAAAAGCGGGCAGCACTCCAGACTTGTTTCGGCTCCGTGTGAGCCTAACTACTACTGCAACATTCTCTTCTGTGGCCTTCCATTTAGCACTCTAGTAGTAAGTGCCTTGTATTAACTCTGTCTACATGATAAATGCCATTGGCTGAAGTGAGAAAACAAAGTACTGTATCTTCAATTTTCCTGTACAAACCACACCATGGAAACTGGTTCTGTGTTTTTGTAGCCGCAATCTGCAATCCTCATCCCTGGATTTGGAAAAGCTAATAGTTCTTTTTGTACTTTATTATTTTTTTTTTTTCAGATCCGTTCTCTCTTGAAGGAACGTGCTGACCAAGGCAAGAAACTTCAACTCTTGGAGGAAGAGTTCAAAAAGACAGAGCAAAAACTGGTCACTGCTGTGCGGGAGAAAACATCACTTACTGCAAGCATTGCCTCCTTGGAAAGGCAAATGGCTGACCTCAATAAGGCAAATGAGCTTCTGAAAACCAAGGTAAATACAAAAAATCGTCCTAGCATTTACATGCAAACTGACCTTCTGTTTCAAACCATGGATTTACTCCCAATTATGTACTGCTGTAAGTATGTAGGTGTTGGCCAGGGGACACTTGCACCAATGGTCTTCTAAGAGAGGCCACTAATTTTGACTGTTCATTAACCTCTTGGGGTAAATAGTTATTTCATTAGCGAACGGCAAGTGGTGATTTAGCGAGACATTTGTGTTTAGAAGATGTTTCGTGTCACTGAACAATAGTTGTCTTTCAAGGTTTGCTCGTGATTGCAGTTGCTTGTCGCCTCAGAGCCATCACACTGCTAATGCCTTGCAGATTTCTGCTTGGACGAGGGGACGTGGTGGTGACAAACTATCTTGTTGTGGGATCAATGGTTCATGGTCCAACTTTTTATTTTTTAGTTTTCTGATGACAGCTCAAAACGAAAAATTAACAGTCTTTACGCAGAACTGATGGAGGCAAAAAATAAAATGGACGCAAAAGACAAGGTTTGTGTGTAATTTTACTTCTTCCTTTTGACTGACACTTGAGTAGATGACTGTTTGCCCCACGTACTGGTTCTGTATGTGATCCAAATACGCACATTTCTTTTGCTGTAAAAATCTGAACTGTTCTTTCTTGAAGTATTTAATTTGGTCAAAACTCCTCGACTGGCTGTTTTGTAACTTGTGATTTAAAATTCTCATAATTTTTTTTTTAAAAAATTACTTAATGCAGATTACGTATTAAACCTCCAAATGATTTCCTTAGTCAGGGGACCTGGATGGGTGTGGTTTGTGTCCCCCATTCCCCTCAAGACTTAGACATTTGGGCAGGTTTATTAATCAAACCAGAAGTCTGGAGCACATGCCTTGTGCCACATTCATCAAAGGGCCTTGATGTGTCAACTATGGTGTAAAGTAAACTGCCGATAGGTTGTGTAAAGTTGGACAAATGCATTGTTTGACACCTTTGTCTATATATTTGGGGGGGGGGGGGGGGGGGGGGGTTATGAGCTGAGAGCTCCTAAATGTTGTCTGAATTTTGAAAACACTTGGAAATTTTGCAAAGTGTCTAGTAAAAGGAGCATGGCCAACAGAGTAACAAAATGCACAACAATTGCCGTGCACCATTATTTTGGCCAAGTAAGCCAGCCAAGAGATTTCTGGGCATAGACATGTCACACGATGTGCAGTCAATGTATTCTAGCATGAGCTACTGAGAATACATGTGGTGCACTGACTTTAGGACCGTGAATCTCCATAAATCAGAATATCATATAAAAGTTAATTTATTTCTAGAACCACTAATAATGCAGTACAGTGCCAGGTACTTGTATTGTAATGTCAGGACAGGTGAACGGTCCTTTTTAATATTAGACTCATTGAGGAACATTTATTAAGCAGTTTGCCAAAAGCCCCCCCCCCCCCCCCCTCAAGACAAGGTAATTTCAAGAATTTGTTGGAAATGCACAAGGAGTGGACTGCGGCTGGAGTCAGTCAGGGTGGATTTGATTTAAATCAAACCGATTTAAATCACTAGTCAGTAAGGCTTGATTTAATTCATAGTTTTTTACATAAAGATTCATATTTGGACAATTTTTCTGTTGTACTTAGGAAAGAGAAAAATAATCATTACCTTAATAACAATTTAAATAGGATTTATTCAACTGAAACAATAACATTACAGTATGTTATTTGCTTAAACATCCATGTTTGTTGCAGTGTTTGCATTCATCCCTGCCTTACCGATAGGTAAAGGAACTTCATTAAAATATTGCCAAACTGGGTGTCTTTTACGGCCTGCTGCCATTTTAGTTTTTTTTTTTTTTCCTCCAAGGAAAGAATTTGATAAACCTCAGGTCATACACACAAAAAGATCCAAAGGCTTGTCTGTCTGTGGCTGTGCAGTACTGTGCTCAGAAAGTTTCACTTTCATTTTGTAGTACTCCTTGTCTGCCTGCCTTTTCCTCCTTACACTTAGTTTCACTTTCTTCTTGTGCAGATCTATTCCACTCCAAACAATCAGAAAAATATTGTTTATATTCTATTCACTGAACTTTGAACTTGGCACTGAAGGGGTTGATTCTGTACTTTTTCTCAACTCTTCATGTTATAAATTCAGTTTTGAGAACTCCAAAATTAAACCAAGCATCTGTGATAATATCTTGTAGGCAGAGAAACTACCCAGTAATCTTACAAAAACCTCTGGAAGTGCATGACATTGTGAATGGATTAATGGAATTTAACAAAAAAATTAAACATATACAGCCTTATTCTACATAATTAAAAAAGTAATCTTTATTTCATAATGAAATAATCTTTGGATGGTAATATTTTCCTCAAAGCATTTTCTATTCAAAAATCCGATTTAAATTAAAAAAAATCCGATTTTAAATTTAAAAAAAATCCTATTTAAATCTAAAAAATCAGATTAATTTTATTTATTTTTTATCCACCCTGAGTCAGTGCTTCAAGAGCTACCACACACAGACACATATCCTGGGCATGGGCTTAAACTGTGTCGCATTCCTTGTGTCAAGCCACTCATGACCAAGAGACAACGTCTGACGCGTCTTAGGCTACTTTCACACGGATCCGCTCAGAATGCCTCAGTCTGGCACGTTTTGGCCTGCAGCGTTCGTGTGTCCGCCTGGCCGTGCGGAGCCAAACGGATCCGTCCAGACTTACAATGGATCCATTGTAAGTTGACACAATATGGCTCAATTTCAAACTGATCCGTCCCCCATTGACTTGACTTTCAATGTAAAGTCTGGACGGATCCGTCTGACTAACTTTTCCACTTCGAAATTTTTCTGAAATATAATGCAGACTGATCCGTTCTGAACGGATCCCATCGTCTACATTATAGGAGCGGATCCGTCTGTGCAGACACCAGACGGATCCGCTCTGAACGCAAGTGTGAAAGTAGCCTTACCTGGGCTAAAGAGAAAAATGACTGGACTGTTGCTCAGTGGTTCAAAGTCCTGTTTTCAGATGGAAGTCAATTTTGAATTTCATTTGGAAATCAAGGTCCCAGAATCTGGAGCAAGGGTAGAGAGGCACACAATCCAAGTTACTTGGGGTCCGCAGTGCTCCAGACTAAAAAAAATACCTGGTAGCCATTGGCTCCTGAACTGAAAAATTTAGTCGCCAAATCAAATTTTTAGTCGCCAAATCGAAACCGAATAAAAAACCATAAAAAAGTATTGCGATACTCAATACCGCGCAAAAAAAAACAAAACAAAAAAACACCACCAAAAAAAGCCACGTGCATGTCGCATTTTATGAAATGTTCGGACCACAATAGAACAGTCCTATCCTATTTTTTGTGGTGACAAGGTGACTAAAAAATGGCGAATGCTCACCGCATAGGAGATTTTTTTTATAATTTAATAGTTTGGACAGCGCTATGTAATATGTTTATTTATTCTTTATATATTTTATATGTAAAATTGGGAAAGGGGAGATTTATACGTAATATTTTAGGGTACTTTCACACTAGCGTTTTTCTTTTCCGCCATAGAGTTCCGTCCTAGGGGCTCAATATCGGAAAAGAACTGATCAGGCATATCCCTATGCATTCTGAATAGAGAGTTATCCGTTCAGGATGCATCAGGATGTCTTCCGTTCAGTCATTTTGACTGATCAGGCAAAAGATAAAAGCGCAGCATGCTACGGTTTTATCTCCGGTGAAAAAAAACTGAAGATTTGCCTGAATGCCGGATCCGGCATTTTTTCCCATAGGAATGTATTAGTGCCGGATCTGGCATTCAAAATACCGGAATGCACCCGCACTAAATCCGGACCCATTCATTTCTATAGGGCTGTGCACATGAGGGGTGATTTTCACACCACTTGTGCGTTGCGTGAAAATTGCAGCATGCTCTATGTTGTGCGTTTTTCAAGAAGCTAATGGGGCTGCGTGAAAATCGCAAGCAAGTGCGGATGCGGTGCGATTTTCACTCATGGTTGCTAGGATGAAAGTCTATTCACTGTATTATTTTCCCTTATAACATGGTTCTAAGGGAAAATAATAGCATTCTGAATACAGAATGCATAGTAGAAGGTCAATATAATTAACACTGGTGGCGCAGTGCGCCCCCCATCACCCCAGTATGATAAACATTGGTGGTGCAGTGTGCTCCCCCAATATAATAAACATTGGCGTAGTGCGCCCCCCAACACCCCAGTTTGATAAACATATTGGGGGGGCGCACTGCGCCACCAATGTTTCTTATATTGGGGGGCGCACTGCGCCACCAATAAGAAACATTGGTGGCGCAGTGCCCCCCCCCTCAACACCCCAGTATAATAAACATTGGTGGTGCAGTGTGCCCCCCTCAATATAATAACCATTGGTGGCGCAGTGCGCCCCCCCCCTCAATATAATGAACATTGGTGGCGCAGTGGGCAGTGCCAATGAGGGTTAAAAAATAATTAACTCACCTCCTCCAATTGATCGTCTCCTAATCTTTCTTCAGGACCTGTCAAAGGACCTGTGGTGACATCACTGTGCTCATCACATGATTCATCACCATGGTAATGGACCATGTGATGAGCTCAGTGACATCACCACAGGTCCTGAAGAAAGAACAGAAGACCGGCAGCTACGCGATCAACTGGAGGAGGTGAGTTAATTTTTTTAAATTATTTTGTAACCCTCATTGGCACTTCCCACTGTGCCACCAATGTTTCTTATACTGGGGGAAGGGGGCACACTGTGCCACCAATGTTTCTTATACTGGGGTGTTGGGGGGGGCACACTGTGCCACCAATGTTTCTTATACTGGGTTGTTGGGAGAGGCACACTGTGCCACCAATGTTTCTTATACTGGGGTGTTGGGGGGGGGCACACTGTGCCACCAATGTTTCTCATACTGGGGTGTTGGGGGGGCACACTGTGCCACCAATGTTTCTTATACTGGGGTGTTGGGGGGGGGCACACTGTGCCACCAATGTTTCCTATACTGGGGTGTTGGGAGAGGCACACTGTGCCACCAATGTTTCTTATCCTGGGGTGTTGGGAGAGGCACACTGTGCCACCAATGTTTCTTATACTGGGGTGTGGGGGGGGGGGCACACTGTGCCACCAATGTTTCTTATACTGGGGTGTTGGGGGGGGGCACACTGTACAGGGAGTCTAAGAAAGAATCGAATGAGTCACTAACTAAGGCCTCATGCACACGACAGTATTTTTTTCACGGTCCGCAAAAACGGGTCCGTGTGATCCGTGACCGTTTTTTCGTCCGTGGGTCTTGCTTGATTTTTGGAGGATCTACGGACATGAAAAAAAAGTCGTTTTGGTGTCCGCCTGGCCGTGCAGAGCCAAACGGATCCGTCCTGAATTACAATGCAAGTCAATGGGGACGGATCCGTTTGACATTGACACAATATGGTGCAATTGCAAACTGATCCGTCCCCATTGACTTTTAATGTAAAGTCAGGAGTCTCAGACGGATCCGCTCATATAATGCAGACGGTGGCTCCGTTCAGTACGGATCCGTCTGCATTATATTGTTAAAATATTTCTAAGTGTGAAAATAGCCTCAGACGGATCCGTCCAGACTTTCAATGGGGGACGGATCCGTTTGAAGATTG
This sequence comes from Bufo gargarizans, assembly GCF_014858855.1. Classification (NCBI taxonomy): domain Eukaryota; kingdom Metazoa; phylum Chordata; class Amphibia; order Anura; family Bufonidae; genus Bufo; species Bufo gargarizans. The sequence goes on from NC_058084.1 coordinate 214,837,286, forward strand.
AGCCATAGTGTGTCATCTTCAAACCGATCCGTCCCCATTGACTTACATTGTAAGTCTGAACGGATCCGCACGCCTCCGCACGGCCAGGTGGACACCCGAACGCTGCAAGCAGCCTTCACGTGTCCGCCTGCTGAGCGGAGCGGAGGCTGAACGCTGCCAGACTGATGCATTCTGAGCGGATCCGCGTCCACTCAGAATGCATTAGGGCTGGACGGAAGCGTTCGGGTCCGCTTGTGAGCCCCTTCAAACGAAGCTCACAAGTGGACACCCGAACATTTTAACTTGAAGCGTCCCCATCACCATCGACCGAATCAGGATCTCTGAAAGCTGACTGGAGATTTTTGCCCTCCCAGGTGGATTGTGGCGGGGCAACTAGACCTGTATGGAAACCCTCTGTGAACCCGGAGATCAGAAACTGGACAAACTGGGTTTGGGGATGATCCTGGAGGAGGGTGGCCAGTAGATCAACGTTAACCCCGTCTAGTCAGTTAACGCCGACTTGAGGGCAAGTGGACTGAGGGTGAGCTCTGAAGCATAACGACCAGATGTAAAGAGCTCTAAATTACTTTAACCCTTTGACCTCACAGTGCATGTTAACATTTTAGTATTTTTAATTACTAACTGGTGGTCACTAAGGACCTATTTACGTTTTTGGATCATGTACTGTTTATTAAATTAAAACTTCACTTTTATTTTATTATTTATAATTATAATATGTATAATATATTTTCACTTATAACAATAAACCACTAAACTATAGACGTTAAAACTATCAGCGATGCGGTAATGCTCAATTTTTTAATCCACCTGTATATTATATATACCACCGTTATAGCTGGCTTAGTTAGATGGACAGATCAGCTGAAGAGGAGGAGGGGGAAGGGGGGGAGGGAAATTGGGGGAGGTGGTTGTGGGGTGCTGGAGAGTTGGATGGAGGTGATGTAACTGTATAATATAGGTATATATCGCTCCTAGATTCTTTGGAGCGTTATCTTGATCATTAATGGTCAGTTACGTGATTGAAAACTAGGAAGGGGGGGCAAAAGAGTGAAAATAAAAGAGTCCAATTGCCCCCCGAAACAATGCCAGAACAGGTCAGAAGAAATGATAAGCTCAGAGTCCTGTCTACAAATGCTCACAGTTTAGGTAAAAAAAAATCAATGAACTTGGGTCAATAATGGCATCTGAGAATGTAGATTTAGTGGCTGTTACGGAGACATGGTTTAATGAAAGAAATGACTGGGACATAACCATACCAGGGTACTCTTTATACAGAAGAGACAGAGAAGGCAAGAAAGGAGGAGGAGTGGCCCTGTATGTGAAAGATAGCATTAAATCTAACCTAATACAAGTTGGTGAGGCCAACATAGAGTCAGTTTGGGTTACGTTGCAGTTTGCTAATCATGCAGTAACTCGTGTAGGTGTGATATATAGACCACCTGGTCAAGTTAAAGAACTAGATGATCTACTAGTTGAAGAAATTGCCAAAATGACAATGAAAGGAGAAGTTATCATCATGGGAGATTTCAATCTTCCAGATAGAAACTGGAAAACCAAAATAGCAAGTTCTACCATGAGTACAGATATTCTAAATCCCCTACTGGGGTTATCCCTACAACAAATGGTTGAGGAGCCAACCCGGAGGGAGGCCATTTTGGATTTGGTATTCACAATTGGGGATTCGGTATATGATGTCATTGTAGGTGAAACCTTGGGATCTAGTGATCACCAGTCAGTGTGGTTTAATATAAGAACTGTGAAAGAGTCCCACCACACAAAAACAAAAGTTTTAGATTTTAAAAAAACAGACTTTTCAAAAATAAAATTAGTCATAAATGAGTCCTTATAAGACTGGAACGGATTACATGGAGTCCAGGAGAAATGGGACTACTTAAAAGGTGCATTATTAAATGCAACAGAAAATTGCATTAGACTTGTCAATAAAAGCAAAAAAAGGAAGAGACCACTGTGGTACTCAGCAGAAGTGGCCCAAATCATTAAAAATAAAAAGCTAGCATTTTGTAATTATAAAAAAAACCAGAGCAATGAAGATAAGGAAATCTACAAGATTAGGCAGAAAGAGGCCAAGCAAGTTATAAGAACTTCTAAAGCGCAGGCAGAAGAAAAACTAGCTCAGTCTATGAAAAAAGGGGATAAGACATTCTTCAGATATATAAATGAAAAAAGGAAATGAAAACAAGGAATAACTAAATTAAAAACAAAGGACGGAAGGTATGTAGAAGAGAATAAAGGGCTAGCCGACTGCCTTAATGAATACTTCTGTTCAGTTTTTACAAAAGAAAAAGAAGGAGAAGGACCTCCACTAGAAAGGATGACTGATAAATCGTTTGATGCATGTGTCTTTACAGAGGAAGATGTTCTAAGTTTGTTGTCTAAAGTGAAGACAAATAAGTCACAGGGGCCTGATGAGATACACCCAAAATTATTAAAAGAGCATAGTGGTGAGCTGGCAAAACCGTTAACAGATTTATTTAACCAATCATTAGTAACAGGAGTCGTCCCGGAAGATTGGAAATTGGCAAATGTCGTGCCCATTCACAAGAAAGGTAGTAGGGAGGAATCGAGCAACTATAGACCAGTGAGTCTGACATCAATAGTAGGCAAATTAATGGAAACCCTATTAAAGGATAGGATTGTGGAACATCTAAAATCCCATGGATTGCAAGATGAAAAACAACATGGGTTTACTTCAGGGAGATCATGTCAAACAAATCTTAAAGATTTTTTTGACTGGGTGACTAAAATAATAGACGGTGGAGGTGCAATAGACATCGCATATCTAGATTTTAGTAAGGCTTTTGACACTGTCCCACACAGAAGACTTATCAATAAACTGCAGTCATTGAGCATGGACTCCCATATTGTTGAGTGGATTAGGCAGTGGCTGAGTGACAGACAACAGAGGGTTGTAGTCAATGGAGAACATTCAAAACAAGGTCATGTTAGGCTACTTTCACACTAGCGTTCGATCGGATCCGTTCTGAACGGATCCGATCATAATAATGCAGACGGAGGCTCCGTTCAGAACGGATCCGTCTGCATTATTTTAGCAAAAAAAAGCTAAGTGTGAAAATAGCCTCGGACGGATCCGTCCAGACTTTCAATGTAAAGTCAATGGGGGACGGATCCGCTTGAAGATTGAGCCATATTGTGGCATCTTCAAACGGATCCGTCCCCATTGACTTACATTGTAAGTCTGGACGGATCCGCACGCCTCCGCACGGCCAGGCGGACACCCGAACGCTGCAAGCAGCGTTCAGCTGTCCGCCTGTCCGTGCGGAGGCGAGCGGAGCGGAGGCTGAACGCCGCCAGACTGATGCAGTCTGAGCGGATCCGCATCCATTCAGACTGCATCAGGGCTGGACGGAAGCGTTCGGGTCCGCTCGTGAGCCCCTTCAAACGGAGCTCACGAGCGGACCGACGAACGCTAGTGTGAAAGTAGCCTTACCAGTGGGGTTCCACAGGGATCTGTACTGGGACCAATTTTGTTTAATATCTTCATAAGTGATATTGCAAAAGGCCTCGATGGTAAGGTTTGTCTTTTTGCTGATGACACAAAGATATGTAACAGGGTTGATGTTCCTGGAGGGAAACGCCAAATGGAAAAGGATTTAGGAAAACTAGAAGAATGGTCAGAACTCTGGCAACTGAAATTTAATGTGGATAAGTGCAAGATAATGCACCTGGGGCGTAAAAACCCAAGGGCAGAATATAGAATATTTGACACAGTCCTGACCTCAGTATCTGAGGAAAGGGATTTAGGAGTAATTATTTCAGAAGACTTAAAGGTGGGAAGACAATGAAATAGAGCAGCACGAAATGCCAGCAGAATGCTTGGATGTATAGGGAGAGGTATAAGCAGTAGAAAGAGTGAAGTGCTTATGCCGCTGTACAGAACACTGGTGAGACCTCACTTGGAGTATTGTGCGCAGTACTGGAGGCCATATCTCCAGAAGGATATAGATACTCTAGAGAGAGTTCAGAGAAGAGCTACTAAACTAGTACATGGATTGCAGGATAAAACTTACCAGGAAAGATTAAAGTACCTTAACATGTATAGCTTGGAAGAAAGAAGAGACAGAGGGGATATGATAGAAACTTTTAAATACATAAAGGGAATCAACTCGGTAAAGGAGGAGAGCATATTTAAAAGAAGAAAAACTACCACAAGAGGACACAGTTTTAAATTAGAGGGGCAAAGGTTTAAAAGTAATATAAGGAAGTATTACTTTACTGAGAGAGTAGTGGATGCATGGAATAGCCTTCCTGCAGAAGTGGTAGCTGCAAATACAGTGAAGGAGTTTAAGCATGCATGGGATAGGCATAAGGCTATCCTTCATATAAGATAGGGCCAGGGACTATTCATAGGATTCAGATATATTGGGCAGACTAGATGGGCCAAATGGTTCTTATCTGCCGACACATTCTATGTTTGAATAGCTTTATTACTATTTTTCATTGTCGCAGCCTCTGCTGCTCCTAATACAGCTCCTCTTACTCAGCTACTACTCCTCATACACCTCCTTCCTCTCAGCTGTCCTATATTGTATTTCTACTGCCTGCTATCTCGCTCTGACTATATGCCCGTATATTTGAGCATTCTACCGCTGAATCACTGCCTAAAACTTTAACACTCCTACACGCTGCATCCCGACATGTTTCGCTGTGTAAACAACGTCTTCAGGGGATGATGCATGTGTGAGTGTTGGGGGCGTGGACCATCGCTCCAATTTGGTCACATGTTCCCATGCTCCAATGGTTAACCAGTACGTCAATCTCCTCCCCTCTTGCTGCTGCGCCTTCTTTTCTTTGATTGGCCATGTTTCGTCATTATACTATGATTCATACTGACGCGACGCAATCACGGGGAAATCACGCATGCGCCCGGACTTGCATTTTTTCTTCATACTTACGATCAGCTTCTCGTGAGACTGCTGTAATATTCGCACGTGCGTGCAGACTTTGAGTTTCATTTCTCAACGTTGATGCTCTGACGATAGTACCTTCCCCAGCCTCGCGCATGCCCGCATTCTTAGTGTCTCTACGGAGCCTGATGTTCCTGCTCTCCAGGATCAAGGCTGCGCAGGCGCGAGAACTTAATGGATTTCTTCTCTCTTTTCTTCATCTAAAGATATACTGGTATCCCATTCTCGTTGGTCTCTGGACCCACTTCTATCTTCTGTTTTAATGCACCATTTTTATCATAGTCCCTACATCTTTATGTACAGGTCCTTAGCATATTGTGATAAAGTTCATTATTTTCTGTAATGTACTGATAAACATTAGACTTTCATATATTTTAGATTCATTACACACAACTGAAGTAGTTCAAGCCTTTTATTGTTTTAATATTGATGATTTTGGCATACAGCTCATGAAAACCCAAAATTCCTATCTAAAAAAATTTGCATATCATGAAAAGGTTCTCTAAACGAGCTATTAACCTAATCATCTGAATCAACTAATTAACTCTAAACACCTGCAAAAGATTCCTGAGGCTTTTAAAAACTCCCAGCCTGGTTCATTACTCAAAACCGCAATCATGGGTAAGACTGCCGATCTGACTGCTGTCCAGAAGGCCATCATTGACACCCTCAAAGCAAGAGGGTAAGACACGGAAAGAAATTTCTGACCGAATAGGCTGTTCCCAGAGTGCTGTATCAAGGCACCTCAGTGGGAAGTCTGTGGGAAGGAAAAAGTGTGGCAGAAAACGCTGCACAACGAGAAGAGGTGACCGGACCCTGAGGAAGATTGTGGAGAAGGACCGATTCCAGACCTTGGGGGACCTGCGGAAGCAGTGGACTGAGTCTGGAGTAGAAACATCCAGAGCCACCGTGTACAGGCGTGTGCAGGAAATGGGCTACAGGTGCCGCATTCCCCAGCTCAAGCCACTTTTGAACCAGAAACAGTGGCAGAAGCGCCTGACCTGGGCTACAGAGAAGCAGCACTGGACTGTTGCTCAGTGGTCCAAAGTACTTTTTTCGGAAGAAAGCAAATTTTGCATGTCATTCGGAAATCAAGGTGCCAGAGTCTGGAGGAAGACTGGGGAGAGGGAAATGCCAAAATGCCTGAAGTCCAGTGTCAAGTACCCACAGTCAGTGATGGTCTGGGGTGCCATGTCAGCTGCTGGTGTTGGTTCACTGTGTTTTATCAAAAGCAGGGTCAATGCAGCTAGCTATCAGGAGATTTTGGAGCACTTCATGCTTTCATCTGCTGAAAAGCTTTATGGAGATGAAGATTTCATTTTTCAGCACGACCTGGCACCTGCTCACAGTGCCAAAACCACTGGTAAATGGTTTACTGACCATGGTATTACTGTGCTCAATTGGCCTGCCAACTCTCCTGACCTGAACCCCATAGAGACCATATGCCCTCCAAAACATGTGGGCCATATGTCCTGGAGTGGCATACATTGTGCGCATCGGGCCGTCTGCGGGGCTATTGTCCCGCACTCATAATATCATGTGTGCGGGATAATGGTACCGCAGGTGGCCCGATGCGCACAGCATCATTGTGACCTAAGATGTATGCTGCTCCGGGTCATATGGCCCGCTCACAGACTGTATGTTTCGGAGGGCATACAGTAGTGTGCATGAGCCCTTATTGATGACCTATCCTAGGAAACCCTTTAAGTTTATGTTCTAAAGCTTCTCCTTCATATCTGTATAATCTCACTACAGCAACAATTAGATGCGTTTGAAGCTGAAAAAAACGCCTTACTTAATGAACATGGCGCAGCCCAGGATGAACTGAACAAGCTGAGTGACTCATATGCCAAACTGAATCAGTAGCTGCCTGGGTCGTAGATTTCTGCCCACTTCTCAATAGATATCACTCCATTCAAAGCTCCTACATCTCGCTGTAACAGCAATGGCACTCCGGCTGTGCTCAGAGAAGCGGGACAAGCAGGTATTGTACGGCGGTGAAGCGGAGCATCTGTCTCACGCGTCTCTACATGCCCGCGCCGGAACCGGAAGCCTCCGCTACTGTCTTCACATCACTGATGTCCCCCTTAATGGTCTCAGGGCCAGGAGCCTGACCGCTCGTAACACCTGCATCAACACAACTCTCATCATCACTACTTGCCCGCCTACTGGATGATGCAGCGGATGTCTTCTCCAGATCTTGGCTGGGCTGTAGCTGCTGACTGTCCTCTAGTAGCTCATCCTCGCTGAAAAGAGGAGCCGAGCCTATGGCATATAATACTTCTCGCTCTGAGGGAACTGAAAATGACAGAGGAAGGTTCAGGACAGGTAGGGGCACAGGGCCTGCTCCCGCGCCATGCCAACTAAGAGTCATGTCAGAGAAACCCACCAACTCTTGGCTGGGGGTGTCTGCTGTCACTTGCAACGGATTTGAAGACCGACTCAACCATTCAAGCACCGCTGGGTTGCTGGTCAAGACACGACCACTAGATGACACTGGGAGGTCATGCCTCTCGCTGTGACTCCTGCTGCCACCACCCCTTCTTCTGCTGCCTTCAACAGAAACATTTTGGCCACTGCCTATTCTCTTTGAAGGGCCTGTCACCTGTCTGTATGACATACTATATAATAAAAGAATGACATGAATATTAAAATAATACCACCCTAAAAAAGGCAGTAGTTCACTGCTGATTAAAACATATATATTTTTTTGTATTAATGAATCCCCCCCCCCAAAATAATAATAATCACAATTCACCGAAGAAGGGCAATTAAGACTTATTCTTTTTCCTATAGCTACACCCCAAAAAAAGAAATATAACAATCACAATTAACTGCAGAACGGCTTATATTTCCTTTTTATACACCACGTAAATGGCTGGATTACAATGTAACTTCACCGCTGAATGGCAATTATGACATATATTTTTTCCTTTTTTTTCCTATTTCTGCACCCAAAAAAAAGGAATATAACAATCACAATTCACCGCAGAATGGCTAATGTCCCATTATGCTATTTCCTTTTTATACACCACTTAAAAGGCTGTAGTACAATGTAACTTCACTGCTGAAAGGCAAATAAGGCGTATTCTTTTTCCTATTACTGCACCCTCAAAAAAGAAATATAACAATCACAATTCACCGCAGAATGGCTAATGGGACGTACGTATATTTCCTTTTAATACATCACGTAAAATGGCTGTAGTACAATGTAACTTCACTGCTGAACGTCAAATAAGGCAAATATATATTCTTTTTCTGATTAATAAACTCAGAACAGATAATAGGAAGTATGTTTATTTCCCTTCAATACACCTTGTAAATGGGTAAATGGCTGTAGTACAAGGTAATTTCACCACAGAACGGCAATTAAGACGTATTCTTTTTCCTATTTCTACACCCCGAAAAAAGAAATATAACAATCACAATTCACTGCAGAACGGCTAATGGGACGTACATATATTTCCTTTTAATAAACCACGTAAATGGCTGTAGTACAATGTAACTTCACTGCCGACCGGCACTTATGACATATATTTTTTGCTTTTTTTCATATAAATACACCCCACAAAAAAAATAAAACAATGTAAAATCAACCCAGCACGGCTAATAGGATGTACGTATCTATACTATTTATACCCATACCATGTAGATTGTAAGCTCTCACGGGCAGGGCCCTCTCTCCTTCTGTACCAGTTTGTAACTCATCTTGTTCATGTTTAGTGCAATTGGGTGTATTATGTATGTATACCCCTTTTCATATGTACAGCGCTATGGAATGAATGGTGCTTTTATAATAAATAATAATAATAATATTAATGCACCCTGTAAATGGCTGTAGTACAATGTAACTTCACCGCTGAACAGCAATTATAACATATATTTTTTCCTTTTTTTTTTTCTATTACTACACCCCCCAAAAAAAGTAAAACAATGTAAAATCAACAGCTAATAGGACGTACGTATTTTTACTATTAACACACCCCGTAATTGGCTGTATCATAGAGAACTTGCACCCCAATCACAAGCAAGGTTTGCTGGAATTACTGATGCATCATATAGTGCAAACAACCTACAAGCAGCAGTATAACTGCAATTTAGACCCCCAATTAGTGCAGCAAGGTTTAATAGATTCGCTCCTATTACCCAGGCTGTACAGTCGTGGCCAAAAGTTTTGAGAATGACACAAATATTAGTTTTCACAAAGGTTGCTGCTAAACTGCTTTTAGATCTTTGTTTCAGTTGTTTCTGTGATGTAGTGAAATATAATTACACGCACTTCATACGTTTCAAAGCCTTTTATCGACAATTACATGACATTTATGCAAAGAGTTAGTATTTGCAGTGTTGGCCCTTCTTTTTCAGGACCTCTGCAATTCGACTGGGCATGCTCTCAATCAACTTCTGGGCCAATTCCTGACTGATAGCAGCCCATTCTTTCATAATCACTTCTTGGAGTTTGTCAGAATTAGTGGGTTTTTGTTTGTCCACCCGCCTCTTGAGGATTGACCACAAGTTCTCAATGGGATTAAGATCTGGGGAGTTTCCAGGCCATGGACCCAAAATGTCAACGTTTTGGTCCCCGAGCCACTTAGTTATTACTTTTGCCTTATGGCACGGGGCTCCATCATGCTGGAAAATGCATTGTTCTTCACCAAACTGTTGTTGGAAGAAGTTGCTGTTGGAGGGTGTTTTGGTGTCATTCTTTATTCATGGCTGTGTTTTTGGGCAAAATTGTGAGTGAGCACATTCCCTTGGATGAGAAGCAACCCCACACATGAATGGTCTCAGGATGCTTTACTGTTGGCATGACACAGGACTGATGGTAGCGCTCACCTCAGCCTTTTTCCTGATGCCCCAAACAATCAGAAAGAGGCTTCATTGGAGAATATGACTTTGCCCCAGTCCTCAGCAGTCCATTCACCATATTTTCTGCAAAAGATCAATCTGTCCCTGGTGTTTTTTTTGGAGAGAAGTGGCTTCTTTGCTGCCCTTCTTGACACCAGGCCATCTTCCAAAAGTCTTCGCATCACTGTGCGTGCAGATGCACTCACACCTGCCTGCTGCCATTCCTGAGCAAGCTCTGCACTGGTGGCACTCCGATCCCGCAGCCGAATCCTCTTTAGGAGACGATCCTGGTGCTTGCTGGACTTTCTTGGACTCCCTGAAGCCTTCTTAACACGAATTGAACCTCTTTCCTTGAAGTTTGAAGAAAATTGTTGCTTGAGGTGCAATCTTAGTAGCCACAATATCCTTGCCTGTGAAGCCATTTTTATGCAACGCAATGATGGCTGCACACGTTTCTTTGCAGGTCACTATGGTTAACAATGGAAGAACAATGATTTAAAGCATCACCCTCCTTTTAACAGGTCAAGTCTGCCATTTTAACCCAATCAGCCTGACATATTAATCTCCAGCCTTGTGCTCGTCAACATTCTCACCTGAGTTAACAAGACGATTACTTAAATGATCTCAGCAGGTCTTTTAATGACAGCAACAAAATGCAGTGGAAAGTTTTTTGGGGGATTAAGTTAATTTTCATGGCAAAGAAGGACTATGCAATTCATCTGATCACTCTTCATAACATTCTGGAGTATATGCAAATTGCTATTATAAAAACTTAAGCAGCAACTTTTCCAATATTTATGTAATTCTCAAAACTTTTGGCCACGACTGTACACTCTCCTATTGCCCCATGTTCTCCTTTTATAGTGTAGATGATGCCTCCCTATCCTTTCCCGACACCTTGACTAATCTTTCCCTGAACTTATAAATAATTTTTTCAGCACAATAAAGTCTTTCCTAGCACTATCCCTAGCGCCTGATGACATCTCTCCCTGCACTAAGTACACTGGAAAATGGCAGAATCCAAAATGGCTGAGGCTATTTATAGGGCTGTGACATCACAGGGGCTGGCTGGCTGCTAATCATTGTGGGTAATCCCTCATTCCCAGAGTTCTTTGCTCCATGTCCTAACACGTGCAGCAGCTAATTTAAGAAAAAATTGGATTCATTACCACGAAGCACGAGGAAATTCGGATTCAGTGCAAATCGAATTTTTCTGAAATTCGGATCGATTTCCACTTCATCAACTTCTATTTGCTTATCTCTATCTATGAGCCTATCTTGATTCCATCTCCTGCAGTAAGGGGCGCTTCCCTCTTCTCATTGGTAAGTCTCAGCATTCAAACCCCTACCAAGCAAAATCTTTGATACATCACTGTCAAATCAAAAGCTTTTCCATATTATTTGTACACCTTAACTCAAGTTGTCCTGCCTTTTTTTCTCTTATTTTGGACTATGTTCCTGTATTACAAAATCTTTGATCTAAAAGACATGGAAATGTTTTTAAAATCTGCATTCTTACTTTCACACTCGCGTTTTTGACTTTCTGTTTGTGAGATCTGTAATGGGCTCTCACAAGAGGTCCAAAACGGATCAGTTTTGCCCTAAATCATTCTGAATTTAAAAAGGATCCGCTCAGAATGCATCAGTTTGCCTCCGTTCAGTCTCCATTCCACTCTGGAGGCCGACACCAAAACGCTGCCTGCAGCGTTTTGCTGTCCGCTTGATAAAACTGAGCCAAATGGATCCGTCCTGGCACACAATGTAAGTCAATCGGGATGGATCAGTTTCCTCTGGCACAATAGAAAACTGATCAGTCTTCCATTGACTTTCAGTGGAGTTAATGATGGATCCGTCTTGGCTATGTTACAGATAATACAAACGGATCCGTTAATGACAGATGCATGCAGTTGTATTCGTATTCGTTTTTGCAGATCCATGACAGATCCACCCAAAATGCGAATGTGAGAGTAGGAACCAAGATCCCTATGTCTTTCGTCAAGGGGTTTTCTAAGATTTCGTAAAAATTGTTTTTATTTAAGTACAGTCTTCTAAAAAAAAAAATATTTGTATTCGCAATCTGCACCTAGAGCCGCCAGCGAGGATCCCCCAGTCGCTTCCAGAGTCCGCGGGAATGAGCGTGGCGGTCGTAGACGTGTAAGTATTGAATTTAGTAGTTTTAATTAGCATTTTGTATTAGGATTTACATTAAATTTTGTATTTCCTTTTTTTCAGGGTTCCCTAGGCTCCACCAGGGAAGATGAGGAGTTTGGGGTTCCGACCATCGATAACCTGCTCCTCATCCGACTGGTGGAGGCGCGTCCAGCATTATGGGACCACTCTGACCGCCACCACGCCGATCATCGCCATACCCAGCGGCTCTGGAGGGACATCTCTGCTGCAGTTTTTGAGACCTGGGGGGATCTAGATGCGGCGGCTCAGGAGAAATATGGTAAGTAAAACAATATGTATTTTAATACATTAAAATATTGTTGTATTCCTTTCATCATGCTGATTTTAGTTTTTATTGTTTTTTTCAGTAGTCAAACTGGTTATAACACGTTGCCGATCTCTCCGGGACCGCTTCAGGAGGGATTACAACAAGGAGGTTCAAGCCCCGAGTGGCTCCGGAGGAACCTCAGGGACCACATACATCCATACGGCGGCCCTGGGGTTCCTACGAAAGGCAATGCCACCAAAAAGGTAAATATTTATAACAACTGTTTAAAAAATAAATTGTAAAGGGGCTGTCTGAGACAGTGGAGCGTTTGGCTCCCCTGTTTTGGACAGCCCCCCACAGTCAGATGGACAACTGTTCTCTCCGTCCGAGTGTAAGGGGCTGTCTGAGACAGCGGAGCGTTTGGCTCCCCTGTTTTGGCCAGCCCCCTACAGTCAGATGGACAACTGTTCTCTCCGTCTGACTGTAAAGGGCTGTCTGAGACAGTGGAGCGTTTGGCTCCCCTGTTTTGGCCAGCCCCCTATGGTATACGGTAGACATAGCATAGAACATGAATGTTTTTATTTAAAGAACAATTCCTAACTTTCCTTTTTTTTTTTCTACAGAAGTGCCAGCAGCACTCGGGAGCCTGACCAACCTACTGAGGCAGAACCGGAACAGATCGCCAGCGCCAGCCCTCCTGTCCCTCATGCATCGGCTCAGGATAATCTGGGTCCCCTACCAGGTCCCTCCGCTCAACAGAGGCTCTTAGGTTTCCGTCAAAATTTGAGAGCCCTGGTGAGCGGGCAGAGATCTGGTAGGCCAAGTCGAGCCGATTATGCGAACCTTGTAGAGGTCGTTTCCGACGCTCTAGAAGGTTTTGCCCGACATCAGATGGAGTTTGGTATTGACTTGATTCGCCGCTGGGAGGGGGCGGAGTCGGCATTTCAACGCAGCCCAAACTACCGTTATGGGCTAAACATGATCGGTTTGATGGACTCAATGACGCCTGAGCAGTTGCATGAGTTCAAAATCATGGTAGAGAACGGGTCATGGGAAATCATGCACCGCCCCCAACCCCCACCCCCATCCCACACCTATCCCACACCTACCCCCCCATCCCACACCTACCCCCCCATCCCACACCTACCCCTCATCCCACACCAGTGGCCAGTACCGCCAACCTTCCCCCCCCCCCCCCCGAGCATGTGTTTCCTTCTTCTTCTTTTTCTTCTCCTGCCCCTTATTTGCCTCCTACTTCTTTTCAAACTCCCTCCACCTCTACACATGCTCGGGTCCCCTCCTCCTCAGACCCTTCCTTTCTCCACACCCCACAATTACGCCCTGCATCCTTTCCTATGGCCTGTAGTTTAACCTCAGTGGCTCACCAGGACAGGGGGGCTACCATTGCCAGCCCCAGCACGAGTCCACGACAGTCCACCTCCCCTCAAAGTTATGAACAGTTATAAAAAAAAAATATATATAAAAAAAAGTTTATATTTATTTTATTTATTTATTTACAGTAAAAAATAAAATAAAAAAATATATACTTTACTGCACTGTATCTGTGTTTTTATTGTCCTGTACAGGGTAACCTTGGCACTACAGCTGTGTTGAAATAAAAACTACCCTAGTCTCACTACTGTGCGTTTATTACAACACCCTTGGTAGTTTTTATATCAAAACAGCATTAGTGCCAATGTCGTAAGATCCATTAAAACCTGACCATCAATAATGAGCTAAATTTTGGCTCTTTATTGATCGTAGACCCTATGATTGGCACATGAACAAGCAAATGCTTGTTCATTGTTCAATCTTGTGCCCTTTCATATGAGCCCTTGTGGGAGTCACGGTCCATCAGCATCATCAGGAATTCATTAATAAAGTGTGATTTTAACGTTTAATGATTTCCCGATGACGCTAATATAACTATTGTGATTACCACAAGGGACACGCAAGGGACATACAGTTTTTAAAGGGGTATTCACATAGACAATGGGGGGATTTCACTTGAATATGCCCCCATTGTCTGATAGATATGGGTAACATTGGTAGGACCCGCACCTATATTGAGAACGGAGCGGGGAGCACTGTTGCTGTAGGACACATTTCCCATGGTATGTCCACCGCCAAACGCTAATCCCCGCCTCAACCATAGAAATGGATGGAGGGCGGCAGCGCAGTGCGACCTCGTCCACTTTCTTGGCTTCGTTCTCAATATATGTGAGGGTACCAGCCGTGGGACCCGCGCCTATAAGACAATGTAGGTATATCCTTAAAGTGGTATGCCCCCATTGTATGAGATGAGAAAACCCCTTTAAAGGCCTCTTGCACACGACTGTATGCCACAAGAGACATACGGTCCGTGAGCGGGCCATATGTCCCATAGTGGCATTGATCGTGCACACGAGAGTACACAGCATCATAGTGTACAATCATCCTGTGCAAGTTGAGCTGCCCGCGGGGATATAGTCTTGCACTAATAGATCATATGAGTGCGGGACAATAGCCCAGTTTGCGGCACAACATGGTCAGCATCATGATGCTCTGTACTCCTGTACGTACTATCAATGACCATCAGGGACAAATGGCCCGCTAATGAACACTATACATCTTTAAGTGCATGTAGTCGTGTACAAGAGTCCGAAAGGTGTGGGCCATTATCAAAGTCGGACCAGCTTTGGAACTTCAACAAGATAGCCATGGAGAAATATAGGAGCATTACAACCCTATAGATCTCAATACATGAAGATGGAACCTAGAGATGCTTTTCCTTCCAAAACGGATCCGCTAAACGGATGACAAAACGGAAACCAACGTGACAAACAGATCCGTAATACAGACGGATCCGTACAAACGGATCCGTCTGAATTGCTTCCGTTTGGCTCCGTTTAGTCAATTTATTGACGGATCCGTTTGAAATGCCCTTCAAACGGATCCGTGAAACGCTAGTGTGAAAGTAGTCTTACTCTGATCCATCAGAACAATAACCCAAAAAAAAACGTATCCTGTCTGTTGAGCTTTTCCCTTCACTCGGTCAGCATTTGGTCTGTAATACATTAGTATTGATAAGGCCAAACAGATGGATCCAAAACAGAGATGACACGTGAATGGAATAATTGCATGTCTTCTGTGTTTTGTACCCACTCCTGCTTTTGGCTACCAAATTATAAGCCAATTCTGATGCAAAATAGGGACCATGTCATACAGGCCTTACAGCTGCTACATAGACAGGATTCATTGTGCATCTAATTTTTCCTTCCTTCTGACAGATCAGAAGAAGGGTCAAATGTATGATGATGTCAACCAGGCTAAAAAGGCAAAATAGTGGCCTAGTCATGGAGTGGTGAAGTAGCAGCAGCATGAAAAGACCACAGAGTGGCCCAATGACAGAGTGTTGAGGTGGCAGCAGCATGAGGAGAACACAGAGTGGTGATGTGGCAGAAGCATGAGGAGACCACAGAGTAGTGAGGTGGTAGCAGCATGAGGAGACCACAGAGTGGCCCAGTGACATAGTGGTGAGGTGGAAGCAGCATGAGGAGATCACAAAGTGGCCCAGTGACATAGTGTTGAGATGGCAGCAGCATGAGGAGACCACAGAGTGGCCCAGTGACATAGTGGGGAGGTGGGGGGAAATACCAGTACCAGTTGATAATGGTGGGTGGCAGTAGGAACACCTGGCAATAGGTGTGGCATCAGGCAGGTGGCAGCATCAGAATAGTAGCTGAAGCAGGTAGCAAGAAGAAACAGGTCTCTTCTGTCAAAGTGTAGGTGTGGCACTATGGAGGATCGAGTCTGATGCATCAGGCACTAGTGTTTGAAAATACTGGCTGATCCACACCTGATTCATCTTCACAAAGGTAATTTTCTCTACATTTTGGGTAAACAAGCGAGTTCTCCTTGGGGTAATTATGGCCCCCGCCACACTAAACACCGGCTCTGATGCCACACTGCTGGCCGGGCAGGAAAATGTATGCAGGGCAAATTCGGCCAGTTGCGGCCACAAATCAAGTTTGGCTGCCCAGTAGTCCAGGGGATCTTCGATGTGGGGTGGCAGGGTGCTGTCTAAGTATGCCACCACCTGCTGGTTCAGGTCCAGCTCCAGGTCTACCTGCTGCTGCTGGTGAGTAGTTTCTTTACTATGCGGGTGAAGAAAACTGCTCATCAGCAACTCTAGACTTAAGTTGCTGCTGATGGAGCTGGTACTGCTCCTGCCCCCCCAAACACCCCCAGCAGCGGAACGTGAGCGCAGAGGGCCCCCCTGGTCAGACCTACGCGCACATAGGCAGCGGCCAACTGACTACATAGGATGTCTCGATAGTAGTTCAGTTTTTCCTCCCTTTCAGCGGGTGTAAAAAAGACCCCCATTATGGGCCGGTAGTGAGGGTCTAAACCTGAAGAGCCAGTAGTCATCCCTCTGCCAAATGGTGACAATTCGGCTGTCACTACACAAGCAACTGAGCATGTATCGGGCCATTTGCGCTAGTGACTTGGAGGGACTCCCTGCCTCCATCTCCACTGCATACTGCCACGGTGTGTTTGGGTTAACTACCTCGTCTTTCTCATCGCTCTTTAGCTCCTCTGGCTGCTCCTGCTCCTCCTCTCCTGTCACCTGTGTAGAAAAAACAGCCATTTTGTCATGCCCTGCTCAGGTTATGTGTGGCGGTCTGCCAGGTTAGCAGCACGTGTGTAATTTTTGGTTTGTTTGCGGTTTGAAGTTGAGCTGTATCCGCCTCCCTTCAGGTGCACTGGGTGTGGTCGTTTGTATGAGTTTAAATTATGCCCCTTCCCAGTTTCCTGTGCGGGTTATAGCTTCTATCTTGCTCTGAGGAAAGGAGGATTTGATGTTTCTGCTCAGCTACAAGATAAGTTTGTTTTGGTTTCCTTTTTGTGTTCTGACTAGGCTGTTAGAGAGACACCTGCCTCCTCCAGGTCCTGAGAAAGAAGGCTGCCTATTTCTCCATTTCCACCATCTTAGGGACTTTAGGGAATCTTCAGCCTTAGGCATGGGGGCACGTTGATTCCCACCTTTAGGGTATGAACGTGGGCACAAAAGACCAGGCAGAGCTGGTAGGGATTTGTCAGGAGGTGACCTTAATCTTCAGCTTCTGGCCTAGACGCTTGTTTTGTGGTTTTCTGTGTGTTTATTGTATCTTGTATCCTACCCAGCGTGACACATTTCTCTACACATTGCTTGTGCTTGAATGTCCTCCTCCTCCTTCTCTAGTTCAGCCCCCACAAGGCTCATGTGGCTGTGAGATGTAGTCGCCATGTCTCCTATCACCTGGCCAGCCAGATTTAGCAGCATATGTTCCAGGACATAAATAAGTGGAATGATGTTGTTCATCCCGTAGTCCTGGCGACTGAGAAATAAAGTGGCCTCCTCAAAGGGCCCGAGCAAATGGCAGGTGTCATACATGAGCTGGCGCTGGCTAACATCGAAGTTACACAGCGGAGTAACTCTGTCCGCCTGTATCATCCAGAAAACGTTTATGGCCTTTCTCTGTTGATATAATCAGTCCAACATATGGAGGGTGGAATTCCAACGGGTGGAAACATTGCATATCAGCCTTTGCGTTGTACGAGTGGCTGAAGTCCATGCAATGTTTCCTGGCCATTTTCAGGATGTCTTGTAGATGGGGTGAATACTTTAGGAACCAGATTGAACACGTGCGCCATGCAGGGTGCATGGCTCGGCCCTCATTGATGCAGCATGTTGTCTGTCACTATGGTTCAGATTTTGAGTTGTCTAGGAGAAAGCCAGGATTCGATTTCTTGCTGAAGGACGCAGAGCAGTTCCTCCCCTGTGTGACTCCTTTCACCCAGGTAAACTAGATGCAGAACAGCGTGACACCGCCGTGCCCTGCACACGTGTTATGCTGGTGGAGCACAGTGAATTGTCCCTGCAGTTGATGCTGAGGACACGGTGGAGGCAGAGGCAGACATTGCCCCAACCAGGGGCAATCCAATCCGCCACTCTCACAATACCCACTACGCAACCGAGTCCAACCACCCCCTCCAAATCCTTAGGCCCCCAGGTTGTTAACCTGTCGTCCCGTCCACTTAGCACCATCGAGACACAGGTCCTCCAACTGTGCCTCTCCTTTGTCCCTACCCCTAGTTTCAATAGATTTGACACCATCAAGGAACTTAACTTATTCGTTCGTAAGTTACGTTGGCATAAATTTTTTAAGTTACAAGAGAGAAAACAGTGTCGTGAACTGGGTATCCCGACTGAAATCCTGTCAGACGTGCGCCTGCTCTTTGACCTTCACAAGGGGCCACCACAACACGACGGACGGGGTCCCTTTACCGACCAAAAAATAATAAAATGCCACCGGTATCCGCAGATCCATCCTGCATTGATGTATTCTTGGACCTGGTTTCACACCAGGTCGAAGAAATTAGGCCTCCACATTGCTCTAATGTTGACTGCGCCCAGGCCACCGCGATCTCCGATCTCGAGAGTGACCGGTCCATCGTAATCAAACCCTCGGACAAAGGGGGCAACACGGTGGTCATGGACCAGGGTCAGTATAGAGCAATGTGCGAGTCCTTATTGAACGATCCCTCTACTTATGAGGTGCTACCTCGAGATCCATCTAATGAATTTAGATCTGAACTCAAATCTATTCTAGTAGAGGCCAAGCTGTCCAACCTCATCTCTGATGATGAATTCAAGTTTTTGTTCCCCCCGTGCCCCCGCATGGCAACGTTTTATTGCCTCCCTAAATTACATAAGGGGGTCAATCCACTCAAGGGACGACCCATAGTCTCAGGGGTGGACAACCTCTGCCAAAATGCAGGGATTTACGTTGATAAAATTCTGGCTCCGTTTGTGACTACTCTTCCATCTTACACTCGTGACACGACAGACCTTCTGAAGCGGTTGGAGGGCATTTACACCGAGGCGAATAGTCTATTGGCTAGCATAGATGTGGAGGCACTCTACTCTAGCATTCCACATTTACTAGGCCTCAAGGCCGTTGAACATTTTTTGAGCAGTCGAGGCCGTCAATATCGCGCCCACAGTCTGTTTATCCTCCGTCTGTTGGAGTTCACGCTTACTCACAATGTGTTCTCTTTCAGCGGTAGGATTTACCACAAGCTCAGGGGCACCGCGATGGGGAGTCCATGTGCCCCATCGTACGGTAATCTGTTCCTGGGCTGGTGGGAAGAGACCCTGGTGTTTACGGACACCGGGTCCGCACTTTTGGATCCTGTGGGACTGTGGGCGCGATATATTGACGACATTTTCATCACCTGGAACAGTGATGAGGTCTCTTTCCGCTCCCTGGTGAAGGCGCTCAATATTAACAACATAGGCCTTCGCTTCACCAGCGAAAACAACATCGCCCAGTTACCATTTTTGGACGTCCTCATCTCCAAAACAGCGGAGGGAGAACTGACCACGACTGTCTACAGGAAGCCCAGCTCAACTAATAACTTTCTTAGGTGGGAAAGCAGTCACCCGCTCCCGCTTAAGAAAGGCATCCCAAAAGGCCAGTACCTCCGCCTTAGGAGAAACTGCTCTTCCAAAAAGGAATTCATTAATCAGGCCGCGGATCTGCGTCTGAGATTCCTTCAGCGGGGATACCCCGATAGGGTGTTGCGACTAGCCTTCAGAGCAGCGCTGCAGGTAGACCGCACAGATCTCTTAATTCCTAAACCCCACCAGGAACAGACGGGAAATCTTATCCGCCTGGTTAGCACTTTTGACCGTGCAGCACCAGAGATCCGCAACATCCTTTGTCAAAATTGGGGTGTCCTCATGATGGATCCAGACCTCAGAGAGGTCCTGGGACCTCATCCCAATATCACCTACCGCAGGGGTCGTAACCTCCGCGATAGGTTGGTTTCAAGCGAATTCATACCGCCTGTACCCCCGGGTACTGCCTGGTTGCAGTCAAACATCAAAGGCTGTTACAGATGTAGTGGGTGCATTGCATGCAGCCACCTGCAAACAGGTAGGACCTTCCGCAGTAACAATACCGGTAATGTCTACACTATTAACCATTTCATCAATTGTAAGACCCGGGGTGTGATTTACCGCCTAGCCTGCGAGTGCGGCAAGGAATATGTTGGCAAGACTATCCGAGAGTTTCGCAGGCGGGTGGGCGAACACCTTAATGATATATCTAAGAGCAAGGACACGCCAATAGCCAACCACATTCGCACTCATCACAACGGCACTGCCCATGTATTTTTTATGGGCATTGATCGCGCCGTGGAGGAGATTGGGACCGGCTGATCCTTCAGCGTGAACTCCGCTGGATTTACTATCTTAAATCCATGGCACCATTGGGGCTTAATGGACAGCTCAATTTTAGCTGTTATTTGTGACCATCTGACCACATCATATTGTGCCAATGTTCAGCCCCTCTGTATTAATTCATTAGACATAGTCACTATAATCTTTGTCCTCTATGCCTCCTGACCTCTCCGCCGGCCCTCTGTTACGGCAGCTGGGCCTCATTGCCTTTGTTTTCCCTCCCAAAGAAGCTCTGATGTTGAGAGCATTACTCTCGCTTCACCTTTGAGACCGCTGACACGCTGGTCTCATATTGCAGCCACTGGTTTACCGAGCGTTCTTGCGCGGTGTCCAGTTGCTAGGAAGCCAGACCCGCCCCCAGGCTGTCATCACCTTAGCCCCTCCTGCTATCCTGCGTGTCTTGCGGCGCCGGCGTCTGCGTTCCACGTGTCTCCGCCCCCGGTCCTGCACAGAGCCTTCCTGGTCTCCATGTGACTTCCGGGGGGGGGCATGCCTTGTCAAGGGGCGCGCTGCAGCCTTCCTTATTTAAACGGCACCCTCCAGGTAAACAGTGCCGACAGCCCCTGATTGTATATCCCTTTGACTTGGGCCCCACAGTGACCGCACCACGCTTTTTGGCGTCCCTGTCTATGTGCCTGGACAACCCACTGGTTTCCCAGCACCTGCGGTCCTGTTTGTAGGATTTTTTGTGGTCCGGTCCCACTGGCCTGGCCACTGTACCTGGAGCTTGAATAGGCCCCACTGGACCTTTCTGCAGTACCCAACAGCCATCCTTCTGTTGTACTGATTTAGCTCCCACATCTGCGGCTAGTCTCTGTAGCAGGTCTAGCCACCAGCATTGTTTGTTTCTCAGGCACTAAGTGCCTGTTACCCTGTATTTTTTTGACGTCCCCTGATGAGTTTGTGTAAACGGAAACGTGACACGTCGGGACATTGTTAGGGTTTATTAGGGACACCGGCCCGCACCAGGGTTAGGTATCTGGATGGGGTCGCTCCTTGCGGAGCAAGCACTCCGTATAGGTAGGTAGGGTCGACTAGCCACCTCCCCCCTCCACCAGGGACACAATAGGGACTAACCAATCCCGACTCCACCTACCGTCAAGCATCCTCTGGTACCATCCTTTACGCACGTGCTCCAGTGATCAGCACCCATTATGAACCGGACTCCTTGCCTGTGACATCACCATTCAGGTTCCATCCACACAGATTGGTCCGTCCATCAACCATCCGGGTGAGAACTTTCCATTATTGACACTGGTGCCCAGTCGTGCAATTGTGTTTGGCCCATTTGGGCTTGTCTTTAATATTTCTGTGTATCCTTTTTTGTGCCATTTTTTCTAATTTATTACTATTAAATGTTAAGTTTGAATCCCTTTGATCCTCATTAATGGATCAGGTCATATAACTCATTCAATTTGGGATTTTTTGGTCCAGGCTCAAAGCTTGACCTGTGCACTTTATTTGTAGACATTGTCGCAGGACCAACAGTGTGAAAACATGGAGGCGGAAGCAGCATCACTTAGCCAAGTTGCTAGTGTGGCTGGGCAAGAACCACATTTACATTGTCCTTGACTGTTGTTATAGCTCCACACGTCGGCGCTGCCGTGCACTTTGGCAGACACCGACAGGCTCAAGGACTGGCCCACCTTCTGTTCTAAATATGTGTGCAGTGCTGGTACTGCCTTTTTCGCAAAGAAATGACGGCTTGGGACTCTCCACCTCTGCTCGGCACAAGCCATTAGTTCTCTGAAAGGTGCAAAGTCCGCCACTTGGAAGGGGAGGGACTGCAGCACCAGCAACTTGGCCAGGAGCATGTTCAACTTCTACGCCGTTGGATGAGTGCATGCATACTGTTGTCCCTTGGCAATCGCTTCGGTGATCGATTGCTGACGGAATGACTGATGAGGAGTAGGAGGAGCAGGAGCATCAGGACCAGCAGATGATTGGAAGGACAGAGAGCTTCCTTTAGCTGAGGTGGTGGAGCCTTGACTGCAGGAAATTGGGTGTGTGCCACTGGGTGATACAGCGGTTTCTGCTGCAGGCCGGACCACCACATCGGAGCCATGGTTCTCCCAGGCCACTTTATGGTGATGCTGCATGTGTTGACGCAAGGTGGCCACGCTTCACCATCTGCCCACAAATTCAGCAAATGGACATGTTCACCTCCTCCGGCGACCTAACAAAAAATTGCCACCCCGCCGAGTATGCCATTTTCCCCCCAACACTCCGCGCTGACTGCCTGCTACCGCTGACTCTGTGAACCCCTGCTTCACTACTTTCCATGCCGGTAGTGTAGTGTCCCACTAGGTAGGAGTGGGCACTACACAAGGGTCAATTGGGTAACGTGTTACTTCTGCTCACAAGGGACAGCGATGTTATCTTTATCCATGCATTGTAATGTATTTCCTGTGTGTTTTTGCATTTGTATGTTTCCCCTGTTATATGCTTATCAGGCCTAGTTGGGTGTAATTAGACATTCCAGACACTAGAGGGAGATAGGGAGCCCCTAGTATAAATGTCCAGGCCCAGACAGGGAGGGGTTAGGTCATAGTCAGGAGTCTGTGGAGACAGAAGTGAGAAGGCACCAGCCCGAGATATGCTGAGGGCCTCCTCCTGACATGCAGCTAGATAGTCCTGGTTTCTAGCTGCACCAGGAGGCTAGAAGGAGTACAGCCTGCTTGGACACGAGTGTGTATTCCAGGGGACTAGAGGAGTCACCTTGTCAGCCTGAAGCTCCTGAGGCTAAGGATAGCTGAGTTGAGATACCCCAGTAGTAGGACAGCACCTCCTGGGAGAAACCTGCAGCCACCTTTCCCATCCAGCAGTGAAGCCAGCTAGGAAAAGAAGGTATTGTAACCTCAAGCAAGTGCCAATACTGGAGGAAGGAATTTATATACCAAGGATTCAAGCCAGCGATTAGGCATCCGGGGCCTTGGGATCCAGCTAGCTAGAATAGCTGTGGGGATAGAGCAGCATACTACTGCAAAGCATTAACGGTATACCCTCCAAGTATCTTGCAAGATTGAAACCTGCTGTGCTAACAAGTAAACCTGCTATGCATATGTACTGTAAAGGACTGCATTATACACCCCTGCAACTGATTGTATAAAGTTGGACTGTTGTCTAAAGTAAAGCAACGTTTGGTTTACCAACTGTGTACTCTATTAATCCTCCTGCAAATCGGTGTGCCACCGTTACAGGCACTGGCGTCACGATTCTTAAAGGGACCTTACCTAAGGCACTCAAAATACCTGCAACATCCAGGGCACCTCACATACCATCAGGCCTGGTCCCTATTTACCAAGTGTGCCCCAGAGGAACTAGTGTCTACCTCTCTTTCACTGTCGCATACCTGCCCAGGGTTCTCCTCAGAAAAGTGAGTAACCCTCGATTGCCCATACCGTGACGTCACTGTCGCAATACCCTGCACGTCTGGCGTGCTGCAGTAGGCTCCTGCGAAGCCGGTGATCTACCCCGGGCACATTTGGCTCCCGACCTCCCACTGCTGCCACCCAGCTGACTCACAGCCACCCTGGTGGCTCAGCCGCTCCCTCACGCGCAAGCTGCCACCCTATTCTTCTGATGATGAAGCCCCTTCTTCACCCGGCTCCCAAGTGCAATCGGCTACATCATCATCATCCGCTACTGTCTTTTTTTTTTTTTTTCTTTAATCAATTCTTTATTATTTTATCAACAAGACAAACAA
Organism: Bufo gargarizans; assembly: GCF_014858855.1. Taxonomy (NCBI): domain Eukaryota; kingdom Metazoa; phylum Chordata; class Amphibia; order Anura; family Bufonidae; genus Bufo; species Bufo gargarizans. The sequence continues at coordinate 214,861,492 of NC_058084.1, forward strand.
TATATCCAGAATGTACAGTCCTGGACATAAAACAGTACTGCAAATGCAATAAACAATTTCACAACATACATTGGGGCATTCAGTAGTTATGATCACAATATAATCAGTACAAGCAATCAATAACAATGACACGTGTACACCTCATTCTCAAAAATCTAAGACTGATTGGCAGATCGGAGCAATAGACGACACAAGGTCCCCTTTAGTTGACCCACAAGGTACCATTTCGTTAGTGTGAACAGACTCATTATTAATCTGATCTCCTCATCAGACATACAGTGATTAATATATCCAGTATTAATCAGTAGTGATGAGCGGCAGGGGCAATATTCGAATTCGTGATATTTTGCAAATATTTGGGCAAATATTCGCCATATATTCGAGAATTCGCAAATTTGTGATCTCCAGGCATTGTTTTCTTGATTGCGAAAAATTTGCAAAAAAATCGCATAAACATTTTCGCATAAAAATTCGCATGAACTGGTAATAAAAAAAATCTAATATTCGCGATTACGAATATATTTTGCGATATTCTAAATATTCGCGAATTCTCGAAGTGCCGATATTCGTGATTAAAATTCACAATTCGAATATTCGTGATCAACACTATTAATCAGCAACTTTTTAATCTTTCAGATGGCAAATCAGATGGCAAACTCCCTCCTTATGAGCTCTCCCCATGATAGAATCCTCACCCTATAGTGTGGACGCCTCTTCAATACCACCGGTAAGTATCATTTTTTTATTCTTTTATAATGTTATGCTTTTTTCTATTATTCTTTTTTACGGATGGTCTCTCCCCCACCTCACTTGTCTATTGTCAACTCTTATTTATTCTATTATCATAGTTCTTTTTATACTTATTTATACTTATTTATTACTCTTTTACTTCTTTCCTTTTTTGCCTATTTTACTGTCCCGTGAGATGGTAAACCCCTTGTTGAATCCAATCGGTGACAGTGATTTTAGTCGATATATATCCACCTAGCTTCCTCCTGTTGTAGTTTAATGTCTACATTTCCCTACCTTGGGCCTACTCTGATCTTCTGTATTCCCCATATTTGAAGATCCTTTGGATTCCCATTATGGTATTTATTGATGTGTCGTACAAGGGGTGTATCATCGTCGGTATTAAGAGTACTTAGGTTCTCCTTCTCAGCTCTTGTATAGTTTTACCTACATAGATCTTGGGGCATTTGCATTGTATAGCATACACTACACCCGTGGTCTTGTGATGTGAAGAGCTCTACACTTGTTGTAATTACAAACGGACATGTTATAATTATTACAAACTTGGCTCTTGCCCAAGAAAACTATGGGCCTGCCTAGTTTATCTACAGACGGCATCTGTTTTTGTATGCCGGATGGACCAGGAAGATACCTGTCGTGGGAAGTGGGAGCTGGGTTAGGGCACCATTCAGAGGAGTGAAGGATGGATTGGCAGGAAGCCCAGGTTGGAGCCTTAAGCCCTGCAAAGTGACAGCAAAAAAGCTCCATGTCCAGCACAGCCTAGTTTGTCATGTACTGAAACTGAGCCAGGGCTGCAGCTGCTTTCACTGAAAAGGAACAATAATAATCGTAGAAAGCGAAACCACCGTATTTGTGCCCCAAGTCAGTGACCCTGTAGAGATATGTGTCTAACTCCTCACATCTCCCTGGTTGAGCAGAGCATATAACGTCCCTGAAAAGGCTGAAGGCAGGACAAACTCAGTTATGGATAACTTCTTATTGAGGCGGGCATCTTTAGATTTGAGGATGATGGAGACGTAGCCACAGGCGATTGTCTTATTTTCAAGGGAATCATGGGTGGCAATGAGGATGGAGGCTAGGTTGACATCCCTCCCAGCCAAGATGTCCTTCTTAATGTTTTCAGGGACAAACTGAGAAGGCGCAATGTCAGGTATACTTGAAATAGAGGGGCGCTTCCCTCTTCTCATTGGTAAAAGTCTCAGCATTCAAACCCCTACCAAGCAAAATCTTTGATACATCACTGTCAAATCAAAAGCTTTTCCATATTATTTGTACACCTTTACTCAAGTTGTCCTGCATTTTTTCTCTTATTTTGGACTATGTTCCTGTATTACAAAATCTTTGATCTAAAAGACATGGAAATGTTTTTAAAATCTGCATTCTTACTTTCACACTCGCGTTTTTGACTTTCTGTTTGTGAGATCTGTAATGGGCTCTCACAAGAGGTCCAAAACGGATCAGTTTTGCCCTAAATCATTCTAAAAAGGATCCGCTCAGAATGCATCAGTTTGCCTCCGTTCAGTCTCCATTCCACTCTGGAGGCGGACACCAAAACGCTGCCTGCAGCGTCTTGCTGTCCGCTTGATAAAACCGAGCCAAATGGATCCGTCCTGGCACACAATGTAAGTCAATCTGGACGGATCAGTTTCCTCTGGCACAATAGAAAACTGATCAGTCTCCCTTTGACTTTCAGTGGAGTTAATGATGAATCCGTCTTGGCTATGTTACAGATAATACAAACGGATCCGTTCATGACGAATGCATGGAGTTGTATTCGTATTCGTTTTTGCAGATCCATGACGGATCCACCCAAAATGCGAATGTGAAAGTAGGAACCCTCTATTTCAGATCCCTATGTCTTTCGTCAAGGGGTTTTCTAAAATTAAAACATTAATAGCCTTTCCAGGGGGTCCAATCACATACATACACAGCCACAGTCTTTTTCATTCTCCTAACTGGTCCAGGTATCAGAGATTGACCAAACATTAATGGCCTGTCCTAAAAATAGGTCATGAGTGTGTTCCTCCCAGAAAACTCTTGGATTTACTGTAATCCTGACTAATTATAAAATACATATAGCCTTTTGATACAAATTAATCATTTTGTTACAATGCAGTTGTATCTGATATGCTCATGTGAATATCTGGTCAAGCAGCTCAGCAACAAAACCTTTCTGGAATTATTGGTGAAGAACAGTATTCTCAGACCATCCTCTTCGAAACATCAAATAAGGAGCAAAAACAAATGATGCAAGAAAGTATTAGCCCACACATTTCACAAATGTAGTCGTTTTGGCAGTACACAATGAAATGGAACAATAGCATCGTACACTTCTGATATCTCATGACACAAACGGCAGGAGTTTGATTAAAATCTTGACCTCATTTATGTTACGCAGCAGCTCAAAGGCTTCTTTTCCTTTTCACTATCTTGTATGACTTTTCATGCGGCTATTAACAACAGAGCAGACTCTAATTATCCTCTTTTTATTACACAAGTCATATGTTATAATAACAATAGATTGAAGAAATGTAATGTCAAAAAGAAACAAAATCAAACTTAAAAATATAACTTTCTTGAAAAGGTGTTTAATTTGATTCCTTGCTTGTCTTCAGGGCTCGTAATGAAAGTTCATAGGTCAAAAACATTGCAGCACTCATTGGAAAGCCTCGTATGGCATTTACTGTGATTCCCCTGAAAAATACCTGTAAAGATAACAGTTACAAATCATTGAAAGAATTTGCTCCATAGTGAATATAACAGATTCTAAATTAGATTCTACCACAAATTTGAGTTGATTCACAATTTATTTTTTAAATAGGAAAAATTCCAACTTCTATGTAACCTATATGTATGAACAAGAAGTACTTATTATCAGTACTTATTATGACTGAATGTCCCTTATTTTAACTGGGGAGATAAGGGTTTCCCATATGCTTCTGGCAACACTCATCACTGGGGGGAAATAGGTTTAGGTATTAAAGATGTAATCGCAGAGATTGGGGACTATCTGTCTGGTTTGGCAACATTGAAATGTCTATAGGGAATACTCTGTTATAGTAATCACCAAGTCTCTAGGCACATCTAAACTTTTTTTCAGCATTTTTAATAGCATGTAAAAAACATACTCTTTTCTTATTAGCATTTTTAGTGGGGCTGTTTATTTTGAATAATTTTATACATGTGTTTTTTCTTGAATCTTAAATCACGATCGCCCATTTTCAGGTCACACGATATGAGGAAGCAAATAGGAGGAAGTTCATCTCTTAATTTAGTAAAATAGTTTGTCTTTACCACTCTGATGGGCAGTTGCATAAAATCCTCTGTCCCTCTTGAAGACAAACACCTTTGTGACCATGAGGTAGATGCATTTGCATTTTGCTATCAGAGTCTATTTGATGGCCAGTTACCTTACAAATGTATAAGCCTTACACCTACTTTTTTTCTACTTTTTTTGCAAAATGTTTTTATTATACTCATGAATCATAAAATTGTAAGCATAATTCATTAAAATCAAACAGAACACAAAAGACATTGCCCTTTTTTCAGTTCCTATTGCATTGTTTATTGTACTCACAAGATAAAAAAAATAGTATAAGCAGAACCCACATCAGAGGCTTCACTTATGAGAAGCAAAAACCCTGAGCTGTCTGCAGATAGGTGTCTTGTGTGTTATAGCAAAGCTTCTGCTTTTGGCTTATGTGGCCAGACATTTATTTATAGAGTGGCTATCCAATAGAAGAGCATCTGGAAAATATGTCATTTATATTTCCCTTTTCCCAGGTACCATTGCCTGGTTTATATGACTCTCTATGCTTTCTTGGTGGTCTCCACAGGGAGAAACTTAAAGGGGTTGGCCTCCTTCTGGTTACTGTTGACCAATAGATTTGTGAGAAGATTGTATGGCACTTACTAATATAGCCTTTGTTGCTATTCTGCACCATTTTCTATATTTTATAAAGTATACTCCATTGGTTACAAAGTCTTTTGTGCTGTCCATACAGAGGTCCTGTCCATAAAATGGCCGCTGATGAATAGTCATGTGACCAGGCAAATCACCTCCATGTGATGTCTCCTCCATTCAGACACACTGCACTTGCACTAGAGATGATTTGGAATATACTTGAAATATGTGAAATATAGAAAATGGTGCAGAATTTCAACAAAGGCTATGTTGCTAAGTGCCATATAATCATATTACAAACACAATGGTCAACAGTTAGCAGGAAGTGGCACCTTTAAAGTGTACCTAACTATTCAACAAACATTGCATGAAACAATACTACAGTGTGTACATGAGCAATAATACTATTTCTGGCCACTATATGACTATATTTCCCCCTGTGTGCTGGATGTATAGTTTGTACTCTCTGTCCCCTCAATGCTGTGGGTTCACACCTGTGCTGCCCTCTGTTTAGTACCCTCTCAACTAAAAATGGAGGAATAACTAAAACTTAAAAAATAGCAATGTGACAATAGTTTTTGTATGTTGCTTCATACCGTTTGTTGTCTCTGGCACAAATATCAAAATATTATCCCTAGATGACATGCTTTCCCACTTGAGAGGTTTGATTAAATAATTTGGTGCAGGTTCCCTATGTCTGGATTCGCCAATATTAACTATAATGGGACCGGCAGAGATCCGGCCACAACCTGGCAAATGTGGAGAGAGTCATCCAGATGAAAACTGCCACATATTTGCTGAATTGCAGTCAGATCTCTTCTGAATGAATAAAAATCCCTCGAACAAGAATTAAAAGAAACTCTTGACTGGCTACAAAAAGCGACCACGAGCTGTGATACATGCCAAATGGGGTGCTACTAGGTACCAACCATGCAGGGTGCCAAAACTTTAGCTTCAGGCCCTTTTCCTTTTTTTATTGTTTTGAAAATGTAAAACATGAAAATAAAAAACTTGCTTAAAATACAAAAGGGAATGTGTCATCAAAAAGATATATATATATATATATATATATATATATATATGAAACGAAAAAAGGACAGCACTCCAAGTAAAAGTGATGATGATTTAATCACCCATGTGCAGGCAACGTTTCAGCTCATACAAGAGCCTTTATCAAGCTTGATAAAGGCTCTTGTATGAGCTGAAACGTTGCCTGCACATGGGTGATTAAATCATCATCACTTTTACTTGGAGTGCTGTCCTTTTTTCGTTTCCTATTGATGGGGTAAGCTGCTACATCCCTGGACATAGCACCCTTTTTGCATTCCGGTGCCGCCATTGCTTTCCTTTTTATATATATATATATATATATATATATATATATATATATATATACAGTACAGACCAAAAGTTTGGACACACCTTCTCATTCAAAAAGTTTTCTTTATTTTTATGACTATGAAAATTGTAGATTCACACTGAAGGCATCAACAAGGCATCCACAAGAATTAACACATGTGGAATTATATACATAACAAAAAAGTGTGAAACAACTGAAAATATGTCATAATCTAGGTTCTGTAAAGTAGCCACCTTTTGCTTTGATTACTGCTTTTCACACTTTTGGCATTCTCTTGATGAGCTTCAAGAGGTAGTCACCTGAAATGGTCTTCCAACAGTCTTGATGGATTTCCCAGAGATGCTTAGCACTTGTTGGCCCTTTTGCCTTCACTCTGCGGTCCAGCTCACCCCAAACCATCTCGATTGGGTTCAGGTCCGGTAACTGTGGAGGCCAGGTCATCTGGCACAGCACCCCATCACTCTCCTTCATGGTCAAATAGCCCTTACACAGCCTGGAGGTGTGTTTGGGGTCATTGTGCTGTTGAAAAATAAATGATGGTCCAACTAAACGCAAACCGGATGGAATAGCATGCCGCTGCAAGATGCTGTGGTAGCCATGCTGGTTCAGTATGCTTTCAATTTTGAATAAATCCCCAACAGTGTCACCAGCAAAGCACCCCCACACCATCACACCTACTCCTCCATGCTTCACGGTGGGAACCAGGCATGTAGAGTCCATCCGTTCACCTTTTCTGCGTTGCACAAAGACACGGTGGTTGGAACCAAAGATCTCAAATTTGGACTCATCAGACCAAAGCACAGATTTCCACTGGTCTAATGTCCATTCCTTGTGTTCTTTAGCCCAAACAAGTCTCTTCTGCTTGTTGCCTGTCCTTAGCAGTGGTTTCCTAGCAGATATTCTACCATGAAGGCCTGATTCACACAGTCTCCTCTTAACAGTTGTTTTAGAGATGTGTCTGCTGCTAGAACTCTGTGTGGCATTGACCTGGTCTCTAATCTGAGCTGCTGTTAACCTGTGATTTCTGAGGCTGGTGACTCGGATGAACTTATCCTTCGCAGCAGAGGTGACTCTTGGTCTTCCTTTCCTGGGGCAGTCCGCATGTGAGCCTGTTCTTTGTAGCGCTTGATGGTTTTTGTGACTGCACTTGGGGACACTTTCAAAGTTTTCCCAATTTTTCGGACTGACTGACCTTCATTTCTTAAAGTAATGATGGCCACTTGTTTTTCTTTACTTAGCTGCTTTTTTCTTGCCATAATACAAATTCTAACAGTCTATTCAGTAGGACTATCAGCTGTGTATCCACCTGACTTCTCCACAACGCAACTGATGGTCCCAACCCCATTTATAAGGCAAGAAATCCCACTTATTAAAACTGACAGGACACACCTGTGAAGTGAAAACCATTTCAGGTGAATACCTCTTGAAGCTCATCAAGAGAATGCCAAGAGTGTGCAAAGCAGTAATCAAAGCAAAAGGTGGCTAATTTGAAGAACCTAGACTATGACATATTTTCAGTTGTTTCACACTTTTTTGTTATGTATATAGTTCCACATGTGTTAATTCATAGGTTTGATGCCTTCAGTGTGAATCTACAATTTTCATAGTCATGAAAATAAAGAAAACTCTTTGAATGAGACGGTGTGTCCAAACTTTTGGTCTGTACTGTATATATATATATAATCAAAATAAATGCAACGCAGCACTCCTTGGATAAAAAGTGAAAAAATACAAAATGTACTCAACTCATGTTGATACAGGCAACGTTTCAGCCTCACTTGGCTTGATAATGGCTCTGTGAGAGAGCTGAAACTGCCTGTATCAACATGTGTTATATACATTTTGTATTTTTTCACTTTTTATCAAAGGCGTGCTGTGTTACATTTATTTGGATTGTGTTTGGACCCCAGGACCCAGGGGAAAACGCTGGCACCTGAATCATTTGTATCACTTGAAGTGAGGAGTGCTGCCCTGCCATTTTCTGGAGATATATATACATACATACATACATACACACACAGATATATATATATATATATATATATATATATATGTATATATGTATATATATATATATATATATATATATATATGACAGAGATTTCTAATGTATATAACCATAATAACAGAGCATCTTCTATGTCTAGAAGAAAGAAGATGTCATCGTTATCATAATAAAAGGGGCTGTGAATGATTGGAGAAACAGCACCATATGTATCTGTGGTTTGTATCTGGTATTGCAGCTCCATTAAAGTGAATTGGGCTGAACTGGATTTTTATTTTTAACCTTGTACAACACCTTTAGTGAGGCTACAAAACTCTCTGCCACAAGATGCTGTGATGGTTGTGCAAGTTCAAGAGGGGTGCTGGATGGCTTTCTGAAATTTGTAGTATTATTATATATTATTTTTATGATACATTAATAAGTTCTGGGCAGTTTTTCAGAGATGTTGATCCAGTGAGTTATTCTGATTGTCAGTTCAGAAGATAGGAAATAAATGTTACCCTAGTATAGGGTCATTAGTGACCACCTCATAAGGTTTTTTGATTCCTCAGGAACTTCAGAGTAGATGTAAAGGTTGTGCCTTTTTTTCAACTTTCACCAGTGGGGGGTTGGGGTGGGGGAAAGATTGGCATATGGCCCTCAGGCTGATCCCCAGAAGATATTTAAGGCCGAAATCCAGTGGCATATCGCCAATAGAGGAAGACCAGGCAGTCGCTATTGGGCCAGTAACTTGGGGGGCCCGGGCAACCTGCCTAGCTGCCCTCAAGGGAGATGGCAGTTTATGGCAGGGCATGGAAGCCAGAAGACAGAGGAGGGACCATTCTGTGTACTACATTCTACAGAGGGGAGTTATTCTACAGATTGAGACCATGCTACTGAGGGGGCCATTCTATGAACTACAGAAGGGGGCATTCATCAGAGGGGGATATTCTATATACTACAGATGGGGACACTCACTATACTAGAGAGTGGGCTAATATATACACTATCAATACAGAGGGGGCGTTATACTACAGGGGGCATGAGAACACTATACTTATGGGCACTACAGGGGGCACTATAAGACAGGTGGCATTATACATTTGGGCACTACAGGGGGTGAATAATATATAGTGGCACTACAGGAGACACTTTGTGGGGCTTTATAAATACAGGGGCTATTACAGGGGGCATTATAAGTACCGGGGCAACTATAGGGGGCTTTGTTACTATTAGCAACAATTTTGCTAATCTGTTATAATAAAAACATTTTTAATGCAGTAACTTTTTTGCTGTACACAGAATAAAATAAAAAAACTCAATGCAACATAATGTACGCTGATGCAATCACTACCATGAAGCCAAAAAGATCTAAAAAAAATAAGTCTAAAATGATTGTAAAGAAATTATGTAATTTCCTAAAAATGAATCATTCAGAATCAGACATCTATGGAGACATGATGAGAAAGATTTTTAACTATATTTCTGATTGAATTTTTTTTTAATGAAGTCTTTTTAATTTAACATTTTCAATAAACCTTTTCTTTAGGAACAGGCACATTATTAGTCAGTGAATGAGCCTGAAACAGTGCCCTTAACTTACATCTGATAAGAAACTTGTGATGTACATTCTTAACACGTCTTACATAGTAGAGAGTGCATGGACTTCTTATGTAAATCACTCAGGGTTTAACAGGAAAAGATTTTGTGGCACATGATTTTCCAGTATGTATAATATGCGCAGGTGTATTGTACATACTTTTTCCGACATGTGAAAATGTGAAAACAGTTGGAGGTAGAGTTGTGTTGAGCACAAATAGTTAAAGGTTTCTAGTTAGAAAACAAAGCCCATAGTGGCAAACACAGCACTAGTGGATAGCCTTAAAGGGTAGACTCAGCAGGGACATTCAGAAACGTCCTTTTAGGCTGGTTTCACACAAGCAAGTTTAATGCGTTGAATTCGCAGCATGAATTGAGTATGCAGCACTCACGGGGTTGCATTGCATTATATTGATTTATGATGCTATGTAACCCTTACAGTTCTGGAATGTATTGGATAACACTGACATAATGCTGTCAGTGTTATACAATACATTCCAGAACTCTAAGGCTCCTTTCAGACGGGCGAGATTTCCACGCGGGTGCAATGCGTGAGGTGAACGCATTGCACCCGCACTGAATCCGGACCCATTCATTTCTATGGGGCTGTGCACATGAGCGATGATTTTCACGCATGACTTGTGCGTTGTGTGAAAATCGCAGCATGCTCCTCTTTGTGCGTTTTTCACGTAACGCAGGCCCCATAGAAGTGAATGGGGTGCGTGAAAATCGCAAGCATCCGCAAGCAAGTGCGGATGCGGTGCGATTTTCACACGCGGTTGCTAGGAGGTGATCGGGATGGGGACCCGATCATTATTATTTTCCCTTATAACATGGTTATAAGGGAAAATAATAGCATTCTGAATACAGAATGCTAAGTAAAATAGTGCTGGAGGGGTTAATTATATTTTTTTAACTCCCCTTAATCCACTTGTTCGCACAGCCGGCATCTCTTCTGTCTTCATCTGTGAGGAAAAGGACCTGTGATGACGTCACTGCGCTCATCACATGGTCCATCACATGATTCACCACCATGGTAAAAGATCATGTGATGGACCATGTGATGAGCTCAGTGACGTCATCACAGGTCCTTTTCCTCACAGATGAAGACAGAAGAGATGCCAGCTGCGCGAACAAGTGGATTAACCACCTCCCGACCGCTGTACGCACCGATGCGTCCGGGAGGTGGTTGTTTAGTTCCTCCTGGACGCATCGGCGCGTCCTCTCGCGAGACGCGAGATTTCCTGTGAACGCGCGCACGCAGGCGCGCGCGCTCACAGGAACAGAAGGTAAGCGAGTGGATCTCCAGCCTGCCAGCGGCGATCGCTCGCTGGCAGGCTGGAGATCCGAATTTTTTAACCCCTAACAGGTATATTAGACGCTGTTTTCATAACAGCGTCTAATATACCTCCTACCTGGTCCTCTGGTGGTCCCTTTTGTTAGGATCGACCACCAGAGGACACAGGTAGGTCAGTACAGTCCCACCAAACACCACACTACACTACACTACACCCCCCACCCCCCCCCGTCACTTATTAACCCCTTATAAACCCCTGATCACCCCATATAAACTCCCTGATCACCCCCCTGTCATTGATCACCGCCCTGTCATTGATCACCCCCCTGTCAGGCTCCATTCAGACGTCCGCATGATTTTTACGGATCCGATCCATGTATCCATGGATCCGTAAAAATCATGCGGACGTCTGAATGGAGCCTTACAGGGGGGTGATCAATGACAGGCGGGTGATCACCCATATACACTCCCTGATCACCCCCTGTCATTGATCACCCCCCTGTCATTGATCACCCCCCTGTAAGGCTCCATTCAGACGTCCGCATGATTTTTACGGATCCGATCCATGTATCCATGGATCCGTAAAAATCATGCGGACGTCTGAATGGAGCCTTACAGGGGGGTGATCAATGACAGGCGGGTGATCACCCATATACACTCCCTGATCACCCCCTGTCATTGATCACCCCCCTGTAAGGCTCCATTCAGACGTCCGCATGATTTTTACGGATCCGATCCATGTATCCATGGATCCGTAAAAATCATGCGAACGTCTGAATGGAGCCTTACAGGGGGGGTGATCAGTGACAGGGGGGTGATCACCCTGATTACCCTGATCACCCCCTGTCATTGATAACCCCCCTGTAAGGCTCCATTCAGACGTCCGCATGCGTTCTGTGGATCCGATCCATGTATCCATGGATCCGTAAAAAGTCATGCGGATGTCTGAATGGAGCCTTACAGGGGGGGTGATCAGTGACAGGGGGGTGATCACCCTGATTACCCTGATCACCCCCTGTCATTGATAACCCCCCTGTAAGGCTCCATTCAGACGTCCGCATGCGTTCTGTGGATCCGATCCATGTATCCATGGATCCGTAAAAAGTCATGCGGATGTCTGAATGGAGCCTTACAGGGGGGGTGATCAGTGACAGGGGGGTGATCACCCTGATTACCCTGATCACCCCCTGTCATTGATAACCCCCCTGTAAGGCTCCATTCAGACGTCCGCATGCGTTCTGTGGATCCGATCCATGGATCCGTAAAAAATCATGCGGATGTCTGAATGGAGCCTTACAGGGGGGGTGATCAGTGACAGGGGGGTGATTACCCTGATCACCCCCTGTCATTGATAACCCCCCTGTAAGGCTCCATTCAGACGTCCGCATGCGTTTTGTGGATCCGATCCATGGATCCATGGATCCGTAAAAAATCATGCGGATGTCTGAATGGAGCCTTACAGGGGGGGTGATCAGTGACAGGGGGGTGATTACCCTGATCACCCCCTGTCATTGATAACCCCCCTGTAAGGCTCCATTCAGACGTCCGCATGCGTTTTGTGGATCCGATCCATGGATCCATGGATCCGTAAAAAATCATGCGGATGTCTGAATGGAGCCTTACAGGGGGGGTGATCAGTGACAGGGGGGTGATCACCCTGATTACCCTGATCACCCCTGTCATTGATAACCCCCCTGTAAGGCTCCATTCAGACGTCCGCATGCGTTTTGTGGATCCGATCCATGTATCCATGGATCCGTAAAAAATCATGCGGATGTCTGAATGGAGCCTTACAGGGGGGGTGATCAGTGACAGGGGGGTGATCACCCTGATTACCCTGATCACCCCCTGTCATTGATAACCCCCCTGTAAGGCTCCATTCAGACGTCCGCATGCGTTCTGTGGATCCGATCCATGGATCCGTAAAAATCATGCGGACGTCTGAATGGAGCCTTACAGGGGGGGTGATCAATGACAGGGGGGTGATCAGGGAGTCTATATGGGGGATCACCCCCCTGTCATTGATCACCCCCCTGTCATTGATCACCCCCCCCCTGGTAAGGCTCCATTCAGCCATTTTTTTTGGCACAAGTTAGCGGACATTTTTTGTTTGTTTTTGTTTTTTCTTACAAAGTCTCATATTCCACTAACTTGTGTCAAAAAATAAAATCTCACATGAACTCACCATACCCCTCACGGAATCCAAATGCGTAAACATTTTTAGACATTTATATTCCAGACTTCTCACGCTTTAGGGCCCCTAAAAAGCCAGGGCAGTATAAATACCCCACATGTGACCCCATTTCGGAAAGAAGACACCCCAAGGTATTCCGTGAGGGGCATATTGAGTCCATGAAAGATTGAAATTTTTGTCCTAAGTTAGCGGAAAGTGAGACTTTGTGAGAAAAAAAAACAAAAAAAATCAATATCCGCTAACTTATGCAAAAAAAAAAAAATTCTAGGTACTCGCCATGCCCCTCATTGAATACCTTGGGGTGTCTTCTTTCCAAAGTGGGGTCACATGTGGGGTATTTATACTGCCCTGGCTTTTTAGGGGCCCGAAAGTGTGAGAAGAAGTCTGGGATCCAAATGTCTAAAAATGCCCTCCTAAAAGGAATGTGGGCACCTTTGCGCATCTAGGCTGCAAAAAAGTGTCACACATCTGGTATCGCCGTACTCAGGAGAAGTTGGGGAATGTGTTTTGGGGTGTCTTTTTACATATACCCATGCTGGGTGAGAGAAATATCTTGGTCAAATGCCAACTTTGTATAAAAAAATGGGAAAAGTTGTCTTTTGCCAAGATATTTCTCTCACCCAGCATGGGTATATGTAAAATGACCCCCCAAAACACATTCCCCAACTTCTCCTGAGTACGGCGATACCAGATGTGTCACACTTTTTTGCAGCCAAGGTGGGCAAAGGGGCACCTTTCGGATTTCGCAGGCCATTTTTTACACATTTTGATTTCAAGGTACTTCTTTCACATTTGGGCCCCTAAATTGCCAGGGCAGTATAACTACGCCACAAGTGACCCCATTTTGGAAAGAAGACACCCCAAGGTATTCCGTGGGGGGCACGGCGAGTTCCTAGAATTTTTTATTTTTTGTCACAATTTAGCGGAAAATGATGATTTTTCATTTTTTTTCTTTTTTCCTTACAAAGTCTCATATTCCACTAACTTGCGACAAAAAATAAAAAATTCTAGGAACTCGCCATGCCCCTCACGGAATACCTTGGGGTGTCTTCTTTCCAAAATGGGGTCACTTGTGGGGTAGTTATACAGCCCTGGCAATTTAGGGGCCCAAATGTGTGAGAAGAACTTTGCAATCAAAATGTGTAAAAAATGCCCTGCAAAATCCGAAAGGTGCACTTTGGAATATGTGCCCCTTTGCCCACCTTGGCAGCAAAAAAGTGTGACACATCTGGTATCGCCGTACTCAGGAGAAGTTGGGCAATGTGTTTTGGGGTGTCATTTTACATATACCCATGCTGGGTGAGAAAAATATCTTGGTCAAATGCCAACTTTGTATAAAAAAAATTGAAAAGTTGTCTTTTGCCAAGATATTTCTCTCACCCAGCATGGGTATATGTAAAATGACAGCCCAAAACACATTCCCCAACTTCTCCTGAGTACGGCGATACCAGATGTGTGACACTTTTTTGATGCCAAGGTGGGCAAAGGGGCACATATTCCAAAGTGCACCTTTCGGATTTCACCGGTCATTTTTTACAGATTTTGATTGCAAAGTACTTCTCACACATATGGGCCCCTAAATTGCCAGGGCAGTATAACTACGCCACAAGTGACCCCATTTTGGAAAGAAGACACCCCAAGGTATTCCGTGAGGGGCATGGCGAGTTCCTAGAATTTTTTATTTTTTGTCGCAAGTTAGTGGAATATGAGACTTTGTAAGGAAAAAAAAAAAAAAAATCATCATTTTCCGCTAACTTGTGACAAAAAATTAAAAATTCTAGGAACTCGCCATGCTCCTCACGGAATACCTTAGGGTGTCTTCTTTCCAAAATGGGGTCACTTGTGGCGTAGTTATACTGCCCTGGCAATTTAGGGGCCCAAATGTGTGAGAAGAACTTTGCAATCAAAATGTGTAAAAAATGCCCTGCAAAATCCGAAAGGTGCACTTTGGAATGTGTGCCCCTTTGCCCACCTTGGCAGCAAAAAAGTGTGACACATCTGGTATCGCCGTACTCAGGAGAAGTTGGGGAATGTGTTTTGGGGTGTCATTTTACATATACCCATGCTGGGTGAGAAAAATATCTTGGTCAAATGCCAACTTTGTATAAAAAAATGGGAAAAGTTGTCTTTTGCCAAGATATTTCTCTCACCCAGCATGCGTATATGTAAAATGACACCCCAAAACACATTCCCCAACTTCTCCTGAGTACGGCGATACCACATGTGTGACACTTTTTTGCTGCCAAGGTGGGCAAAGGGGCGCATATTCCAAAGTGCACCTTTCGGATTTCACCGGTCATTTCTTACACATTTTGATTGCAAAGTTCTTCTCACACATTTGGGCCCCTAAATTGCCAGGGCAGTATAACTACCCCACAAGTGACCCCATTTTGGAAAGAAGACACCCCAAGGTATTCTGTGAGGGGCATGGTGAGTTCCTAGAATTTTTTATTTTTTGTCGCAAGTTAGTGGAATATGAGACTTTGTCAGAAAAAAAAAAAAAAAAGAAATCATCATCATTTTCCGCTAACTTGTGACAAAAAATAAAAAGTTCTATGAACTCACTATGCCCATCAGCGAATACCTTAGGGTGTCTACTTTCCGAAATGGGGTCATTTGTGGGGTTTTTCAACTGTTTGGGCATTGTAGAACCTCAGGAAACATGACAGGTGCTCAGAAAGTCAGAGCCGTTTCAAAAAGCGGAAATTCACATTTTTGTACCATAGTTTGTAAACGCTATAACTTTTACCCAAACCATTTTTTTTTTGCCCAAACATTTTTTTTTATCAAAGACATGTAGAACTATAAATTTAGCGAAAAATTTATATATGGATGTCGTTTTTTTTGCAAAATTTCACAGCTGAAAGTGAAAAATGTCATTTTTTTGCAAAAAAATTGTTACATTTTGATTAATAACAAAAAAAGTAAAAATGTCAGCAGCAATAAAATACCACCAAATGAAAGCTCCATTAGTGAGAAGAAAAGGAGGTAAAATTCATTTGGGTGGTAAGTTGCATGACCGAGCGATAAACGGTGAAAGTAGTGTAGTGCCGAAGTGTAAAAAGTGGCCTGGTCATGAAGGGGGTTTCACCTAGCGGGGCTGAAGTGGTTAAGGGGAGTTAATTTTTTTTATTTTTTTTTTAACCCTTCCAGCCCTATTTTACTTAGCATTCTGTATTCAGAATGCTATTATTTTCCCTGCTTACAATAATACAAATACAATTCTTCTGTGAAGAAGTTCGGGTCTGGGTACCACATTGCACCCGTGGAATAAAAACTGAACAACGGAACGCAATCACAGTCAAAACTGACTGCAATCGCGTACCTACTCTCACGGGTTTTCCGCAATGCACCCGGGACGCATCCAGAGCCAAAACGTGGCGCCCGTGTAATAGAGGCCTAAGGGCTGTTTCATGCTCCGTGTGTGAGTGTGATCCTCTGCTCTGGACTTGCAGGAGCGCACGGCATTATCAGGATTTATAATGCTATGTGTCTCTGCGTGGCCTTTTTTTCCACAGGATCATAGTGACATAAAGCTGTCAGTATGATTCTGTAGAAATAAGGTCAAGCAGAGGCACATAGCATTCATGATAATGCCGTGCGCTCCTGCAAGTCCAGAGCAGAGGATCACACTCACACACGGAGCGCGATTCCCGCAATGGACTCGCTCGTGTGAAACAGCCCTAAGGGTTACATAGCATCATAAATCAATATAATGCTATGTGATCCTTAGGTCAGGACGGGATCTCTCACAGACACACGCACTGAACTCGCTCATGTGAAACCAGCCTTAGAGTCATATGCAGATCCACTGGATGTTTTAAGTCATTTTAAGTACGGTAGTTATATGTTTTATTAATTTGAGGCAACTGGAGGGTAGACATTTTTTCTTCTATGAACGTTGGAGATAAAGACAAAGACAAAGTTAATACAAGACACTTACCAATGAATTGCGATTGTCTATATTGCCTACTTTGCTTGCCTGATTTATTTTTCCATCATATTTGGGGGGAGGGGCGGTCCGCCCCAGGTGAAGGCTCTCAGGGGTGTGTCAGAAGCAATGAGCGCTTCCATCAATACAGATGTAAGCGCTCATTGCTGGAGCGCTGGGGGCTGCGGTCCTGTCACTCACCGCTCAGCTCTCAGTGCTCCTTCCCTCCTTCAAGCTGGCGATGCATAGAATGGTGAAGCAGGAAGACTTCTCCCCGCTCCACCATTCAGCCTGCAGGCACAGATCGCACTGCCAGCCTGTATGGGAGGAGCCTGCAGCCGGAAATCTGCAGAAGCTCCGCCCACACAGTGCTGTAGAGCGATCTGTGCCTGCAGAGAAGAGAGGAATGTGAGCTTCAGGAGCAGGACAAGGCAAGTAGTTACTGTGTTTTTGTGTTTGTTTTTTAAAACAGAGGGGGCACAGAGGGCTTTATTACTATGGAGGAGGCACAAAGGTCATTACTACTATGGAGGGGGCACAGAGGGCATTACTAGCACAGTGGGCATAACTACTTTTAAGCGGGCACAATGGTCATTATTACTGTGAAGGGGGCACAATGGGCATTATTACTGTGAAGGGGGCACAATGGGCATTTCTACTATGGAGGGGGCACAGAGGTCTTTACTAGCACAGTGGGCATAACTACTTTTAAGCAGGCACAATGGTCATTATTACTGTGAAGGGGCACAATGGGCATTATTACTATGAAGGGGGCACAGTGGGAATTATTACTATAAATGGGGCACAATGGGAATGATTACTGTGAAGGTGGCACAATGGGGATTATTACTGTTAAGGGAGCACTAAGAGGGCATTACAACTGTGAAACAGGCACAGCGAGGGCATAACTACTGTGAGGGGGCACACATCTTTACAAAACTAATGTAAAGGTTGTACAATGAGGGCAATACTACTGTGAGGGGGTACCATTTTTTTTTAAGTATAGGGGGAGGGGTCCAAAGAAAGGGTCCGCCCCAGATGCCAAACACCTTAAGCATGCCACTGCTCAAAACACATATTAACATAAGTATGAATATTGTAAACATGATTCATAGAAAAGAGTGAGTATTATATGGAATGCTCCACCAGAGCATCTTCAGTTATCTTTTTAGCATTGGCCATAATTTCTTTGACCAATTTCTCTAATTCTATAACTCTCCTATCATCCCTCTTAAATAATGTGTCCAATTCAATTTTAAGTGGGGGTATTTTCTTAAACATTGGGGAAACCATTGCTTCCCAGTCACCCAAGTCCCTCTGAACAATGTTTATAGAAATTTGGTTTAATTTGATGTTAGCTCGTATGTCTTCTCTTCCGATTATCACTAGTCCATGTGTCAGATTCACACACCAACCTGTGAGAGGCGCCTGGCACTGTACTTGTCATTGCCATGTGAAGAAGGCCACCCTTACTGCACAGACTTTGAGACCATGTCCATGAATTATTGACTTCCATTCAGAGTTTGCAGTTGGATTAGACAGCTTCCAGCATGCGATGCAGCACAGCCATCCACATATTCCAGCTCTCCTGTTGTACAGGAACCATGCCTGGTCTCATCTCACAGCAGTTGGAGTATATTGACTTCCACACTTGGCCTTTCTTTGTAAACAGGGGGTGGTGGCATAGTCCATACGGAATATCAACAGTGCGTTTTCCTTTAACATACGGAGTACAAGTCTAGAGTCCATTATTCTGTGGCACTCTCCTCACTTTATGTCTTGAAGTCCTAGACTTAGGTGTTTTAGTGAACAGGTTCCCTATCATACCACAAACCATAGCTTGGGACACATTATTACGACTAAGTGAATCATTCAGTGCATTCACAGTTTTCTGAAACCCTGCATATCTGCAGCAATAGTTTGAATGTCTTGAATATACATCTTCACTTCCGCTAGTGTTTAAATCAACTCTTCCCCCTTTAAGCAGTACCTGCTCCAACTCGCCTACAACATTTTTATCTCCTATTCACATCCCTAAACTACTGATAATATACAGTGGGATGCGAAAGTTTGGGCAACCTTGTTCATCGTCATGATTTTCCTGTATAAGTCATTGGATGTTACGATAAAAAATGTCGGTTAAAGATATCATATAGGAGACACACACAGTGATATTTGAGAAGTGAAATGAAGTTTATTGGCTTTACAGAAAGTGTGCTATAATTGTTTAAACACAATTAGGCAGGTGCATAAATTTGGGCAACACAAAAAAGAAATGAAATCAATATTTAGTAGATCCTCCTTTTGCAGAAATACAGCCTCTAAACGCTTCCTGTAGGTTCCGCTCTCGTCCTCTGGTTGGCCCTGTCTGCGTTCTAAATCTCGCGCCTGCGCCGTACCGGTCTTCAGTCGGCGCAAGCGCACTGAGAGGAGGACGCTCGCTTGGCCACTTCTTCCTCAGTGCACCTGAGCCGGGTGTAGATGTGACGTCATCGGCGCAGGCACATTGAGGAAGGAGTGGCCGAGCAAGCGTCCTCCTCTCAGTGCGCCCGCGCCAACTGAAGACCGGTACGGCGCAGGCGCGAGATTTAGAACGCAGACAGGGCCAGCCAGAAGACAAGAGCGGTCGCTGGCCCTGTCAATCAACAGGAGGAGGGGGCGTTTATTTGAAAGGAGGATGCGGCTGCTACCAGCAAGTTGCCGCCCTACTTGCTGGTAGAGAGGTAACTTACATATTATAAAAGTGCGTTTTTTGAAGAAACTACTGAATGAAAAAGGGTAAGAGTACTATATATTGATAAATCGCAATATAAGGATTTTAAGTCGCCCAAAAATGAAAAATGGCTTTAGGGGGGTGACAGAAGCCCTTTAAAAGGTGAAACTAACATATGAGATAGACTCATTACATGCAAAGCGAGATATTTCAAGCCTTTGTTATGATTTGGATGATTATGGCTTATAGCTTATGAAACCCCAAAGTCACAATTTTGAGGTCCCCTTTGCTCAGGGGGAATGGACTAATTAGCTGACTAGAGTGTGACACTTTCAGCCTAGAATATTGAACCTTTTCACAAAATTCTAATTTTAAGCTGCATTAATGCAATTTCTTTTAATTTGCATTACTGAAATAAATGGACTTTTGCACGATATTACAATTTTTAGAGTTTCACTTGTATATCGCTAAACAAAAACAGGATTGAATGGAACATAGTATATGTATAATGTCAGGTAAATTATTACATATATATTCTAAATAGCGTTGAGCGAGCATGCTCGGCCGAATACCGGCTATATAGCACCCAATGATGCAGATTCGGCTCATTGCGAGTCAGGCAGAGCTGCGCTTAGGAAGGGACAGATAGTGTAGGGAGTTTGTGATTGCAATTTATTCAATTTTAAAAATTTCAAAGACCAATTAGTCCTTTTAAGGACTAGTGTGTGTGGTGGCAGCAATTTAATATTGCAACGTAGTCTTTGATTTTTTTTTTCCATACTTTGTGATTCTTTTTCTATAGAGGGTGTCATGGGGTATTTTTATAGAGCAGATTCTTACGGACGAGGCGATACCTAATATGTCAACTTTTTTAAATTTATTTAGGTTTTATCCTTTTATAAAAAATAAAAAAAAAATTTTAGTATCTCCATAGTCTAAGAGTCAGTTTATTTTTAGTTTTTAGCTGATTATCTTAGGAAGGGGCTCATTTTTTGCGGGATGAGAGGATGGTTTTATTGGCACTATTTTGGGGGCATATGACTTTTTGATCGCTTGCTATTACACTTTTTGTGGTGTAAGGTGACAAAATAAATACCTTTTTTTGCACCGTTTTTATTTTATTTTTTGACCGTTTTCATCTGAGGGGTTAGGTCATGGGGTATTTTTATAGAGCAGATTCTTACAGACGCGGAAATACCGAATATGTCTACTTTTTTTAGTTTTACAAAATAATTTTTTTGAAATATTTTTGTTTTAGTGTCTCAAGTCTGAGAACCATATTTTTTTTTGATTGTCAGTGGCTAAATGGAATTAAAATTGGGGAAGTGGATTATAAATTTAGTACTCCTTAGAAGTGTGGTACTCCCTGAAGCAACCTTCAATAAAGAGGCCCGGGGCACGTGTCACACCGAATGGTGGTGTCCTTCCGTATCCCCCTCCTGTGACACAACCTTCTTTCCAGTATGGGGAACAACACCCGAAAAGATCAGGGCCTTGAGGACTGCCTCATAAAACTGGAGGAATTTCCCTGTGTTGCCAGCGCATATGGGCACCATTACAATGCTGTGCTTGAATACAAAGTCACAAATAATATTAATACAATTTTATCTTCTGTTAGTGATCCACCAATTAAAGGGGAATTCTGTATACATTAAGTCATCCCCTATCCACAACGGACTATTAGAGACGAGAACGGGAGCCCCGTAGAGTGCTAGGCCATCTCTGGAATTCCCATAGAAATGAATAGAGTGGTCACCCACATGTATGACTGGCCACTCCGTTCATTTCAGGGGAGCTGCAGCCGGTATGTTGCCCCTGTTCTGATGATCGTGAGGGTCCTAGCGGTAGGACCCCCACTAATTTAATAGTTATCCCCTATGCTGTGAATAGAGGATAACTTAAAGGGGTTGTCTCACTTCAGTAAGTTGCATTTATCATGTAGAGGAAGTTAATACAAGCCACTTACTAATATATTGCTATATTCCTTTGCTGGTTAGATTAATTTTTCCCATCACATTATGCACTTATTGTTTCCATGATTACAGACCACCCTGCAATCCATCAGTGGAGGCCGTGGTTGCACACTATAGGAAAAAGTGTCAGCCTCTCTGGTGGCCAGGACCATGGGAGCTCACAAAGGCCAGTGCTTTTACCTATAGTGTGCAAGCACGACCACCACTGATAGATTGCAGGGTGGTCTGTAACCATGGAAACAAGCAGTGTATAATGTGATAGAAAAATGAATCCAGCCAGCATAGGAAGCAATATGGACAATAACAATACATTAGTAAGTGGCTTGTATTAACTTTCTCTACATGATAAATACCACTTGCTGAAGTGAGACACCCCTTTATTTTAACTGGAATCCCACTAATTAGCATGTTTTTTTTCTCTAGGACCTAGTTTGATAAATGACCACAACTGTTCTGTGACATAATACTGTGTATGCTCTGCAATTATATCAGCTGTAAATATTCTTTACCTGAATACCTTCATTAGAGTAACTTTGCTTAATGCAGTCTTTGACTCCTCTGTATTTTCTGTTATACAGACTGTCTGCTTGAAGACGACTCTTTATTACATCCATTGGAGTAGCAGTGCCCCAGGAAATAGCTCCTGAAAGTAGAGATTTAGTAACTGGTCATCAATGGCTTAAATTTGAATATAGATACAAAAGAAAGGTAAGGCTACTTTCACACTAGCGTTATTCTTTTCCAGCATAGAGTTCTGTCACAGGGGCTCTATACCGGAAAAGAACTGATCAGGCATATCCCCATGCTTTCTGAATGGAGAGCAATCCGTTCAGTTTGCATCAGGATGTCCTCAGTTCAGTCATTTTGACTGATCAGGCAAAAGATAAAACCGCAGCATGCTACGGTTTTATCTCGGGCCAAAAAAAACTAAAGACTTGCCTGAATGCCGGATCTGGCATTTTTTTCCATAGGACTGTATTAGTGTCAGATCCGGAATTCAAAATACCCGAATGCCGTACTTGTCCTTCTAGTCTGCGCATGCGCAGACCGAAAAAAAGGTGAAAAAAACAAATGCCGGATCCGTTTTGATGGATGACACCAGAAAGACGGATCCGGCATTTCAATGCGTTTTTCTGACTGATCAGGCATTTTTAAAACTGATCAGGATCCTGGTTAGTCTTACAAATGCCATCAGTTGGCATACGTTTTGCCGGATCCGGAAGGCAGTTTCGGCGACGGAACTGCTTTCCGGATCACTCTGCCGCAAGTGTGAAAGTAGCCTAAGCAGCACTCCAAGCCCCTTAGTGGATAAATCCATAGTCACCAATCAAGTCACCTAGTATGCTATGTGCAATGTGGTGCACGCGGTGAGGGGTCCTGGCTCGGGATCCCATTAGAAACAGCAATGTAGAGTGTTTTAGGGTCCATTCACACGTCCGTTTTTTCTTTCCTGATCTGTTCCGTTTTTTGCGGAACAGATCAGGACCCATTCATTTTCAATGGGTCCTGGAAAAAAATCGGACAGCACAATGTGTGCTGTCCGTTTCCGTTGTTCCATTCCGCATGTCCGTTTAAATATAAAACATGTCCTATTATGTTCCTGAAAAATCGGATCCTGGTACAATGCAAAGTCAATGGTTCCGCAAAAAACGGAAGACATTCGGATGTCATTCCGTATGTCTTCCGTTTTTTGCGGAATCCGTTCCTGGAAACACATAGCAAATTTATTTTTTTTTATTTTTTTTTATTTTTTTTTATTTTTTCAAAGAAATCCAAACAACTTTATTTGATTATTGAAATGTATACATGCTTCCGTTTTTTGCGGATCCGCAAAAAACGGATTACATACGGAAACATTTTCAGGAACAACGGATCCGCAAAAAACGGACCGAAATTCGGATTATAGAAAAATACTGACGTGTGAATGTAGCCTTATTTAGTATTTTATTTTATGTAATAAAACACCATTGACTGAATTGGACGAGTGCTAAGGATTTCTCTACATTGCTGTTAAATTTAAATATAGTTACAAATGACTAAATGCACTGTGGGCACTATTATGGTGAAGTTTTACCTAAAACTTCCCTTTATTTCTGTCAGATATCTTAAAGAGGACCTTTCACCAGAATTAAACTTCTAAAGTAACTATACAGGCATGTAGCGCGGCGCCCAGGGACCCCCCTGCACTTACTGTTATACCTGGGCGCCGCTCCGTTCTCCCGTAATTGCCTCCGGTATCTTTACAGTTAGGCTCCACCCAGGGGAACCTGCCGTCGGCTCATTCTCCCATGCTGTAGCGCTGGCCAATCACAGCGCTCGGCTCATAGCCTGAGAGAGAGAGCTGAGCGCTGTGATTGGCCAGCGCTGCAGCATGGGAGAAGGAGACGCCGGCAGGTTCCCCTGGGTGGAGCCTAACTGTAAAGATACTGGAGGCAATTACCGGCGCCCAGGTATAACAGTAAGTGCAGGGGGGTCCCTGGGCGCCGCTCTACATATCTGTATAGTTACTTTAGAAGTTTAATTCTGATGAAAGGTCCTCTTTAAGGCTACTTTCACCCTTGCGCTGTTAATTCCGATATTGAAATCCGGCAGAGGATCTCATTACCAGAATTAAACTGATCCGTTTTGATTTTGATCAGGATGCATCCGTTCAGTTAGGATGCCGTTGTGTGAAATCAAAATGGAAAAAAACTGATCAGTCACTAAATACATTGAAGTCAATGGGTCAATTGACTGACATTGTCAGTTGACTGACATTGTTTGGATCCGTTTTTGTGACTTGACAGAAAACTGCAGCTTGCAGAGGTTTTGTGTCCGGCCACAAAACAAAATGCTGCCAGAACAGACGACATCCTAAACAGATCTCTTTACATTCAGAGGACAAAACAAAAATGTTTTTTTCAAGTATTGAGGCCCTCTGCCGGATCTCAATACCAGAAAACAACAACGCAAGTGTGAAAGTAGCCTAAGGGTCCATTCACACGTCCGTTTTTTCTTTCCTGATCTGTTCCGTTTTTTGCGGAACAGATCAGGACCAGATCAGGACCCATTCATTTTCAATGGGTCCTGGAAAAAAAAAAAATCGGACAGCACAATGTGTGCTGTCCGTTTCCGTTGTTCCGTTCCGCATGTCCGTTTAAATATAAAATGTCCTATTATGTTCCTGAAAAATCGGATCCTGGTACAATGCAAAGTCAATGGTTCCGCAAAAAACAGAAGACATTCGGATGTCATTCCGTATGTCTTCCGTTTTTTGCGGAATCCGTTCCTGGAAACACAATCCAAACAACTTTATTTGATTATTGAAATGTATACATGTTTCCGTTTTTTGCGGATCCGCAAAAAACGGATGACATACGGAAACATTTTCAGGAACAACAGATCCGCAAAAAAACGGACCGAAATTCGGATTATAGAAAAATACTGACGTGTGAAAGTAGCCCAAGACTGAATTTCCATAATCAAGACATTGCACTGCTATTCAATTTACCATCTGACACAGTGACAGTGGAACACTATCAATAATCTTTAGACATCAAAGATGGATACTCATCATTGAGCTTAGTAATTTTATTTTATCAGCTTGTGTAATGTAATTAAGAGAATAACAGGAATAATTGTAGTTTAACCTCTTCAGGACCCTGCAATTTTTCCCCTTAAAGGGGTTCTGCACTTTGTTTTAACTGATGATCTATCCTCTGGATAGATCATCAGTATTTGATCGGTGGTGGTCCGACACCCGGGACCCCCACCGATCAGCTGTTTGAGAAGGCTGCGGCGCTCCGGGAGCGCCGCGGCCTTCTCACTGTTTACCGCTGGCCCAGTGACGTCACGACTAGCGTGGGCGGGGCTAAGCTCTGTTCACTTCTCAAACAGCTGATCACCGGGGGTCCCGGGTGTCGGACCACCAGCGATCAGATGCTGATGATCTATCCAGAGGATAGATCATCAGTTAAAACAAAGTGCAGAACCCTTTTAAGGACCAGGCCATTTTTTGCAAATCTGACCAGTGTCACTTTATGTGGTGATAACTTAAAACGCTTTTACTTATCCAGGCCATGTTTTCTCGTCACATATTGTACTTTATGACAGTGTAAAATTGAGTCAAATAAATTTATTTTTATTTATAAAAAAAATCCAAATTTACCAGAAATTTGCAAATATTTGCTAATTTCCAAATTTTTATTTCTCTACTTTTATAATAGATAGTAATACCTCCAAAAATAGTTATTACTTTACATTCCCCATATGTCTACTTCATGTCTGGATCATTTTGTGAATGCCATTTTATTTTTTGGGGACGTTAGAAGGCTTAGAAGTTTGGAAGCAAATCTTGAAAGTTTTCAGAAAATTTTTAAAACCCACTTTTTAAGAACCAGTTCAGGTTTGAAATCACTTTGTGAGGCTTACATAATAGAAACCACCCAAAAATGATCCCATTTTAGAAACTGCACCCCAATGATTTTACTGATAATGATACTAACTTTGTTAAACGTTAGGTGTTCCACGAGAGTTAATGGAAAATGGGGTAGAAATTTCAGAATTTAACTTTTTGGGCAGATTTTCTATTTTAATTAAAAAAAAATTACACTAACAAAGTAAGGGTTAACAGACAAAAAAAACCTCAGTATTTATTGCCCTGATTCTATAGTTTACAGAAAAACCCTATATGTGGTTGTAAACAGTTGTACGGGCACACGGTATTGCACAGAAGGAAAGGAGCGCCATATGGTTTTTGGAAAGCAGATTTCACTGGGATAATTTTAAGCTGCAATGTCACATTTGAAGACCACTGATGCACCCCTAGAGTAGAAACTCCAAAAAGTGACCCTGTTTTGCAAACTACACCCCTCAGGCTATACAAAACTGATTTTACAAACTTTGTTAATCCTTTAGGTGTTCCACAAGAATTAATGGAAAATAGAGATAACATTTCAAAAATTCACTTTTTTGGCAGATTTTCCATTTTAAACCATTTTTTCCAGTTACAAAGCAAGGGTTAACAGCCAAACAAAACTCAATATTTATGGCCCTGATTCTGTAGTTTACAGAAACACCCCATTTGTGGTCATAATCTGCTGTACGGGCACACGTCTTTGCACATGGGAAAGGAATGCCATATGGTTTTTGGGAAGTAGATTTTGCTGGACTGGTTTTTTACCCCATGTCCCATTTGAAGCCCCCCTGATGCACCTCTAAAGTAGAAACTCCAAAAATATGACGGATTTATAAAAAAGGTTGTTACGGATGCATGCTTTTTTTTATATAATTAAGGCAGAATGCACACGGCTGTGTTCCACGGCTGAGAGCGGTCCGTAGTATGCCGGGCTGGATTCCTGTCCAGAGCAGGAGCACACAGCGTCATTGGTTGCTATGACGCCGTGCACGTCATGCCGCCACTGCACTACAGTAATACACTATACGAGTATTACTGTAGTGCGGCGGCAGCAGGGAGCGCACGGCGTCATAGCAACCAATGACGCAGTGCGCTCCTGCTCTGAACAGGAATCCAGCCCGGCATACCACGGACCGCTCTTGGCCATGGAACACGGCCGTGTGCATTCGGCCTAAGGCTGAGTTCACACTTCCGTTATTTAATCAGTTATTTCCATCAGTTATTGTGAACCAAAACCAGGTGCTGGTCAAATACAAAGAACAGGTGCAGATCTTTCCATTACACCTTATCTCTGAATAGGCTTGACTACTGGCTTTGGCTCACAATAACTGATAGAAATAACTGATCAAATAAGGGAAGTGTGAACTCAATAACAGCATCTTTGAAACCCAAAAACTCATGTTTTAGTCTGAGAGACATACAGTGGGATGCGAAAGTTTGGACAACCTTGTTAATTGTCATGATTTTCCTGTATAAATCGTTGGTTGTTACGATAAAAAATGTCAGTTAAATATATCATATAGGAGACACGCACAGTGATATTTGAGAAGTGAAATTAAGTTTATTGGATTTACAGAAAGTGTGCTATAATTGTTTAAACAAAATTAGGCAGGTGCATAAATTTGGGCAACACAAAAAAGAAATGAAATCAATATTTAGTAGATCCTCCTTTTGCAGAAATTACAGCCTCTAAACGCTTCCTGTAGGTTCCAATGAGAGTCTGGATTCTGGTTGAAGGTATTTTGGACCATTCCTCTTTACAAAACATCTTTAGTTCATTCAGGTTTGATGGCTTCCGAGCATGGACAGCTCTCTTTAAGTCACACCACAGATTTTCAATTATATTCAGATCTGGGGACTGAGATGGCCATTCCAGAACGTTGTACTTGTTCCTCTGCATAAATGTAAGGTACCTGTAAAAGGTAGTGTCCGAAGTGGAAATAGTGTGCTTGAGATCCAGGCAAAGCGTCGTCAGGCGAATAGTTCAGAATCAAAATCCGGAGAAGAGTCAGGCAGGCTAAGGTCATTCACGATCTGGCGGCAAGGTACAAAATCAGCAGGCTGTAGAATAGTCGGGATATCAGGCAGGAGTTCAATACAAGGAAGATCACTGAAGTCAAAACACCCCGGGAAGAAATCCAAATAAACGGGCACTGAGTGATGACCTCACTTCCTATTTAAAGGCTGTCCAGATTGAGAATTGTCCACAGCTGGCAGCAGGTGGAGCTAGAGAGTATGATGTAGTGTTGAACACAGTAAGGACTTTCCCAAAGTCTAGATCTCTTCTGTAGCACAACAGGTAAGGCTATGGTTTAAGAGACCAGGAAGATCCCGGTTCGAATACAACCCGGGTCATGACAGGGCCCCCTCCCCAATAGACCCCTCCGGGGGCCTAGCGGGGCTTAGTGGGAAACGAGGTATGGAAGTCTCGTATAAGAGAAGGTGCATGCAGATCTTTGGCTGGAACCCAGGAGCGGTCTGTGACAGGATACCCCTTCCAATGAACCAGATACCGAAGGCCACGGCCCTGTCTTCTGGAATCAAGAATCTTGGAGACTTCAAACTCATTTTGTCCATCAACAAGAACAGGAGGAGGTAGTTGTTGTGATCTGGAGTAGTGGTTGAAAATAGCTTTTTTGAGGAGTGAAACGTGGAAGACGGGATGTATCCGGAGAGAAGAAGGTAATCTTAAGCGATAGGAAACTGGTCCAACTCGAGCAATGATCCTGTAAGGACCGATGAATCGAGGGCCCAATTTGGTAGAAGGTTGTTTCAGTCTCACATACTTGGTTGATAGCCAAACTCTGTCCCCCACCACATATGGAGGTATATGGCGTCTTCGTCTATTGGAAAAAAACCTATACTTGCCTGCTGACTTCCGTAGTAATAAACGAATCTTCTTCCAATGTAGTAGAATATTTTTCACCCGCTGATCTGCTGCTGGTACACCAGAAGAAGGCTGGAGTAGGGGAAAAGTCTGAGGGTGATAGCCTAGGGCTGCGTAGAATGGTGTGGTATGAAGAGCACTGTGCCAACGGGAATTTAGGGCGAACTCAGCTAAAGGCAAATACTCAGACCAGTTGGAGTGTAAGGCATTGACATAATGTCGAAGGTAGGTTTCTAGGGTCTGGTTCATGCGTTCGGTTTGACCATCAGTTTGAGGGTGATGTGAGGTAGAGAGTGAGAGCGTTACTCCCAGTTTCTTGCAGAACGCTCTCCAGAATCGGGAAACGAACTGGGATCCGCGGTCTGAGATGATATTGGTAGGTATGCCATGATGTCTTACAATATGGGAAAGGAAAAGAGTGGACAGTGCTTTCGCTGTAGGTAATCCCGGAATCCGCACAAAATGAGACATTTTGGAAAAGCGATCCACTGTGACCCATATAGCAGTCATGCCCTCGGACTTGGGTAAGTCTACAATGAAGTCCATGGTCAAATGGGTCCAAGGCTGGCGAGGTGCCGGAAGTGGATGTAACAGTCCAGCAGGTAATGTGCGGGGTACTTTATTAGCAGCACAAGTTGGGCAGGCAGCCACATAGTCAGTAACATCCTTTTTCATACGAGGCCACCAGACATGACGCTGCAAGGTCTTAAGAGTGATGGTGACACCAGGATGACCGGATAACACGCCATCATGTGCCCAGAGGAGTATAAGTTTTCTGAGACTAGGGGCTACGTACAGGCGACCTGGTGGTATCTTCAAGCCCTGGGGAACACGATTCTGGGTTTCTTGTAGTTGTTGGGAAAGGGCCGTAGAGATCTGTGCGACAATTTTGTGAGGTGGGATTATATACTGCTCGGCTGGTTGATCTTCTTCAGAGGAAGCGAACTGTCTGGAAAGAGCATCGGCTTTTTTGTTTCTATGTCCTGGAACGTAAGAAAGGACAAAATTAAAACGGGAGAAAAACAGAGCCCATCGAGCCTGACGTGAGTTCAGACGTCTAGCAGTCTGAAGATACAGTAGGTTTTTATGGTCAGTGAGGATAGTAAAAGGTTTGGAAGCCCCTTCAGAAGATGTCGCCATTCAGACAATGCCAATTTGATGGCCAGTAGTTCTCGATTCCCAACATCATAATTCATCTCTGCCGGAGAAAACTTTCTAGAGAAAAAAGCTACTGGATGGATTCTACCAGACTTTTGCTGTCTCTGGGAGAGTACGGCACCTGCTCCAACCTCAGAGGCATCAACCTCAACAGTGTACTGGAGGTCAGGATTTGGATGCAGAAGAATTGGAGCTTTACTGAACATGTCCTTTAATCGCTGGAAAGCTGATTTTGCTTCTGAAGACCACGCCTTGCAATTTGTACCCTTCTTAGTCATGGCAGTAAGGGGTGCCGCAATGGAGGCAAAACTCTTAATGAAGCGTCTGTAGTAATTTGCAAATCCTAAAAAGCTTTGGAGTCCTCTTAAAGTGGTCGGTTGGGGCCATTGCAAGACAGCGGAAAGTTTTTGAGGGTCCATTTGGAAACCGTCAGCACTTATGATGTACCCAAGGAAAGGAATACAGCTTTGATGGAAACTGCACTTCTCGATTTTTGCATAAAGATGGTTTTCTCTAAGCCGTTGTAATACCTGTTTCACATGCGAGATGTGCTCTAGAAGAGTCTTGGAAAAGATTAAAATGTCGTCCAAGTAGATGATCACAAAACGGTTGCTGAAATCATGAAAAATTTCATTCATGAAACGTTGAAAGACAGCAGGTGCGTTACACAAGCCAAATGGCATGACCAAATATTCAAAGTGTCCATTACGAGTGTTGAATGCTGTCTTCCACTCGTCCCCCTCATTAATTCGAATCAGGTTATAAGCCCCTCGTAGGTCTAGCTTGGAGAATATAACAGCCCCCTTAAGTAGATCAAATAGTTCAAGAATGAGTGGCAAAGGGTAGGAGTCCTTTACGGTGATTTGATTTAACCCCCGATAGTCTATGCATGGTCGAAGGCCCCCATCTTTCTTTTCAACGAAGAAGAAACCTGCTCCTACTGGAGAAGAAGAGGGTCGGATAAAACCTCTTTCCAAGTTGTCTCTTACGTATTCCTCCATAGAGTTTTGTTCGGGCAGAGACAGGGGGTAGGTCTTTCCTTTGGGAAGAGGTGCTCCGGGAATCAATTTAATTGTACAGTCAAAAGGACGATGTGGGGGTAACACCTCTGCCTTTTGTTTGCAAAATACGTCTGCAAAGTCATGGTATTCAAGAGGCAAGGTAGGTGGGATAGTCACAGGAGCCAACATGCAAGCAGAAAGTCTTTTGGGTTGAGACAAACAGAGAAGGCGACAGGACGATCCCCAGGAGGTTAGTTCTCCATTTTCCCAATCAAAAGAGGGGTTGTGAAGTTGTAACCATGGGTAACCAAGGATGATAGGCAGAAGCGGAGAATCAATAAGAGACAAGACAACTTCCTCTTTGTGGAGGAGGCCTACCTGCAGGGCGATTGTCGTAGTCTCGAATTTCACAATACCATCTCCCAAGGGCTGTCCATTCAGGGTGGTAATGTTCAGGGGTCTAGACTTAGGAACAAACGGGATGTTGTTCTTTCTTGCAAAAGTGTAGTCCAAGAATATACCCGCCGCTCCGGAATCCACAAAAGCCTCACAGAAAACAAGCTTAGAAGATAAATGGATAGTAGCCGGAACAGTAATCTTGGTCTTGGAGGATTTACCTGTAAGGTCTAAGCCAGCTCCTCCAACACTGGTTAGACCCTGCCTTTTACTGGACGGGAGGGGCAGACAGATACTAAATGTCCTTTAAGTCCGCAGTACAGGCACAGGCCCAATGAACGCCTCCTTTGTTTCTCTGACTCAGTTAGGTGGAGACGGCTCACCTCCATGGGTTCCGCAGGTGTCTGGGGTTCAACAGAGGTTTCAGGTTCTGGCTGAGGTGGTGCTTGGAAGTTAGGGGCCAAACGGTAAGCTGGCCTAGGAAACTTGCGGGTTCTAAGTCTCTCTTGGCACCTTTCATGGTACCGGACATCCAGACGAACACACAGCTCTATGAATTTCTCAAGGTCTTCTGGGAGATCCTTATAGACTAATTCGTCCTTGATGCGATCCGTAAGACCTTTTCGGAAGGCTGCACGTAATGCCCTTGAGTCCCAATTTGTTTCAGCAGCAAGGGTACGGAACTCAATAGCATACTGTGTCACAGATCTGGTGTCTTGTTGTATGTCCAAGAGGGAGTACTCAGCTGCAGAAACTCTACCTGGCTTGTCAAATACAATCTGGAGAGAGGCCAGAAATTTTTCAGCATCTTGGAGTACAGGATCGTTGCGTTCCAAATAAGGAGAGACCCAGGCCAGGGCCTTCCCCTTTAACAAGGAAATTACAAAAGTCACTTTGGCAGACGAAGTGCTAAAAGTTGCAGGGTTGTTGCGGAAATGCAAACGGCAAACATTTAAAAAGCCTCTGCAGTCCTCAGTATCACCACCAAACTTGTCAGGCAGGGGAAGTTTTGGTGGTACAGAAGAGGCGGGTTGGACCGTAGTAGGAGTAGGATCCGGAGTCTGAACCGTTGCAGAGGAACCAGGCAAACAAGATTTGAGCATGGTGCAAAGTTCATCTAACTTGGCGTCCAGGGAAGCAAGATGCTGTTCATGAGCTCCGATCAATTGTCCCTGTCGTGTAATCGCCTTAACAATCTCAGCAGGGTCCACTGCCATTGTGGCCCGTTTATTATGTAAGGTACCTGTAAAAGGTAGTGTCCGAAGTGGAAATAGTGTGCTTGAGATCCAGGCAAAGCGTCGTCAGGCGAATAGTTCAGAATCAAAATCCGGAGAAGAGTCAGGCAGGCTAAGGTCATTCACGATCTGGCGGCAAGGTACAAAATCAGCAGGCTGTAGAATAGTCGGGATATCAGGCAGGAGTTCAATACAAGGAAGATCACTAAAGTCAAAACACCCCGGGAAGAAATCCAAATAAACGGGCACTGAGTGATGACCTCACTTCCTATTTAAAGGCTGTCCAGATTGAGAATTGTCCACAGCTGGCAGCAGGTGGAGCTAGAGAGTATGATGTAGTGTTGAACACAGTAAGGACATTCCCAAAGTCTAGATCTCTTCTGTAGCACAACAGGTAAGTCTATGGTTTAAGAGACCAGGAAGATCCCGGTTTGAATACAACCCGGGTCATGACAATAAATGCCTTAGTGGATTTTGAGCAGTGTTTAGGGTCGTTGTCTTGTTGAAAGATCCAGCCCTGGCGCAGCTTCAGCTTTGTCACTGATTCCTGGACATTGGTCTCCTGAATCTGCTGATACTGAGTGGAATCCATGCGTCCCTCAACTTTGATAAGATTCCCAGTCCCTGCACTGGCCACACAGCCCCACACCATGATGGAACCACCACCATATTTTACTGTAGGTAGCAGGTGTTTTTCTTGGAATGCTGTGTTCTTTTTCCTCCATGCATAACGCCCCTTGTTATGGCCAAATAACTCAATTTTAGTTTCATCAGTACACAGCACCTTATTCCAAAATTAAGCTAGCTTGTCCAAATGTGCTTTAGCCCACCTCAAGCAACACTTTTTGTGCTGTCAGCGGAGAAAAGGCTTCCTCTGCATCACTCTCGCATACAGCATCTGCTTGTGAAAAGTGCACCGAATGGTTAAACGATGCACAGTGACTCCATCTACAGCAAGATGATGTTGTAGGTCTTTGGTGCTGGTCTGTGGGTTGACTCTGACTGTTCTCACCATTCGTCGCTTCTGTCTATCCGAGATTTTTCTTGGTCTGCCACTTCGAGCCTTAACTTGAACTGAGCCTGTGGTCTTCCATTTCCTCAATATGTTCCTAACTGTGGAAACAGACAGCTGAAATCTCCGAGACAGCTTTCTGTATCCTTCCCCTAAACCATGATGGTGAACAATCTTTGTCTTCAGGTCCATCTGAGAGTTGTTTTGAGACCCCCATGTTGCTACTCTTCAGAGAAAATTAAAAGAGGAGAGAAACTTACAATTGACCCCCTTAAATACTCTTTCTCATAATTGGATTCACCTGTGTATGTAGGTCAGGTGTCACTGAGCTTACCAAGCCAATTTGAGTTCCAATAATTAGTTCTAAAGGTTTTTGAATCAATAAAATGACAACAGTGTCCAAATGTATGCACCTGCCTAATTTTGTTTAAACAATTATAGCACACTTTCTGTAAATCCAATAAACTTCATTTCACTTCTCAAATATCACTGTGTGTGTCTCCTATATGATATATTTAACTGACATTTTTTATCGTAACAACAAACGATTTATACAGGAAAATCATGACGATTAACAAGGTTGCCCAAACTTTCGCATCCCTTTTTTTGGGCGATTGTCTTACTTAGGGTATAATTTTTTTGCGGGATGAGGTGGCGGTTAGATTGGTACTATTTTGGGGGGGCATATGCCTTTTTGATAGCTTGGTGTTGCACTTTTAGGCTGAGTTCACAAGGGCATTTCGGGAAAAGGTGCGGGTGCGTTGCGGGAACATGCGCAATTTTTCAGTGCAAGTGCAAAACATTGTAATGCGTTTTGCACTCGCGTGAGAAAAATCAGCATGTTTGGTACCCAAACCCGAACTTCTTCACAGAAGTTCGGGTTTGGGTTAGGTGCTGGGTTGATTATAAGGGAAAATAATAGCATTCTGAATACAGAATGCATAGTACAATAGCGCTGAAGGGGTTAAAAAAAAAAAAAAAAAAAAATGTAACTCACCTTAATCCACTTGCTCGCACAGCCGGCATCTCTTCTGTCTTCTTTTTTGCGGTGTGCAGGAAAAGGACCTGTGGTGACGTCACTCCGGTCATCACATGGTCTATCACATGATCCATCACCATGGTAAAAGATCATGTGACGGACCATGTGAGGACCGGAGTGACGTCACCACAAGTCCTTTTCCTGCACACTGCAAAAAAGAAGACAGAAGAGATGCCGGCTGCGCGAGCAAGTGGATTAAGGCGAGTTACATTTTTGTTTATTTTGTTTAATCCCTCCAGCGCTATTGTACTATGCATTCTGTATTCAGAATGCTATTCATCTCCCTTATAACCATCTTATAAGCGAAAATAATAATCATCGGGTCTCCATCCTGATCGTCTCCTAGCAACCATGCGTGAAAATCGCACTGCATCCGCACTTGCTTGCGGATGCTTGCGATTTTCACGCAGCCTCATTCACTTCTACCTGATAAACGCACAATATAGAGCATGCTGCGATTTTCACGCATTGCATAAGTGATGCGTGAAAATCACCGCTCATGTGCACAGTCTCATAGAAATGAATGGGTCCAGATTCAGTGCAGGTGCAATGCGTTCACCTCCCGCATTGCGCCCGCGTGGAATACTCGCCCGTGTGAACTCAGCCTTAGTGATGTAAGATGACCCCCCCAAAAATTTTTAGCACAGTTTTTTTTTTCTATTTTGGGGGGAATGTGTTCATTTGAGGGGTTAGGTCATGTGATATTTTTATAGAGCCAGTCGATACCGAAGTGGTGATACCTAATTTGTCTACTTTTCTTTTTTGTCCCTATTTTTTTTCGCTTTTTTTTTTTAATTTATTTTGGGGAAAAGGAAGTTTTTTTCTTGAAAATCAAAAATTTTTTGTAAAACTATTTTTTTACACTTAACTGAATCTCACAGGCTCTTCCGGAAGGCAGCCATGATGTCTAAGGAAGGCATCGGGCTGCCATCGGGTCCCAGTCACAGCAGCAGGGGGACACGATGGAAGCTCCGATACCTGCAAGGACATCGCGGCACATCAATGGTTAATGCGCCAGCATCGGTGATTTGACCTATGTGGGCTCATGCAGCAGGGGTCCAGCTATCAGTGTCTGACGGACCCCTGCGGCGGATCAGGCAGGCGCATCTCCTGCACCCACCTGATCACAGTGCCGTACATGTACGGCGGTGGTCCTTAAGTCACGGGCATCTGCGCCGTACATGTACGGCGCGGGCCCTCTACGAGTTAACTACAAAATGACAAGATAAGGTAAACAAAGTGCAATCAATAGTAGACACAAAAATGTAAGTTAATCACAAGAAACAAAAATAAATCACAAAAACTAAAATTAACTAAAAAATAAATGGCTGATCATGGGGACAACAGGCCACAGACAAAACAGAATACTTTATTAAACAGGACATGACCAAACATGGCAGTAAGACCTGGACTAACAGGCAAGGGTACCGTGGCAGATGAAACACCACTGGACCAAGTGCATCACTTTGACTTGGGGCCAAACCCAGAATGCCGAGTCTAAGTGAGCCTTGTTCTTCATGATACCTCTGATGGTGGGGATAGGCTTTAACCAGGGCTTACCAGGTCGCAGCACCAGTATGGTCCTGGTACACTTGGCCACTTACCTGCAAGAGAAACACTGGTGCTTGCAGGAAAACAAGCATTGGAATAGCAAACAAACTGGAACCCAAACATACTACAACACAGGACACAGTTCAGACCAGACATAACCAAAAACACAGGAAGCACTGTCTAGCCCTCATATGAACACTGCTACATGACTGTCCCAGACAGAGATGCAGCTATGGACTAGTCAAAGACAAGGATACTAAACAACCAGGTCATAGACAGAGTGATAAACAAACATAACATGGCCAAGGTAACATCGATCCAGGAAGACATGGCTCTGGGAGACATAGCTACATGGCATACCTCCTAAGTGTCCCTCTTTTGGAGGAAAAGTCCCTCTTTTCGACCACAGTCCCTCTACCCTTTTTGCTCCTTAAATGCCCCTCTTTTCGACCTGAGGTATAGATTTGCATTATTACATTTACAATATTGATCCAGAATGTGTTTCCCTGGTTCCTATCTATATATTAAAGCCCGCCTTTCATATTATTTCATTATTTGATGCTATTTGGATTTTAGAAATTTTTATATTCAGATAATTTTTGATCTATTGAAGTATATAAATATGCAGGGGATCTTTCACATAATAAACCATACGTGTCCCTCTTTGACCGTCCAAAAAGTTGGGAGGTATGACAAGGTGACATTGAAGAGACATTGTAGTGACATCAATTTCGTCTTACCAGACAACCACACAGAAAGGGCAGATTACAAAACCCCAGATCAGGTGCAAAGATCCTGCACCCAGCAAAGCTGGAGATAGCCAGCCTCAGGCACACAGCTTACAGGTATTAAATAGCTGAGCACTGAGAGCATCTAAACCACCTGGTAAACCACAAACTAGACCAGGGAACATTAACCCTACATGAACCAAGACAAACAAAAACATAGAGCAGGGATGGCCAACCTGCAGCTCTCCAGCTGTTGTAAAACTACAACTCCCACCATGTCCTACTGTAGGCTGATAGCTATAGGCAGTGTGGGTATGCTTGTCAGCGAATTGCGGATCCGCAAAACATGGATGCCGCCAGGGGTGTACATAAAAATCACTTGGCCCCATAGCAAGAATCTAAATTGGGCCCCCATTCCCCTTTCATAGCCCCTCCCACTACCCATTGCAGGCCTCTCCCTTTGTTCCATGAACTATTCTTGCTGCTGCGTCTTATAATTTATGCCATCAGGGCCGGAGTGGGATTACGAAACAGCCCTGGCACACAAAAGAGCTATAATAGATGCAGTGTGCACAGATGTATAGTATATACAGCAGTGCACTGTTATGTGAGGTACTTGGTATAATATATCCAGTGTGTACAGGTATATAGTATATTCCCTAGTGTTCTGATATGTGAGGTACAGGGTATAATATATGCAGTGTGTACAGGTATATAGTATATACAGCAATGTACTGATAAGTGAGGTACGGGGTATAATATATGCAGTGTGAACAGGTGGTGGTCACTGCAACTGTGTGAAGTATTATACATGAGTGAGTAAAAACAGGGGGGGGGGGTAAATGATGAGAAGTGGAGGATCTCCTCTTACCACTCCATTCCTATCTGTATGAATCAATGCAGAGCTGCTTGTGAACTTCTAATACTTGCTGTTAGGGGTTGAAGGACCTGTGATGATGTCTTCACAGGTCCTGGCAGATGTACCTTTCAAACCTAGGAACTACACCATTTTTGTGCAGTTCCTTTGCTAGATTCTGCATACCTGTGATATTGAAGATGGTGTCATCACAGGTCCTGGCAGATGCACTGTTCTAACCTGGGAACTACACTTTACACTGTGCAGCTCCCTTACAGGACCTGTGATAACATCATCAAAGGTCCTTTAGATTCAGAAAGATAGACAGGAGCAATAAGGGGGCGGGGCCTCCCCTCCAATTCAGGCCCCTCTTTCTTACGGGCCCCATAGCAGCTGCGTGGTCTGCCTATATAGTAGGTATGCCACTGGATGCCGCCCGTGTGCATTCTGCAATTTGCGGAACAGAATGGGTGGCCCATTATAGAAGTGCCTATTCTTGTCCACAAAATGGACAAGAATAGGACACACGTTCTTTTTTGTGGCCCCATTGAAATGAATGGGTCTGTGTGAATGAGCCATAAGGTCACAGCCAGCACACATCACACAAAGCCGTTGTTTGGGTCCGCATTAGAGACGCTGTTTTGGCGGCTCAGATGCGGACCCAATCACTTCAATGGACCCACAAAATATGTGGACAGCACTCCGTGTGCCGTCCGCATCCGTTGCTCCGTTCTGTGACCCCTCTAAAAAAAATATAACCTGTCCTATTCTTGCCCGCGCTTT
Source organism: Bufo gargarizans (assembly GCF_014858855.1). Taxonomy (NCBI): domain Eukaryota; kingdom Metazoa; phylum Chordata; class Amphibia; order Anura; family Bufonidae; genus Bufo; species Bufo gargarizans. The sequence continues at coordinate 214,900,239 of NC_058084.1, forward strand.
GTGGACAAGAATAGACATTTACAGTACAGACCAAAAGTTTGGACACACCTTCTCATTCAAAGAGTTTTCTTTATTTTCATGACTATGAAAATTGTAGATTCACTCTGAAGGCATCAAAACTATGAATTAACACATGTGGAATTATATACATAACAAAAAAGTGTGAAACAACTGAAAATGTCATATTCTAGGTTCTTCAAAGTAACCACCTTTTGCTTTGATTACTGCTTTGCACACTCTTGGCATTCTCTTGATGAGCTTCAAGAGGTAGTCACCTGAAATAGTCTTCCAACAGTCTTGAAGGAGATGCTTAGCACTTGTTGGCCCTTTTTCCTTCACTCTGCGGTCCAGCTCACCCCAAACCATCTCGATTGGGTTCAGGTCCAGTGACTGTGGAGGCCAGGTCATCTTGCGCAGCACCCCATTACTCTCCTTCATGGTCAAATAGCCCTTACACAGCCTGGAGGTGTGTTTGGGGTCATTGTCCTGTTGAAAAATAAATGATGGTCCAACTAAACGCAAACCGGATGGAATAGCATGCCGCTGCAAGATGCTGTGGTAGCCATGCTGGTTCAGTATGCCTTCAATTTTGAATAAATCCCCAACAGTGTCACCAGCAAAGCACCCCCACACCATCACACCTCCTCCTTCATGCTTCACGGTGGGAACCAGGCATGTAGAGTCCATCCGTTCACCTTTTCTGCGTCGCACAAAGACACGGTGGTTGGAACCAAAGATCTCAAATTTGGACTCATCAGACCAAAGCACAGATTTCCACTGGTCTAATGTCCATTGCTTGTGTTCTTTAGCCCAAACAAGTCTCTTCTGCTTGCTGCCTGTCCTTAGCAGTGGTTTCCTAGCAGATATTCTACCATGAAGGCCTGATTCACACAGTCTCCTCTTAACAGTTGTTCTTGAGATGTATCTGCTGCTAGAACTCTGTGTGGCATTGACCTGGTCTCTAAACTGAGCTGCTGTTAACCTGCGATTTCTGAGGCTGGTGACTCGGATGAACTTATCCTCCGCAGCAGAGGTGACTCTTGGTCTTCCTTTCCTGGGGTGGTCAGCATGTGAGCCAGTTTCTTTGTAGCGCTTGATGCTTTTTGTGACTGCACTTGGGGACACTTTCAAAGTTTTCCCAGTTTTTCGGACTGACTGACCTTCATTTCTTAAAGTAATGATGGCCACTCGTTTTTCTTTACTTAGCTGCTTTTTTCTTGCCATAATACAAATTCTAACAGTCTATTCAGTAGGACTAACAGCTGTGTATCCACCTGACTTCTCCACAATGCAACTGATGGTCCCAAACCCATTTATAAGGCAAGAAATCCCACTTATTAAACCTGATAGGGCACACCTGTGATGTAAAAACCATTTCAGGTGACTACCTCTTGAAGCTCATCAAGAGAATGGCAAGAGTGTGCAAAGCAGTAATCAAAGCAAAAGGTGGCTACTTTGAAGAACCTAGAATATGAAATATTTTCAGTTGTTTCACACTTTTTTGTTATGTATATAATTCCACATGTGTTAATTCATAGTTTTGATGCCTTCAGTGTGAATCTACAATTTTCATTTTTCATGATGTCATGAAAATAAAGAAAACTCTTTGAATGAGAAGGTGTGTCCAAACTTTTGGTCTGTACTGTATGTTTATTTTGTTGATTTCTTAAGAGGGAAGAGTTACGGCACTTAAACTTTTGTTGCAGACTTTTAGACGCATAGGAAGAGGCTCATAAATGCAGATAAATGTCACAAGGGACAGCAGGATTTGGTAAATCAGGTATTAGATAATCCAGATCATGTGCTCTTTGTGGATGGATCGAGGTATGGCCAGGATGGCAGTTACTACACAGGTTGAGCAGTAGTGATTAAACATGACATTATAAAACAGAGTCCTTACCACCACACATGTCAGCCCAAGAAGCAGAGCTAAGGGCTCTGGAGATGGCTTGCAGATATGCAGATGGAAAAGCAGCCAACATTTGCGCTGATTCCAGGTACAGCCCATGACTATGGGCCCATTTGAAAAGCCAGAGACTTCCTGGCTGCTTCAGGTAAACCCATCAAAATGGGGAAGCAGTGAGGTCTCTTATAGAAGCCGAGAAATAAAGGAATAGTCTCCAGCATCCGTCAGTATTGGTCGTCTTTATTGTAGATTGGTATAATAGTACATGCTCTAATCTTCAAGGTTATGACTAAGAACTTCCGAGTTTGAAGCATGTTAACCTGTGGTGGAGGGTGGTGAATATTGAAGCATGTACTTTTATACCGATCTACAATAAAGACGACCAATACTGACGGATGCTGGAGAATATTCCTTTGTTTCTCTGATTGTACAAGGGACGGGTCCGGTCCTCTCCGTGCACCGAACGCTTATGGTGAGCTGGATAAACTTTCTTCTTTGATTACTGACACTCTTATAGAAGCCCTCATGTCGCCAACTTGAGTGGCAGTGATAAAAACAAAGGTTACTCTAAAACAGACTCAGAGGAGGCAAAGGAAAAAGCCAAGGCAGATCAGGCAGCAACAATGGCTGCCAAATTGCTTAGGCAGACCCCTGCCTTAGTGTATACATGTCCCTCTAATCCACGATGGCACAGGTAACCCGTGGAGTGATGCACCAGTCAGAAACTGCTGTGTGTGATTTAGTACATAGCGTATGAAACGCCGCAGGGTTTAGCACTGTAGCAGTTAGATATACTCAATGATGTATGATTTTTGCCAAGAACAATGTGAGGCAAAGTGGTTAAGGTACCCCAGAAACACACGTCTTGCCCTTTGTATCTGTTTCAATGCTTGCAGACTACCTTCAACTACCTAAGGTGGGCATGTATGAGTATGTATTGGTGTGTGAAGAATTGTTTTCAGGATGGCCAGAAGCATACCCGGTAGCTAAGACCACAGCAAAGAAGATTATGGCCAAAGTTGTATGCAGTTATGGAGTACCTGAGACCATTGAAAGTGACAGAGGTGTTCACTTCACAGGTGAAGTGATAAAGAAGATAATGAAGGTTTTGGGTGTAGAACAGGTCTTGCATGCTTTGTACCATCCACAAAGCAGTGGTAGAGTATGGAGAAAAGGAATTGAACAGGACACTAAAGGTAAAGATTAAAAAAGCCATTGCAGAGACTGGTAAGCCATGAACAGAGTGTCTGCTGGTAGCCGTATTTTTAGTAAGGTATACCCCTAACCATGAGACATGCCTTTATCCCTATAAGGTCCTTAGTGGGTCAGGCCCTAGGACAGGATCGTATTTCCCATAGTGGGTCCAGATATAACATGGCTGTCTGACAGATTATGTGATCAGTTTGCACAAGCATTTGACTAAAATACATTCTCGAGTGACAGATATTGAAAAAGCACCAGGAACCCACACACTTGTGTCTGGAGATTGTCTGGTGGTAAAAAGACACGTTAGAAACGTCCTGTCCTCAAATTCTTGTTTGATGGTCCATTCCAAATGTTCTTGACCACAAGCACATCAGTGAAGCTTGAAAGAAAGCCTAATTCGAGTCATTTCAAGAAAGTATTGAGTCAGGAGACTTGAAAGGATGTTTATTGTTCCCCCTTGTGTGACTGCTGATCCTGACTAAAAGAATATGGATTCTAATTGAGATAGCAAAAATGGTTTCTGGGCTGGGTAAGAGGTGTGCAAAAGGAAGAACAAAGTTGTTACAGTCCGATACTTCTAGCCCAGTGACCCATTAATAGTATAGCCCAAAGACTCCCAGTATTAATAGTTCTTATGTTCATACTAATCAATGACCGGGTCATGAATGCCCTAAAAGGACTTACTTCCTATTCTTGAATTGTATCTTTAATTCTGCTATTGGCTTTAATTGTTTGTTGTGTCATCCCCTACATTAGGAGGTTTTTGTTTAAAGTCATAGCTGAGGCTACCCCAGAGATGCTCATTGGAGATCTCCATAAGGATGGGAGACAAGGTCCACTTCGTTCTGTTGGTCCCCCCTGATTACGATGCCACCTGGAGATCATCGACCATAGGGACTGACATCTGACTTTCCCATGCTAAGTCAAGTGTCATGGGAGGCTATACACTAGGCTAGGTTGTCATGGAGACTGGCGAAGAGGATTCGAAGCATGGGGACAGATGTGATAGGCTTTCGTTAGGGAAAGAATGAGGTCCAAGGGGGGATTGATAGAGATGTGGACTACATTCTTTGAATTCAGCTAAGAAAGCTTCCACATACTTTACCTTTCAGACAACACCTTATCTTCTCCAGAGCACAAAGGTTCCATCCTACCCAAGAGAACACGCCTCCTTGCTACGTCATATATGCTTTTTCTGTTGTTAGAGAACTCCATTACAAGATAGCGCCTGTAGTTAGATATTTACATAGTTCACATACCACAGTTAGTAAAACAATGCACAATGGACAGATACCAAGTGTTATCTCTGTCTTATTCTCATATTTTAGCCAATGTAACAATGCTACATGCCTCAGGGGAAATGCCTCTCTGATGTCTATATAAACTGCTGTACTTCCTGTAAAAAACAAGAATTTGCTTTGACCCCAGTGTGTGTGTCATAGTTATTTTCTTCTGCGCACGTAAAACCCTTTGGGTTACTATTAATTTGGAGCAGTAAAGCAAAGTGATCGGCCCTGATGTCCTCTGGTGACTTGATGAAAAATTCCCCCATCGGCGAGTATGGTTATTTTCCCCCCACCACCCCATGCTGACTTCCTGATGTTGCTGCCTCCATGAACCTGTGCACCGCTAGTTCTTTCCAGACAAGTAGGCTCCTGAGTACCAGATGGTCTACCCCGGGCACGTTTGGCTCCAGACCTCACACTGCTTCCTTCCTACTGGCTCAGCCGCTGCCTCATTCACTGTTAAGGGGGTGGACCACTGTGGAAGTCACTGTTAAGGGAGCGGGGTGTTGTGGAAGTCACTATTATTGGGTGGGGCAGTGGAGGGGTCACTGTTAAGGAGGTGGACCACTATGGAGGTCACTGTTAATTTGGCTGGGCGCTGTCGGTTGGTCCCTGTTAAGGGGGTGGGCTGCTGTAGAGTTTCATGTTAATGGGGTGCTGTTGAGACCACTGTTAAGGGGTAGATCACTATGGAGGACCACTGTGGAAGATCACTGTTAAGGGGCTTGGGTACTGTGGAGGACAGTGTTAAGGGGGATAGAGCACTGTGAAGGTCCCTGTATTAGGGACAGTGTGGATATCTTTTATCCACACACATAAACATTAAATGAAATAGTAGAGATATACCTGTGCTGGTCATTTTGCTAGTACTGGATATATATACAGTACAGACCAAAAGTTTGGACACACCTTCTCACTCCAAGAGTTTTCTTTATTTTCATGACTATGAAAATTGTAGATTCACACTGAAGGCATCAAAACTATGAATTAACACACAGGGAATTATATACATAACAAAAAAGTGTGAAACAACTTTTGCTTTGATTACTGCTTTGCACACTCTTGCCATTCTCTTGTTGAGCTTCAAGAGGTAGTCACCTGAAATCGTCTTCCAACAGTCTTGAAGGAGTTCCCAGAGATGCTTAGCACTTGTTGGCCCTTTTGCCTTCACTCTGCGGTCCAGCTCACCCCAAACCATCTCGATTGGGTTCAGGTCCGGTGACTGTGGAGGCCAGGTCATCTGGCACAGCACCCTATCACTCTCCTTCATGGTCAAATAGCCCTTACACAGCCTGGAGGTGTGTTTGGGGTCATTGTCCTGTTGAAAAATAAATAATGGTCCAACTAAACGCAAACCGGATGGAATAGCATGCCGCTGCAAGATGCTGTGGTAGCCATGCTGGTTCAGTATGCCTTCAATTTTGAATAAATCCCCAACAGTGTCACCAGCAAAGCACCCCCACACCATCACACCTCCTCCTCCATGCTTCACGATGGCAACCAGGCATGTAGAGTCCATCCGTTCACCTTTTCTGCGTCGCACAAAGACATGGTGGTTGGAACCAAAGATCTCAAATTTGGACTCATCAGACCAAAGCACAGATTTCCACTGGTCTAATGTCCATTGCTTGTGTTCTTTAGCCCAAACAAGTCTATTCTGCGTGTTGCCTGTCCTTAGCAGTGGATTCCTAGCAGATATTCTACCATGAAGGCCTGATTCACACAGTCTCCTCTTAGCAGTTGTTCTAGAGATGTGTCTGCTGCTAGAACTCTGTGTGGCATTGACCCAGAGGTGACTCTTGGTCTTCCTTTCCTGGGGCGGTCCGCATGTGAGCCAGTTTCTTTGCACTTGGGGACACTTTCAAAGTTTTCCCAATTTTTCGGACTGATTGACCTTCATTTCTTAAAGTAATGATGGCCACTCGTTTTCTTTACTTAGCTGCTTTTTTCTTGCCATAATACAAATTCTAACAGTCTATTCAGTAGGACTATCAGCTGTGTATCCACCTGACTTCTCCTCAACGCAACTGATGGCCCAACCCCATTTATAAGGCAAGAAATCCCACTTATTAAACCTGACAGGGCACACCTGTGAAGTGAAAATCATTTCAGGTGACTACCTCTTAAAGCTCATCAAGAGAATGCCAAGGGTGTGCAAAGCAGTAATCAAAGCAAAAGGTGGCTACTTTGAAGAACCTAGAATATGACTTATTTTCAGTTGTTTCACACTTTTTTGTTATGTCTATAATTCCACATGTGTTAATTCATAGTTTTGATGCCTTCAGTGTGAATCTACAATTTTCATAGTCATGGAAATAAAGAAAACTCTTTGAATGAGACGGTGTGTCCAAACTTTTGGGCTGTACTGTGTGTGTGTGTGTGTGTGTGTGTGTGTGTGTGTGTGTATATATATATGTATATGTATATGTGTGTGTGTGTATATATATATATATATATATATATATATATATACACACACACACACACACTCTAGCCTTCTGTCTCCCTGACATTTTTACACTGACATCATGGCCAGTGCCAACACTGAATAATCCTTCTGTACCCCCAGTGTACTGAATAACTAACCAGCCAATGGGGGATATAGGACAGATCAGGCAGTTAGCGCTGGCTATTGAGAAGGAGAAGAGACATATGGAGAAGCTGTTTTGCTGTATATATGGACAGTACTGAATCTTTCAAAAACTTAACTTCTTGTGTTTTCAACATCTACTTGTAAAATCCTCACCTGTCTTGCATTCCGGTGTGACCAAAAAGGGTCCTCGTTGAGCTGCGGGACGGGTTACACGTGTCTCCATTGATACACCAACTCCGACCCCTTTGCGAACTGACGCGGGGATGCATTCGCATGTGTGCCGGAGGGGAAGACCGCATGGCTTTCGGGGACAGCTTGCCCTGGTTAGTGGCGGTACGCTGCAGCCTAGCTTGTCTCCGGTGCCTATTGCGGATTCCATTCCGGTGTCCATGTCTCGTGCACTCTCGCAGAGCCTGTCTTGCATCCGCATTTGCGTTTGAAAATGGGTTCACAAGGGGATATACGGTCGCACGTACGCACTTCTTATGTGCTTCGCCAACCAGCAAAGGGAATAGCACCTGGCCGCAAGTTCAAAGCAGATTAGGGGCCCAGCATTGGTCTAATTGACTAATGACCGACCAAAGCCTTGTACACAGGTGTACGGCAGGATCATGATCTATTGGGAGTGGACACTTGGCGCCCTGGGATTTGTTAGCAGGCACATAAAAGGTGGCCTCCCAGGTCGGTCAGTGCCCACTGTTATCCTTCCTTATCCAGGTGCAGGTCAGTGCTGCTAGCTACTGACTGAAGTTTGCTGGGACTCCGTCCGTTCCAGTGGGACCTAGGACCTGGGACTTTCCGTGATGCATCAGTTTACCTGGCAAGTTGCACAGAGACTTATGCACAGATCAGGACTACTCCTGGCTTTCCTTTGTTTTTTGTTTGCCTGATGTTTGCCCAGTGAAGTTTACTTGTTAATAAACCCCTTTTGCGTCACCCTCACTGGTATGTTTTGTTGGTGCCTTGCATTACACTACTAACCTAACCTGATGCCTCATCCAGTCTCATCTCAATAACTCATTATTAATTGGCCTCTACCTCACTAAACTCTCCTCTCTCCAATCTATCCTGAATTCAGCAGCCAGGCTTATCTACCTATCTAACCACTACTCAGATGTCTCAGCCCTGTGCTAGTGATTACACTGGTTGCCCATACAGTACAGAATTCAATTTAAACTTCCTATTCTCACCCACAAAGCTCTCCACAGTGCTGACCCCCCCCCCCCCTACATCTCCTCCTTCATTTCTGTCTACCACCCTACCTGTTATCTCCATTCAGCCAATAACTTACGGCAAACATCTACCATAATACAAACCTCTCTGAACATCTCACTTCCGTCTTAAAGACTTCTCTCTAGCAGAACCAGTTCTCTGGAATCCCCCACACCAAGCAATTAGGTTAATTGCCAACATCAAATTTAAGGTGGTCCCAAAAAAATCATATTTTTAGGGTGGCCTATTACTACCCCTAATCTAACTCTAATCATTCTTCTGAACCTAATCCATCGTCAGACACCTTCCACCACTAAGAATCACTACAGATATTGGCTGATGGCTAGCTCATGCAGCTTTAAATCTACTCCCTATTGTGTTAAGACGTGCAGACCATTGTACAAAACTAGCACTTGTCTTATGAGTGTCATCCTATCTCCCCATAGATTGTAAGCTCTTGAGAGCAGGACTCTCATTCCTCTTGTTTTAATTGTTAACTTGTCTGGTTGCTAGGTTATTTGACTCAGATTGTACACAAACTTCCTGATTGTAAAGCGCTGCAGAATATTTTGGTGCTACTTAGGGCTGGGCGATATGGCCTAAAATGTATATCGCAAAATAATTTGAACTATGTGCAATAACAATATATATCACAATATATTTTCTTCTTTTTTTAATCAGATGTTTCTTTATTATCAATTTTCATTCATTTTTTACAACAATCACATGACCTTTTGTAGACCACTGTCATATACAATATGTCATAAAAGATATATATGATATACACATAATAAGACATATATCTGTAAAGACATAGAACGAGTCTACATAAAGACACAGATATCAAAGCCATCTCCAATGTGATTACAGATATTCTCCATAAACAAATAAACCCATAACCCCCCCCCCCCCCCTCCCAAACCCCCTATAAGAGCAGGACACATTTATAACATCTCATCTTAATCATTATTCCTGGGGAGTCGGCACCACAGTACCCATTAGTAAACCATCCTCCATTACCATCTTCCAACCACCAATATGTCTATAGAACATCACCACCCAACATCCATCTCTTCATACAGCCACATTTCAATTCCAGATAGATCAATCACCAACAGGCTTCTGCACCTACCCCACACACCTACTACCATCTGTAGCCTCTCCTCTTTCCAAACTCACTGCAGTATCATATGTATCCTCCATCTTTATTGTACTCACTTCATCATATAAAACTCCTTGTGAGCGCTAACCAGGAGCTGCAGCACCCAGAGTTATCGATCCAGCTGCCCCAAATCGCTTTTTTGATACACTCCCCTCTCTAAGCGAATCACCACATTTAAATCGAGCAACGTACTCTGATATATCAGGGGGTATGGACTGAATCCATTTTGCTGCCAGTGTTTTCCTAGCCTGGTATAACATCCTCCCTATTCCAATAATAATAACCAAATTATTTTCTGGTAACAAGCCTAGCACACACAGTTTGGGATCCAACTTAAGATTAGCACTATACACCTTGTTCACTAGGTGTAGTACCGCCTTCCAGTAGGATGTCAGTGATGAGCACGACCACAGCATGTGCAATAGATCAGCCTCAGCACTGCCACACTTCGGACAGGCTGGGCTATCCCTATACCCTATTTTATGTAAAAACATTGGGGTCCTGTACACCCTATGTATTAAATACAGGTGAGACAGACGTGCTGCCTCACTAAGGGATAAAGTAGGGGTAAGTTCCACTACCTCCATCCACTGCTCATCCGTAAGTACACCTAGATCTCTTTCCCACTGGCGCCTACTTGTTAGTGGATAACCCTTAAGAAAATCTTCCAATAGGGCTTGATATACCATAGAGATTGCTCCCTTTACTGATCCAGCAGCAACCACCGTATTCAACGTCTGATTTGATATAAATGTCACCGGGGCTATCTTAGATTGGGCTTCTAAAGCATGCCTAAGTTGCAGATACCGATAAAACTGCGAAGTGGGCAGTCCAAATTCAGAGCACAATTGTTGGTATTGTTTCAAGATTCCATTAGAATAGATATGTCCCAAATTCCATACCCCTTTATTATTCCATTGGGAGAATCCCTTCAGGTCCACCAGTTTCTGAAGTGCAGGGTTATGCCACAGAGGCGAGATGTTCATCAACCCCGTTATCCCCAAAATATTCCTTGCCTTATTCTATACTTTCCTCATAAGTAGCAGGGTTGGCATACTTCCCACTTCCCCTTTTATTTCCCCTTCTATAACTGTCAACGGGAGATCTATTTGACGCCCATCCTATCAACCGACCACTCTTCCCTCCCATATCATCTATTACCCCCCACCCTTTAAAATGTTGTAATTGGGCCGATAAAAAGTATAGCATAGGGTTGGGTAGAGCCAGGCCACCGGCTTCCTTACTCCTTTGTAGAATTTCGTACCTTATTCTACCTCTGTTATTCTTCCATACAAAAAAACGGAACATTTGTTGTATTTTGTGAAAATAATGCACCGGGAACCATATGGGGGAATTATGTAAAATATAAAGCAGCTGCGGCATGAATACCATTTTTAACAAATTGCCTCTACCGACCATAGAGAGAGGCAATTTATGCCAGACAGCAACCTTACCTCTAAATTTCCCTAACAGGGGTAATAGATTATTAGGAATGTAATCTGCAGGGTTCATTGATACGGTTATTCCAAGGTATTTAAAAGAACGCACCACCTTGAGTTCAGAGAAAGTAGCATGAGTGGTATGCATTTAAGAAGATATTGGGAGAATTACTGATTTATCCCAGTTTATGAGAAGTCCAGACTGGTCACCAAACTGCGATATTATAGAGATTATAGAATCTATGGAGTCCACTAGATTACCTACATAGATTAGCATATCATCTGCGTATAAGGATACGCGTTCCTCACTAGAACCCCTCACTAGCCCTCTCATCAGTGGAGTAGATCGCAAAAGGCATGCTAATGGTTCAATTGCTATTGCAAATAATAAGGGAGACAACGGACAACCTTGTCTCGTCCCCCTTTCCAGTGAAACTGTAGGTGATAATTGACCATTGACTCTGACTCTAGCTCTGGGCTCGCAATATAGAAGCTTGACCCATTTTAAAAAACCTGTTCCAAAGCCCATCCTAGTCATGACCGCCCACAAATATTCCCACTCAACACTGTCAAAGGCTTTGGCAGCATCGAGTGAGACTACAGCAGCTCCACTACCCTGACCTTCCCTCCCCTCCAACTGCAGATTTAAAAACAAGCGCCTAAGATTCAATGCCGTGGATTTCCCAAGCATGAACCCAGACTGATCCTCATGAATAAGAGATTGAATGACCCTACTCAACCGGTTAGCCAGAACTTTGGCTAGAATTTTTACATCTACAGTCAGGAGTGAGATGGGCCTATATGAATCCACAAGTGAAGGGTCTTTACCTGGCTTAGGTATCACCACAACTATAGCTTCTTTCATGGAGCAAGGCAATCTACCTTCGCGATATGCATCCTTAACCACCTCCGGACCGCCTAACGCACATGTGCGTTCCGGAGGTGGCAGGCTGGCGCACAGTCACGCATATATGCGTCATCTCGCGAGACGCGAGATTTCCTGTGAACGCGCGCACACAGGCGCGCGCGCTCACAGGAACGGAAGGTAAGCGAGTGGATCTCCAGCCTGCCAGCGGCGATCGCTCGCTGGCAGGCTGGAGATCCGAATTTTTTAACCCCTAACAGGTATATTAAACGCTGTTTTCATAACAGCGTCTAATATACCTCCTACCTGGTCCTCTAGTGGTCCCTTTTGTTAGGATCGGCCACCAGAGGACTCAGGTAGGTCAGTACAGTCGCACCAAACACTACACTACACTACACCCCCCCCCGTCACTTATTAACCCCTTATAAACCCCTGATCACCCATGATCACCCCATATAAACTCCCTGATCACCCCCCTGTCATTGATCACCGCCCTGTCATTGATCACCCCCCTGTCAGGCTCCGTTCAGACGTCCGTATGATTTTTACGGATCCACGGATACATGGATCGGATCCGCAAAAAGCATACGGACGTCTGAATGGAGCCTTACAGGGGGGTGATCAATGACAGGCGGGTGATCACCCATATACACTCCCTGATCACCCCCTGTCATTGATCACCCCCCTGTCATTGATCACTCCCCTGTAAGGCTCCATTCAGACGTCCGCATGCGTTTTGTGGATCCGATCCATGTATCCATGGATCCGTAAAAAATCATGCGGATGTCTGAATGGAGCCTTACAGGGGGGGTGATCAGTGACAGGGGGGTGATCACCCTGATTACCCTGATCACCCCCTGTCATTGATAACCCCCCTGTAAGGCTCCATTCAGACGTCCGCATGCGTTTTGTGGATCCAATCCATGTATCCATGGATCCGTAAAAAATCATGCGGATGTCTGAATGGAGCCTTACAGGGGGGGTGATCAGTGACAGGGGGGTGATCACCCTGATTACCCTGATCACCCCCTGTCATTGATAACCCCCCTGTAAGGCTCCATTCAGACGTCCGCATGCGTTTTGTGGATCCGATCCATGTATCCATTGATCTGTAAAAAATCATGCGGATGTCTGAATGGAGCCTTACAGGGGGGTGATCAGTAACAGGGGGGTGATCACCCTGATTACCCTGATCACCCCTGTCATTGATAACCCCCCTGTAAGGCTCCATTCAGACGTCCGCATGCGTTTTGTGGATCCGATCCATGTATCCATGGATCCGTAAAAAATCATGCGGATGTCTGAATGGAGCCTGTCAGCTAAGAAACATTAGTGAAACAAGAACAGTCTCAGTAGAGAAATCACTGTCTCATCAGGTATTGTTGCCACACCGATCATTCTCGTGAGTGTCCAGCCATTGACTTGCTTCAGACGGGTCTTCAAACATATGCGTGGATCCGTTCGCCACCACCCGAAGCTTTGCCGGATATAGCATAGAATAAGGCCACTGCAATGATCTCAGTCTTTTCTTTACTTCCAAAAACTTCGCTCTCCTCTTCTGTATTTCTGCAGAAAAGTCAGAGAACATAAGAATTCGGCTATCGCCAATTTGAATATCAGGGTTGTCCCTGGCTGCTTTAAGTATGGCATCCCGGTCTCTGTAGTGTAGGACCTTAATCAGGAGAGGTCTCGGAGGCACCCCCGGAGGCGGCGGGCGAAATGGCACCCGATGAGCCCGTTCTATTGCAAAGAGTGGGGATAACTTTTCTTTCCCAATAGTGTCCACCAGCCACTTTTCCATAAACGAGACAGGATCTGAGCCCTCAGCACGCTCCGGTATTCCAATAAATCTCACATTATTCCGTCTTAGACGCTTTTCCAAGTCATCAGATTTGGAGATAAGTAAGGACACGTTATGTATAACACTTTGTAGGTCCCTTTTAACAGGCGGTAGCTGGTCCTCCATGTCACTAACGCGACCCTCCACCTCCCTCATTTTTTCTTTAAACTGCTGCATATCTTGCCTTATCAACAAAACTTCCTCCTTAAGGCTTCTCATATTGGCATTTAGAGACGTGAGGGCAGTGTTACATTGTGCCACCATTTTATACACGTCCGCGTTAGTAGGTTCAGAAATGGGCGCCGCTTCTGGCGGCAACTCAGGACCCACCTTCAGCCTTGTAACAGATGCATATGAGGCCGCTTCCAGGGGCTCCTCACCCCCAGCCTCACCGGACATTTCAGCATCAGGCTCCGATTCACTCACTGCAGCTGCTGGGGTGCGGGCAAACCTCCCCAGCTTCGCCGCCACATCAGACAGCTTAGTGCTTTGCACGGCGCCATTTTGTTTGGTCGGCGTGTCAGTGCCGCCGTCCTTGCCCTCCTTCTCCCTCTGCTTTTGACGGGTCATATCGTGACCGGAGCAGACCACAGCGTCCAGGGAGGCTTCAGAGCAAAGTTGGTCTCCTTTGAAGTCAGGTAGGAAGCGAGTGAGCGATTAAGTACAGGATATTGCCCAGGAGCTCAGCGCCAAGCGTCCCTCTACATCGGCGGTTAGGCCACGCCCCCCACAATATATTTTCTTCTGCATGAATACAAATTACATGGATATAATCATCCATGTCCCCCAGCCAGCACCATCAGCCCCATGCCATTGCCATTTGCCATCATCCATGTCCCCCAGCCAGTGCCATCAGCCCCATGCCATTGCCATCATCATCCATGTCCCCCAGCCAGTGCCATCATCCCCATGCCATTGACATCATCATCCATGTCCCCCATCCAGCGCCATCAGCCCTATGCCATTGCTATTTGCAAGTGTCCATGTCCCCCAGCCAGTGCCATTAGTCCCATGCCATAGCCATTCTGCATCCCAACCACCGTGCCCACAACCCCCCCTCGGTAGATACGGGCCCCTGCTAATATACTTACCTTTCCTGCAGGGTGCGCGGCTGGCTGATGGAGTCCGCAGGAGACCGACCGCGTCTTCTTCCTAGCATGCACTGTGAGTGACCTGACGTCACACACAGCGTCAGCCAGCACGCTGACGATGTGTGCATGCAAGGCCCTGGCCAGTGCAGCTCGGTGCCAAGTCGGGAGGCCACGGTGCAGTGAGTGAGAAGCTTCTTCAATTCACTAGTGCTCTGTGGTCATCTATCGCGATAGGGCGATATCGACAAAATCTATATTGTTACCTAAATTTATATAGTTTATCATTTATCGCCCACTCCTTATTATTATATACTTTATACTCAATAGCGAGCGCTGACTGCCTGATCTCTCCAGCATCTCCCAGTGGACGGTTAGTTATTCAGCACGCTGGGGATTCAGAAGGATTATTCACCGTTAGCAAGAATGTGTTAAAATATCAGGGAGACAGGAGGCCAGAGTATATGTATATACAGTATATAGTACCGATTTTCATTTTTTAGAAATATATACAAAGGAGCAGTGAGGGCAAAAGAACGGAGCCCAGCGTCTTCATAGTCAGTGCTGCACTGCATTGTGAAGCAATGCTCACTGCTAAGAGGAAACTTTAGAGCCGCTTTTTAAATAGAAATGTAAAAAATGAATAAATAGTATATGCATTAGTCTATTAGAAAACATTTCTGATCACTGGCACTACACATTAGAAATTAAATAAATAAATGGCAGTCACACTGTAACACTGCTATATGCCACCTGTAACATTTGTGTTCACATAATATATCTCAAAGGCTTTCAATTCTATGTCAAATTGTGGTGAATGTGTTGTTTTTGATACTCCTTTCAACCAGTCCGTTGGACTAGATATGTTATACTGTACGTTAAAGTAAAGGCAAAAATAGAACAAAATAGGAGAAAGTTACAGAGAAAGCTTTCAGTTTGATTCTGAATATTGACCCGCACAGACACTCCCCTACGTATGTGGTTAACCAACTGCAGGAAGAGAACACATTCAATATCCCTACCTGAATACACTGTACATTTTATAAAGCACATAACCCTGGCACTTTACACCACAGACCTAAATTGCAGTTGCAACTTGCTTTTGTTGATTTTGCATTGAGATGAGTGAGTTTCCCCAAACGGATTTCAGGTCCAATTCAGCCATCAGATTTAATTCAATCTGTAAATAGTGTCCCAGTTGCCCCAAAAGTTGTGTATGACCATCTGACGTCTTATAGATCTGTAGTTAACCTCTTTCACGCTCTTTGACGCAAAGACAGCATTAGGGCTCATGCCCACGAACGCAAGAGCTCCGTGCCCGTGCTGCAGACCGCATACAGCGGCTCTGGAATACATGGGTCACCAGCCGTGTGCATTCCGCATCACGGATGCGGACCCATTCACTTGAATGGATCTGCAAATCCAGAGATGCGGTTCGGAAGCATGGATCGGAATCCCGCGGGAGCACTACGGGGTGCTTCTGTGGTGTTTCTTGCCGTGCCTCTGCACTGCAAAAAAGTAGTGCATGCACTACTTTTTTGCGGTGCGGATCGCGAATGGGTCCACGATCCGCATGCGGCTGCAGCACGGGCGCGGAACCCTTACGTTCATGGGTATGAGACCTTCGTCAAAGTGAATTATATGGTAATGGGTAAAAGGATGGTAGCTGGTAGTAACAACTTTTCTGGTTGTGATTGTGTTCATGTTTTGTTAACATTTTAAGGACTACAGTCTGTTTTTATAGTGGCTGTTGAGGGAGCTTCTTAGAGATTGAATTTTACATCAGTGGTTCAGAAGAAGGATTCAGTATAACAGGTGATGATGCAGTACAGGCAATCATATAGGAAAATATTCAGTATTTCAAAGCATGGTAGAAGTGATCACCGAATTGCTGCTTCAAGTCCTTTAGAAAGATGAAGTAAATAATTTTGTATTCCCCCAAAAAATACATGATAAAAATGAAATCAATTACTAATCAATGTACTAGAAAAAAAAGCACAAAACAAGCCCTCATAAGACTTTTAGGATGCAGGAAAAAAAGTGATGGCTGAATAGGTGATCTGAGGAATACGGTGACATAAAAATTACTTAAATATTTTTATTATGCAAAAGTACTAAATTTAGGGTCAGTATTCAACAAGATCCTTCTGATGAGAACAAGCCATTCTGTTCCCAGCTAGGCTTGTGAAAGGGTGTTTTGTAGCAGTGTCTACACACAACAAACCAATTACTAGGAACACTAGAAAGAAACTATAGGGTCAAAATTGAATATAATGCCATTATTGTACTTGTGTTATTGACACGGGCATTGCTAGGGTCCCAAAATATCTGGGGCCCAAGCCCCAATGCATATGGCCCAATTCTCTAGGTCGACCCTCCCCGCACACAGCATTGTACTGTATTTGCAATACAACACATCACATACCTCTCACATCCAGTGCCTACCAGGTGACGTCATCATCTTCTCCATTCAGTCCAGACATCTTCTTTCAGCCACCTCGTCTCTGCAGAGTGTGACACACTGACATCTTAGCTTCCTAACTTTTCTATCATCATTTCTAGGGATGAGCGAACTCGAACTGTATAGTTCGGGTTCGTACCGAATTTTGGGGTGTCCGTGACACGGACCCGAACCCGGACATTTTCGTAAAAGTCCGGGTTCGGGTTCGGTGTTCGTCGCTTTCTTGGCGCTTTTGTGACGCTTTCTTGGTGCTTTTTGAAAGGCTGCAAAGCAGCCAATCAACAAGCGTCATACTACTTGCCCCAAGAGGCCATCACAGCCATGCCTACTATTGGCATGGCTGTGATTGGCCAGAGCACCATGTGACCCAGCCTCTATTTAAGCTGGAGTCACATAGCGCCGCCCGTCACTCTGCTCTGATTAGCGTAGGGAGAGGTTGCGGCTGCGACAGTAGGGCGAGATTAGGCAGATTAACTCCTCCAAAGGACTTGATTAACTGATCGATCTGCAGCTGTGGATCATTGAGCTGCTGATCCTCAATTGCTCACTGTTTTTAGGCTGCACAGACCGTTTGTCAGTCTCATTTTTCTGGGGTGATCGGCGGCCATTTTGTGTCTTGTGGTGCGCCAGCACAAGCTGCGACCAAGTGCATTTAACCCTCAATGGTGTGGTTGTTTTTTGGCTAAAGCCTACATCAGGGTGAAGCTGTCACACCAAGTGCATTTAACCAGCAATAGTCTGTTCATTTTTTGGCCATATACAAAATCAGGGGCAAGCTGCGCCTGTCACCAAGTGCATTTAACCCTCAATGGTGTGGTTGTTTTTTGGCTAAAGCCTACATCAGGGTGAAGCTGTGACACCAAGTGCATTTAACCAGCAATAGTCTGTTCATTTTTTGGCCATATACAAAATCAGGGGCAAGCTGCGCCTGTCACCAAGTGCATTTAACCCTCAATGGTGTGGTTGTTTTTTGGCTAAAGCCTACATCAGGGTGAAGCTGTCACACCAAGTGCATTTAACCAGCAATAGTCTGTTCATTTTTTGGCCATATACAAAATCAGGGGCAAGCTGCGCCTGTCACCAAGTGCATTTAACCCTCAATGGTGTGGTTGTTTTTTGGCTAAAGCCTACATCAGGGTGAAGCTGTCACACCAAGTGCATTTAACCAGCAATAGTCTGTTCATTTTTTGGCCATATACAAAATCAGGGGCAAGCTGCGCCTGTCACCAAGTGCATTTAACCCTCAATGGTGTGGTTGTTTTTTGGCTAAAGCCTACATCAGGGTGAAGCTGTCACACCAAGTGCATTTGACCAGCAATAGTCTGTTTATTTTTTGGCCATATCCCAGTCTAATTCTGTCACTAAATCCATACCGGTCACCCAGCGCCTAAATACTAGGCCTCAAATTTATATCCAGCTAAATCTGTCCCTAGTGCTGTAGCTGGGCGAGTTATTTAGTGTCCGTTCAAGCACATTTCTTGTTCTGGGTTGAAATACAATTCCCAATTTAGCAATTTCATAATTTAGTGGTTCCTGCTATATCAGAGCTATTTGAAATCTATCCCAAAAAGGGTATATAATATTGAAGGTGCACATTGGGTCATTCAGAATAACTTCACACACACCCGCTACTGTGTATTTCCAAGTCTAATTCTGTCACTAAACCCATACCTGTCACCCAGCGCCTAAATACTAGGCCTCAAATTTAAATCCCTCTAAATCTCTCGTTACCGCTGTACTGTTGTTGCTGGGCAAGATATTTAGTGTCCGTCAAAGCACATTTTTTGTTCTGGGTTGAAGTACAATTCCCAATTTAGCAATTTCATAATTTAGTGGTTTCTGCTATATCAGAGCTATTTGAAATCTATCCCTAAAAGGGTATATAATATTGAAGGTGCACATAGGGTCATTCAGAATAACTTCACACACACGCTTCTGTGCATTTCCAAGTCTAATTCTGTCACTAAATCCATACCGGTGACCCAGCGCCTAAATACTAGGCCTCAAATTTATATCCCGCTAAATCTCTCGTTACCGCTGTACTGTTGTTGCTGGGCAAGATATTTAGTGTCCGTCAAAGCACATTTTTTGTTCTGGGTTGAAGTACAATTCCCAATTTAGCAATTTCATAATTTAGTGGTTCCTGCTATATCAGAGCTATTTGAAATCTATCCCAAAAAGGGTATATAATATTGAAGGTGCACATTGGGTCATTCAGAATAACTTCACACACACCCGCTACTGTGTATTTCCAAGTCTAATTCTGTCACTAAACCCATACCTGTCACCCAGCGCCTAAATACTAGGCCTCAAATTTAAATCCCTCTAAATCTCTCGTTACCGCTGTACTGTTGTTGCTGGGCAAGATATTTAGTGTCCGTCAAAGCACATTTTTTGTTCTGGGTTGAAGTACAATTCCCAATTTAGCAATTTCATAATTTAGTGGTTCCTGCTATATCAGAGCTATTTGAAATCTATCCCAAAAAGGGTATATAATATTGAAGGTGCACATTGGGTCATTCAGAATAACTTCACACACACCCGCTACTGTGTATTTCCAAGTCTAATTCTGTCACTAAACCCATACCTGTCACCCAGCGCCTAAATACTAGGCCTCAAATTTAAATCCCTCTAAATCTCTCGTTACCGCTGTACTGTTGTTGCTGGGCAAGATATTTAGTGTCCGTCAAAGCACATTTTTTGTTCTGGGTTGAAGTACAATTCCCAATTTAGCAATTTCATAATTTAGTGGTTCCTGCTATATCAGAGCTATTTGAAATCTATCCCAAAAAGGGTATATAATATTGAAGGTGCACATTGGGTCATTCAGAATAACTTCACACACACCCGCTACTGTGTATTTCCAAGTCTAATTCTGTCACTAAACCCATACCTGTCACCCAGCGCCTAAATACTAGGCCTCAAATTTAAATCCCTCTAAATCTCTCGTTACCGCTGTACTGTTGTTGCTGGGCAAGATATTTAGTGTCCGTCAAAGCACATTTTTTGTTCATGGTTGAAGTACAATTCCCAATTTAGCAATTTCATAATTTAGTGGTTTCTGCTATATCAGAGCTATTTGAAATCTATCCCTAAAAGGGTATATAATATTGAAGGTGCACATAGGGTCATTCAGAATAACTTCACACACACGCTTCTGTGCATTTCCAAGTCTAATTCTGTCACTAAATCCATACCGGTGACCCAGCGCCTAAATACTAGGCCTCAAATTTATATCCCGCTAAATCTCTCGTTACCGCTGTACTGTTGTTGCTGGGCAAGATATTTAGTGTCCGTCAAAGCACATTTTTTGTTCTGGGTTGAAGTACAATTCCCAATTTAGCAATTTCATAATTTAGTGGTTCCTGCTATATCAGAGCTATTTGAAATCTATCCCAAAAAGGGTATATAATATTGAAGGTGCACATTGGGTCATTCAGAATAACTTCACACACACCCGCTACTGTGTATTTCCAAGTCTAATTCTGTCACTAAACCCATACCTGTCACCCAGCGCCTAAATACTAGGCCTCAAATTTAAATCCCTCTAAATCTCTCGTTACCGCTGTACTGTTGTTGCTGGGCAAGATATTTAGTGTCCGTCAAAGCACATTTTTTGTTCTGGGTTGAAGTACAATTCCCAATTTAGCAATTTCATAATTTAGTGGTTCCTGCTATATCAGAGCTATTTGAAATCTATCCCAAAAAGGGTATATAATATTGAAGGTGCACATTGGGTCATTCAGAATAACTTCACACACACCCGCTACTGTGTATTTCCAAGTCTAATTCTGTCACTAAACCCATACCTGTCACCCAGCGCCTAAATACTAGGCCTCAAATTTAAATCCCTCTAAATCTCTCGTTACCGCTGTACTGTTGTTGCTGGGCAAGATATTTAGTGTCCGTCAAAGCACATTTTTTGTTCTGGGTTGAAGTACAATTCCCAATTTAGCAATTTCATAATTTAGTGGTTCCTGCTATATCAGAGCTATTTGAAATCTATCCCAAAAAGGGTATATAATATTGAAGGTGCACATTGGGTCATTCAGAATAACTTCACACACACCCGCTACTGTGTATTTCCAAGTCTAATTCTGTCACTAAACCCATACCTGTCACCCAGCGCCTAAATACTAGGCCTCAAATTTAAATCCCTCTAAATCTCTCGTTACCGCTGTACTGTTGTTGCTGGGCAAGATATTTAGTGTCCGTCAAAGCACATTTTTTGTTCATGGTTGAAGTACAATTCCCAATTTAGCAATTTCATAATTTAGTGGTTTCTGCTATATCAGAGCTATTTGAAATCTATCCCTAAAAGGGTATATAATATTGAAGGTGCACATAGGGTCATTCAGAATAACTTCACACACACGCTTCTGTGCATTTCCAAGTCTAATTCTGTCACTAAATCCATACCGGTGACCCAGCGCCTAAATACTAGGCCTCAAATTTATATCCCGCTAAATCTCTCGTTACCGCTGTACTGTTGTTGCTGGGCAAGATATTTAGTGTCCGTCAAAGCACATTTTTTGTTCTGGGTTGAAGTACAATTCCCAATTTAGCAATTTCATAATTTAGTGGTTCCTGCTATATCAGAGCTATTTGAAATCTATCCCAAAAAGGGTATATAATATTGAAGGTGCACATTGGGTCATTCAGAATAACTTCACACACACCCGCTACTGTGTATTTCCAAGTCTAATTCTGTCACTAAACCCATACCTGTCACCCAGCGCCTAAATACTAGGCCTCAAATTTAAATCCCTCTAAATCTCTCGTTACCGCTGTACTGTTGTTGCTGGGCAAGATATTTAGTGTCCGTCAAAGCACATTTTTTGTTCTGGGTTGAAGTACAATTCCCAATTTAGCAATTTCATAATTTAGTGGTTTCTGCTATATCAGAGCTATTTGAAATCTATCCCTAAAAGGGTATATAATATTGAAGGTGCACATAGGGTCATTCAGAATAACTTCACACACACGCTTCTGTGCATTTCCAAGTCTAATTCTGTCACTAAATCCATACCGGTGACCCAGCGCCTAAATACTAGGCCTCAAATTTATATCCCGCTAAATCTCTCGTTACCGCTGTACTGTTGTTGCTGGGCAAGATATTTAGTGTCCGTCAAAGCACATTTTTTGTTCTGGGTTGAAGTACAATTCCCAATTTAGCAATTTCATAATTTAGTGGTTCCTGCTATATCAGAGCTATTTGAAATCTATCCCAAAAAGGGTATATAATATTGAAGGTGCACATTGGGTCATTCAGAATAACTTCACACACACCCGCTACTGTGTATTTCCAAGTCTAATTCTGTCACTAAACCCATACCTGTCACCCAGCGCCTAAATACTAGGCCTCAAATTTAAATCCCTCTAAATCTCTCGTTACCGCTGTACTGTTGTTGCTGGGCAAGATATTTAGTGTCCGTCAAAGCACATTTTTTGTTCTGGGTTGAAGTACAATTCCCAATTTAGCAATTTCATAATTTAGTGGTTCCTGCTATATCAGAGCTATTTGAAATCTATCCCAAAAAGGGTATATAATATTGAAGGTGCACATTGGGTCATTCAGAATAACTTCACACACACCCGCTACTGTGTATTTCCAAGTCTAATTCTGTCACTAAACCCATACCTGTCACCCAGCGCCTAAATACTAGGCCTCAAATTTAAATCCCTCTAAATCTCTCGTTACCGCTGTACTGTTGTTGCTGGGCAAGATATTTAGTGTCCGTCAAAGCACATTTTTTGTTCTGGGTTGAAGTACAATTCCCAATTTAGCAATTTCATAATTTAGTGGTTCCTGCTATATCAGAGCTATTTGGAATCTATCCCTAAAAGGGTATATAATATTGAAGGTGCACATTGGGTCATTCAGAATAACTTCACACACACCCGCTACTGTGTATTTCCAAGTCTAATTCTGTCACTAAACCCATACCTGTCACCCAGCGCCTAAATACTAGGCCTCAAATTTAAATCCCTCTAAATCTCTCGTTACCGCTGTACTGTTGTTGCTGGGCAAGATATTTAGTGTCCGTCAAAGCACATTTTTTGTTCTGGGTTGAAGTACAATTCCCAATTTAGCAATTTCATAATTTAGTGGTTCCTGCTATATCAGAGCTATTTGAAATCTATCCCAAAAAGGGTATATAATATTGAAGGTGCACATTGGGTCATTCAGAATAACTTCACACACACCCGCTACTGTGTATTTCCAAGTCTAATTCTGTCACTAAATCCATACCGGTCACCCAGCGCCTAAATACTAGGCCTCAAATTTATATCCCGCTGAATTTGAATACAATACATTGGGCCAAATAATATATTTGTTGTTGTGGTGAACCATAACAATGAGAAAAACATCTAGTAAGGGACGCGGACGTGGACATGGTCGTGGTGGTGTTAGTGGACCCTCTGGTGCTGGGAGAGGACGTGGCCGTTCTGCCACATCCACACGTCCTAGTGTACCAACTACCTCAGGTCCCAGTAGCCGCCAGAATTTACAGCGATATATGGTGGGGCCCAATGCCGTTCTAAGGATGGTAAGGCCTGAGCAGGTACAGGCATTAGTCAATTGGGTGGCCGACAGTGGATCCAGCACGTTCACATTATCTCCCACCCAGTCTTCTGCAGAAAGCGCACAGATGGCGCCTAAAAACCAACCCCATCAGTCTGTCACATCACCCCCATGCATACCAGGGAAACTGTCTCAGCCTCAAGTTATGCAGCAGTCTCTTATGCTGTTTGAAGACTCCGCTGGCAGGGTTTCCCAAGGGCATCCACCTAGCCCTTCCCCAGCGGTGAAAGACATAGAATGCACTGACGCACAACCACTTATGTTTCCTGATGATGAGGACATGGGAATACCACCTCAGCATGTCTCTGATGATGACGAAACACAGGTGCCAACTGCTGCGTCTTTCTGCAGTGTGCAGACTGAACAGGAGGTCAGGGATCAAGACTGGGTGGAAGACGATGCAGGGGACGATGAGGTCCTAGACCCCACATGGAATGAAGGTCGTGCCACTGACTTTCACAGTTCGGAGGAAGAGGCAGTGGTGAGACCGAGCCAACAGCGTAGCAAAAGAGGGAGCAGTGGGCAAAAGCAGAACACCCGCCGCCAAGAGACTCCGCCTGCTACTGACCGCCGCCATCTGGGACCGAGCACCCCAAAGGCAGCTTCAAGGAGTTCCCTGGCATGGCACTTCTTCAAACAATGTGCTGACGACAAGACCCGAGTGGTTTGCACGCTGTGCCATCAGAGCCTGAAGCGAGGCATTAACGTTCTGAACCTGAGCACAACCTGCATGACCAGGCACCTGCATGCAAAGCATGAACTGCAGTGGAGTAAACACCTTAAAACCAAGGAAGTCACTCAGGCTCCCCCTGCTACCTCTTCTGCTGCTGCCGCCTCGGCCTATTCTGCTGCTGCCGCCTCGGCCTCTTCCTCCGCCTCTGGAGGAACGTTGGCACCTGCCGCCCAGCAAACAGGGGATGTACCACCAACACCACCACCACCTCCGTCACCAAGCGTCTCAACCATGTCACACGCCAGCGTTCAGCTCTCCATCTCACAAACATTTGATAGAAAGCGTAAATTCCCACCTAGCCACCCTCGATCCCTGGCCCTGAATGCCAGCATTTCTAAACTACTGGCCTATGAAATGCTGTCATTTAGGCTGGTGGACACAGACAGCTTCAAACAGCTCATGTCGCTTGCTGTCCCACAGTATGTTGTTCCCAGCCGGCACTACTTCTCCAAGAGAGCCGTGCCTTCCCTGCACAACCAAGTATCCGATAAAATCAAGTGTGCACTGCGCAACGCCATCTGTAGCAAGGTCCACCTAACCACAGATACGTGGACCAGTAAGCACGGCCAGGGACGCTATATCTCCCTAACTGCACACTGGGTAAATGTAGTGGCAGCTGGGCCCCAGGCGGAGAGCTGTTTGGCGCACGTCCTGCCGCCGCCAAGGATCGCAGGGCAACATTCTTTGCCTCCTGTTGCCACCTCCTCCTTCTCGGCTTCCTCCTCCTCTTCTTCCACCTGCTCATCCAGTCAGCCACACACCTTCACCACCAACTTCAGCACAGCCCGGGGTAAACGTCAGCAGGCCATTCTGAAACTCATATGTTTAGGGGACAGGCCCCACACCGCACAGGAGTTGTGGCGGGGTATTGAACAACAGACCGACGAGTGGTTGCTGCCGGTGAGCCTCAAGCCCGGCCTGGTGGTGTGTGATAATGGGCGAAATCTCGTTGCAGCTCTGGGACTAGCCAATTTGACGCACATCCCTTGCTTGGCGCATGTGCTGAATTTGGTGGTGCAGAAGTTCATTCACAACTACCCCGACATGTCAGAGCTGCTGCATAAAGTGCGGGCCGTCTGTTCGCGCTTCCGGCGTTCACATCCTGCCGCTGCTCGCCTGTCTGCGCTACAGCGTAACTTCGGCCTTCCCGCTCACCGCCTCATATGCGACGTGCCCACCAGGTGGAACTCCACCTTGCACATGCTGGACAGACTGTGCGAGCAGCAGCAGGCCATAGTGGAGTTTCAGCTGCAGCACGCACGGGTCAGTCGCACTACAGAACAGCACCACTTCACCACCAATGACTGGGCCTCCATGCGAGACCTGTGTGCCCTGTTGCGCTGTTTCGAGTACTCCACCAACATGGCCAGTGGCGATGACACCGTTATCAGCGTTACAATACCACTTCTATGTCTCCTTGAGAAAACACTTAGGGCGATGATGGAACAGGAGGTGGCCCAGGAGGAGGAGGAGGAGGAGGATGAGGAAGAGGGGTCATTTTTAGCACTTTCAGGCCAGTCTCTTCGAAGTGACTCAGAGGGAGGTTTTTTGCAACAGCAGAGGCCAGGTACAAATGTGGCCAGCCAGGGCCCACTACTGGAGGACGAGGAGGACGAGGATGAGGAGGAGGTGGAGGAGGATGAGGATGAAGCATGGTCACAGCGGGGTGGCACCCAACGCAGCTCGGGTCCATCACTGGTGCGTGGCTGGGGGGAAAGGCAGGACGATGACGATACGCCTCCCACAGAGGACAGCTTGTCCTTACCCCTGGGCAGCCTGGCACACATGAGCGACTACATGCTGCAGTGCCTGCGCAACGACAGCAGAGTTGCCCACATTTTAACCTGTGCGGACTACTGGGTTGCCACCCTGCTGGATCCACGCTACAAAGACAATGTGCCCACCTTACTTCCTGCACTGGAGCGTGATAGGAAGATGCGCGAGTACAAGCGCACGTTGGTAGACGCGCTACTGAGAGCATTCCCAAATGTCACAGGGGAACAAGTGGAAGCCCAAGGCCAAGGCAGAGGAGGAGCAAGAGGTCGCCAAGGCAGCTGTGTCACGGCCAGCTCCTCTGAGGGCAGGGTTAGCATGGCAGAGATGTGGAAAACTTTTGTCAACACGCCACAGCTAACTGCACCACCACCTGATACGCAACGTGTTAGCAGGAGGCAACATTTCACTAACATGGTGGAACAGTACGTGTGCACACCCCTCCACGTACTGACTGATGGTTCGGCCCCATTCAACTTCTGGGTCTCTAAATTGTCCACGTGGCCAGAGCTAGCCTTTTATGCCTTGGAGGTGCTGGCCTGCCCGGCAGCCAGCGTTTTGTCTGAACGTGTATTCAGCACGGCAGGGGGCGTCATTACAGACAAACGCAGCCGCCTGTCTACAGCCAATGTGGACAAGCTGACGTTCATAAAAATGAACCAGGCATGGATCCCACAGGACCTGTCCGTCCCTTGTCCAGATTAGACATTAACTACCTCCCCATAACCATATATTATTGGACTCCAGGGCACTTCCTCATTCAATCCTATTTTTATTTTCATTTTACCATTATATTGCGATGCTACCCAAAGTTGAATGAACCTCTCCTCTGCCTGTGTGCTAGGCCTAAATATATGCCAATGGACTGTTGCAGTGGTGGCTGACATGAAGCCTGATTCTCTGCTATGACATGCAGACTAATTCTCTGCTGACATGAAGCCAGATTGTCTGTTACGGGACCTCTCTCCTCTGCCTGGGTGCTGGGCCTAAATTTATGACAATGGACTGTTGCAGTGGTGGCTGACGTGAAGCCTGATTCTCTGCTATGACATGCAGACTGATTCTCTGCTGACATGAAGCCAGATCCTCTGTTACGGGACCTCTCTCCTCTGCCTGGGTGCTGGGCCTAAATTTATGACAATGGACTGTTGCAGTGGTGGCTGACGTGAAGCCTGATTCTCTGCTATGACATGCAGACTGATTCTCTGCTGTCATGAAGCCAGATTGTCTGTTACGGGACCTTTCTCCTCTACCTGGGTTCTGGGCCTAAATTTATGAAAATTGACTCTTACAGTGGTGGGTGACGTGAAGCCTGATTCTCTGCTATGATATGAAGACTGATTCTCTGCTGACATGAAGCCAGATTGTCTGTTACGGGACCTTTCTCCTCTGCCTGGGTTCTGGGCCTAAATTTATGAAAATTGACTCTTACAGTGGTGGGTGACGTGAAGCCTGATTCTCTGCTATGATATGAAGACTGATTCTCTGCTGACATGAAGCCAGATTGTCTGTTACGGGACCTTTCTCCTCTGCCTGGGTTCTGGGCCTAAATTTATGAAAATTGACTCTTACAGTGGTGGGTGACGTGAAGCCTGATTCTCTGCTATGATATGAAGACTGATTCTCTGCTGACATGAAGCCAGATTGTCTGTTACGGGACCTTTCTCCTCTGCCTGGGTTCTGGGCCTAAATTTATGAAAATTGACTCTTACAGTGGTGGGTGACGTGAAGCCTGATTCTCTGCTATGATATGAAGACTGATTCTCTGCTGACATGAAGCCAGATTGTCTGTTACGGGACCTTTCTCCTCTGCCTGGGTTCTGGGCCTAAATTTATGAAAATTGACTCTTACAGTGGTGGGTGACGTGAAGCCTGATTCTCTGCTATGATATGAAGACTGATTCTCTGCTGACATGAAGCCAGATTCTCTGTTACGGGACCTCTCTCCTCTGCCTGGGTGCTGGGCCTAAATTTATGACAATGGACTGTTGCAGTGGTGGCTGACGTGAAGCCTGATTCTCTGCTATGACATGCAGACTGATTCTCTGCTGACATGAAGCCAGATTCTCTGTTACGGGACCTCTCTCCTCTGCCTGTGTGTGTGCTGGGCCTAAATATATGCCAATGGACTGTTGCAGTGGTGGCTGACGTGAAGCCTCATTCTCTGCTATGACATGCAGACTAATTCTCTGCTGACATGAAGACAGATTCTCTGTTACGGGACCTCCCTCCTCTGCCTGGGTGCTGGGCCTAAATATATGCCAATGGACTGTTGCAGTGGTGGGTGACGTGAAGCCTGATTCTCTGCTATGACATGCAGACTAATTCTCTGCTGACATGAAGCCAGATTGTCTGTTACGGGACCTCTCTCCTCTGCCTGTGTGTGTGCTGGGCCTAAATATATGCCAATGGACTGTTGCAGTGGTGGCTGACGTGAAGCCTCATTCTCTGCTATGACATGCAGACTAATTCTCTGCTGACATGAAGACAGATTCTCTGTTACGGGACCTCTCTCCTCTGCCTGGGTGCCGGGGCCTAAATATCTGAGAATGGACTGTTCCAGTGGTGGGTGACGGGAAGCCAGATTCTCTGCTATGGAACCTCTCTCCAATTGATTTTGGTTAATTTTTATTTATTTAATTTTTATTTTAATTCATTTCCCTATCCACATTTGTTTGCAGGGGATTTACCTACATGTTGCTGCCTTTTGCAGCCCTCTAGCTCTTTCCTGGGCTGTTTTACAGCCTTTTTAGTGCCGAAAAGTTCGGGTCCCCATTGACTTCAATGGGGTTCGGGTTCGGGACGAAGTTCGGATCGGGTTCGGATCCCGAACCCGAACATTTCCGGGATGTTCGGCCGAACTTCTCGAACCCGAACATCCAGGTGTTCGCTCAACTCTAATCATTTCCCAAACTGTGGTCAAACAAGTGTTATTCTGCTGCTCACTGTTCTCCCCGATGCCCCAAATACTATCCTGAAGAAAAATCTGTACCATAAAAATAGTCCCCCCCATAGTAATAGTGCTCCGCCAAGTCCCACCGATAGTAATTCCCTTCTAGAGTGCCCTCATTAGTCATACTGCCCCCTATAGTACCCCCAATAGTGGTAATAAAGCTCTCTACAGACCCCTCAGTAGTAATAAGGCCCCCCATAGTGTTCTTAGTAGAAATAAGGTGGCAGATCTATAAGTCAGTCCTATAGAGCCAGTAAATACAGTAGTATTAAGAATGCCTCATGTTCCCTGGATTTAAAATAACCCTACAGTGCCCCCTGGATTTATACCACCCCTTACTGTTATAATGCTCACCCTGAAGTGCCCCAGTATATATAATGCCCCCTGCAGTGCCCCCTGTAGTTATATTTTTTCCTCCACTACCGTATTTTTCACCCTATAAGACGCACCTAGGTTTTTGGGGAGGAAAATAAGAAAAAAAAAAAAGATTTTAACCAAAAGGTGTGCTTTTGGTGGGTTTGGAATTAATGGTGGTCTGTGGATGGCACTATTATTGGGGATCTGTGGATGACGGACACTGTTATGGGGGGGATCTGTGGATGACGGACACTGTTATGGGGGGATCTGTGGGTGACCGACACTGTTATGGGGGGGACCTGTGGATGACAGACACTTATGGGGGGGGGGGAATCTGTGATGGACACTGTTATGGGGGGATCTGTGGCTTGCACTGTTACAAGGGGGATCTGTGGCTGGCACTGTTACAAGGGGGATCTGTGGGTGGCACTGTTATATATGTGCCATCCACAGACCCCCCAACCCATAACAGTGACATCCACAGACCCCCAGCCCATAACTGCCATCCAGAGATGTCCCCCATAAAAATGCGGTATATCATCCAATGTAAATAACATTACACCATCTCTCCTGCCGCCTCCAAAATACAGTCCCATTTAAATAACATCACTCCCCTCCCTTCAGCCCCTCCAATATACAGTTCCATGTAAATAACATCACTTCCCTCCCTTCAGCCCCTCCAAAATACAGTCTCATGTAAATAACATCACCCCCACCCTAGCCGCTTTTAACCTACAGTCCCATGTAAACAATATCACCCCCTCAACATTCAATCCCAGGTAAATGACATCACTCCACCCCACTCTAACATACAGTCCAATGTATATAACATCATCCCCTCCTCAGCCACCTCAAACACACAGTTCCATGTAAATAACATCACCCTGCCCCAGCCACCTTCAACATACAGCCTTGTGTCAATAACACCACCCTCCTCCTAACATACTGTCTCAGTTAAATAACCACAACTTCTAGCATTGCTCTGCCTCTCCCTTCACTTACCTCTCCTCATGCAGCCAACCTCACCACAGATTCTTCTGCATGACTTCTCCCCTTCACTGCCATTCTCTCTGCATTGGTCACATGATAGTGACATCATTGCAGGTCCTCAACCACTGCCTGTTTTACTGGTCACATGACCTGTGATGTCATCACAGGTCCTTCAGCTTTTCCAGTGCATTAGATGCAGTTGTATTGCTGTCCTGAGGACGGCAATATAGTTATATCTAGCTGGCAGACAGTACATTCGGGCCCAGGCCCGAATGTTGTATCCTAGAAATGCCTGTGGTTATTGATCATGTTGTAAACTACTGTAAAATACCATTTAGCATTATAGGAAAAGCAATACTGCAATAACGTCATTATTACAATGTGTTGTATATTTCTGCAAGATATTCTGCAACAGTGTTAAAGCAAAAACAGCACTTCAATAACTATAATTATACCCCTGTTATGGGCAGCATGTAGTTAGCAATGGTGCCTTGCAGAACTGGACTGGGGTCCTATGTTTGAATCTGACAGAGGACAACATCTGCATGGAGTTTATGTGTTCTTGTGTTTGTCTGGGTTTCCTCTGGGTATACTCCAAAGAAAATGAGAAAAAGGAAAAAAAAAAATCACCAAGTGGCACCTGACTGCTAATAAAATGAATGTGTGTTAATCAATAAAATGTATACAGATAGTAGGAGCTAGAGATAAATAAATATATAAGTAAATAGAAACCCCTTACCATTAAAAAGGAGGGGGTGCTTTAGTGCTCAGTAATCATATGATAAACCCATAAAACAACTGGTAAATAATATCAAATGGAACACGTAAAAACATGTAAAAGGTGATATACACCAAAACTCACTTCACCAGGGAGGGGTGTAAAGGGATAAAACTCAAGACACCCAAAACCACCACCTCCCTCGCCTGGCTCGCTTGTAGAATGGCTGGAAGATACGGCAGTCCACGACTAAGAACTTCTGGTATAATCCAGATAGCTTCAGATCCAGAACCAGGCATACAACTGAGTAATCAGCCTCGGAGTACATTTTATTGATTAACACACATTCATTTTATTAGCAGTCAGACGCCACTTGGTGATTTTTTTCCTTTTTCTCATTTTCATTACTACTATATTGCATCCTTGCTTATAGTCCATCACCTAGGCCGCCCTGCTTTTGTTCTATTACCTCACTGTTGAGCATTTCCTGAACTCTAAATTTCTTCATATTTATTATTAACCTTTTCCTCCACTTTGGTTTCCACCTCTGGCGCCCTGTGTGTTTATCCCATATCTCCTTTCACAGAAGTACAGGATTAACCCTCTTTTTTCTCTCCCTTTACCTATACTTCAAAGACACACTTATAGGGAACTTGCATTGTGAGCCCCATTGGGTACAGTGTGATGCTAATGTCTGTAAAGAAATATGGAATATGTTAGCACTCTATTAGTGCAGAAAATAAATAAATAAATTGTATATTACTGCAAGAAATTACAGAAAAACACTTGCAATTTTAGTAGTACCGTTTAATGATAGAACTGAGTCCTCAAGTATGCTGGAGAGCATGGCAAGCTGCAAGCTTACATAATGATGTATCGTTCATATCTGATTATTGCTGGATAACCTGCTTTCTATCAAGGCAAAATGGCTGAATGTTTTCCTGTCGCCGAAAGGGAGGCTATCTTGCTTTATTTCCAAGATAAACTGTGTAAGCCGCTTGCTGCAGCTTTTGGCGAGCAGATGCCTGCTGCTCACATGCCTTCTGTGCCCCCCCGTCTAGTCACACGCCGCCCACCAACTCCTCTTCCACAAGCAGCAGAAAGTAGTTCAGTATCATCAACATGATGGAGCAGTTTTTCCATGTGCTGTGCCAGGCTGACGCAAATCATCAAAGTCCTACCTGGCCTCTGGCCTTTACGCAGTGCATACTGTGTTCTCTGACCCCATGGACTTCTGGGCAGCCAGAATAGAACAGTGGCCAGAACTGGCCCAGGTTGCTCTCTCTACACTTCCTTGTACAGTCTCCAGTATCATCTCAGAGAGAGTTTTCAGCATGGCAAGTAGTGTTGTCACACCCAAATTGACAAAATTGTCCCCCACTGAGAATGTTCACATACCTCTGGCTGAGGACGATGAATAGATCTACCTTTGCTGATGGTGACCCATCATGCCACTGCGGCTGTGTGCCTACCTACCAACCTGTAGTGCTCTGTACTATAAGTCTGCTGCTGCAACCACTGCAGCTGCTACTCCATGCTGCTAATGTCCCCTACCTCTAATACCAATACCCATAAATAGCTGACACTACTACTACCCCAACACAGACGCACAAATATCTACTTATTGCATTGTCTGTTCCAGGCTGTGCTGCTCCTCCTGGCGCTAATATGGCTGAGACTTTTACCTCTCACACCCTACCCTATCCACACTGTACTTCTGCTGCTCCCAAATAAAAGAGAACATTTTCTTGGCTTTTTCATCTTCAGAACACGTCACTGTTCCTTCTGACAATTAACACTTGTGTGTGTGTATAAATATGGGCAGCCATTCTGCCCTGTTAACATAACATTTTTGGAAGCGTGTGAAGAACAAGCCACTCTTTTTTATGGCATTAATATATGTGTGTATAAATAGGAACAGGGACCTTCCCCCATTAAGACAAAAAATGTGGACACTTTGTCCTAACAAACCACTTTTTTCCTGATAACTCTGCATGTTTTTTTGGAAGATTTATAATATA
The DNA here is from genome assembly GCF_014858855.1 of Bufo gargarizans. Lineage (NCBI taxonomy): Eukaryota > Metazoa > Chordata > Amphibia > Anura > Bufonidae > Bufo > Bufo gargarizans. The sequence goes on from NC_058084.1 coordinate 214,933,428, forward strand.
AAAAAGCAAAACATATGTGACAGTGCAGAGTGTTTTTAAACACTTAAAATGTGAATATGAATATGTCTCTGATCATTTGGAATCCATTGGGTCTGATAAAATTATTCTCACCTCTGAATGAATTGAAGACTGTTTGGCAATGTTTGTACTTGAATAGCTAACCCTTTCGCTACCAGCACCGTACATGTACGGCGCTGGAGCCATAGGCAAACATGGTGCCCGCTCGCACGTGTAGCGGGTGTCATGGCCAGCAGGTCTCTGCTGTTTCAAACAGCAGAGACCTGCGGCTAATTACTGCGACCAGCAATAATGCTGATCACGGTAATTAAAGACTTTAGATGCCGTGATCAATTGAGATCACGGCATCTAAGTGCACTTCCGGGAGTGTTACCGGTATCCCCAGCGAACAATGCCAGTAATAGGTTTGAATGCGCTCAGCCTCACTGAAGAGGCTGAGAACATTCAAACTGCAATTCTTATTTTGGCCACCAGATGGCAGGCCAACATAAGAAATTAGCAATTCTTAACAAGTCCAGTTTAAAAATACATGATTGTTCAAAATAAAAAAAACACCCAACTTTCCGTATAATAAAAAAAGAAATTCCTAAATAACAAAAAATATAAACATCATGGGTATCACCGCAACCAAAAACACCGTTCTATTAAAATATCAAAAATATTTTTCCAATACGGCGAATGGCGTAACAGAAAAAGGCTCAAAATGTCTCTTACCCCAAAAAATATAATAAAATGTTATCAAAAAGTCACACACACTTCAAAATGGTATCAATAAAAACTATAGATTGTCCCGCAAAAAAATGAACCCCCACACAGCTCAGTTGATATAACTATAAAAAAGTTATGGGGGTCAGAATATGGTGATGTAAAAAAAAAATATAATTTCATTTCAAAGTTTACATTTATTTTTACACTATTTAGACATAAAAAACCTCTACATATGGGGTATCGTTGTAATCGTACTGACCCAGAGAATGAAGGGCATGGGTCAGTTTTGCCGCAAATGGAACACAGTGCGAACAAAACATGTAAAACAGTGGAGGAATATAAAAATATTATGTCTCAAGAAAGATAGGGAAGAAAAATGAAATCGTAGACATGGAAAAACCTCTGGTATCCTAAAGGTTAAACTATGTCTTTGTTATTTGTCTTAACTGTTTATTTGAGACCTTGTCCATGTCTGTCTGATGAAATGGGCAAAGAAACTGGTGTGGAAATGTTTGTAGAACGCTTTGTTCATTTTATCTAATAGACTTGACACATGTGTACACGGTATTGTCCTATGTAGTTGATGTTTAAATGAACAATGATCTGTTGGGAAAGGTGTGTTTTCAAGAGAGTTAGCATTATCTGCATAGTTTCTCTTGGGATTCTGATGTATTGTGGATCAGAGAATTGGCTACTCCAAGGTCCAAAATAATACCAGAAAACCAAGTGTCACGACCATGGTCATGGTCGTGACTCCTTGGGACCCGCATGCATTTGCCCGCGGTCTGGTATTGTTGTCAACCACAGGTGAGGGCTAGTATCTTGCCTCGCGTGTGGTTGCCGCTGGCAACTTGTGGTTGTTGGGCAGTGGAGCAGCCTGAGCTGGTTGCTGGGCGGCTGGCTGTCCATGCATGCGGTTGTCTTTGGCAACGTGTGTTTATGTGTGCACTTTCCTTGTCTGGTGTGCACAGGGTTTATTGTGTGTATTCCCCTTTTAGTTGCTGTCTTCGCTTCCCTGGTGTGAGAAGGGTTAATTCCCTTCCTAGTCTGTGAGCACTGGGTGTGTCTGCGTGGGTGTGGCTACATGGGCTATTTAACCTCAGTTGAGACCTGAGTTCTGAGGGGTACTCCAGCCTTGTAGTAAGCTGGAGGCACTCTCCTGGTCCCATATACCATCTGCCAGTGAGGGCCACCCTTGTGGTCATAAATTGTGATACTATATGTTTATGTGATGTTAAGTTTATGTCTATGTGGTGTCTGTTATTATTGCAGCTATGGTTCTGGGTCCCTATGTGTTTATGTGTGCAGTGTCCTTTTATGTTTGTGTGTGGACAGCCAGCACTTGTGTCCAGGGATCCAGTCAGTGTGTCCGTGGCAGGTAGAGGTGGAAGTCTTTCACTCTCCTGCCATATCCATAGTCTGTTTATGGTTACATCCCATTGCCGCTCGGCCAGTTTTAGACTCCTGTTTCTCCGCATCCAGGAGGAACAGGTGGTCTACCCAGCTCCTAGTTCAGGGATCGGCGGAGGGTGAGTAGGGATCCGAGATTCCTGAGCTTGGGCCCTCCTACCTTCAAGGTTGGCTCATGCAGCTAGGAGTTAGGGTCGGATTAGGGATGCGTTAGGAGGTGACCTGCTCCCTAATTCTGTTGTCCTGGCCGAGCAGCGACTAACATCACGTGGCATCACACGGATGAGGGTTTTCCCCATCCTCAGCCGTGACACCAAGATATGTACAGTGACCATTATGGATTGGGCAATCTAGCTACATTCCATTAGGGGGTGAAGCTCTTTGGTTAAAACAGTATAAAAGCTGGACTGCTTCAGCAAGCCATTGGAGTTCATCTATGAGTTAGACATATCTGCGTAGAAAACTGTTATCCCCAATCGAGTATCTGACAGCTTTTCGCTGAACAGAGCTCCCCAGCTGATTTGTGTCAGATGATGCTAAACTCAATTGGGGATATAAGTATTAGGTCCCGAAACAGAGGATCTGGCTTCATGTCAGCAGAGAATCAGTCTGCATGTCATAGCAGAAAATCAGGCTTCACATCAGCCACCACTGCAACAGTCCATTGTCAGATATTTAGGCCCAGCACCCAGGCAGAGGAGAGAGGTCCCGTAACAGACAATCTGGCTTCATGTCAGCAGAGAATCAGTCTGCATGTCATAGCAGAGAATCAGGCTTCACGTCACCCACCACTGCAACAGTCCATTGTCAGATATTTAGGCCCAGCACCCAGGCAGAGGAGAGAGGTCCCGTAACAGAGGATCTGGCTTCATGTCAGCAGAGAATCAGTCTTCATATCATAGCAGAGAATCAGGCTTCACGTCACCCACCACTGTAAGAGTCCATTTTCATAAATTTAGGCCCAGCACCCAGGCAGAGGAGAGAGGTCCCGTAACAGACAATCTGGCTTCATGTCAGCAGAGAATCAGTCTGCATGTCATAGCAGAGAATCAGGCTTCACGTCAGCCACCACTGCAACAGTCCATTGTCATAAATTTAGGCCCAGCACCCAGGCAGAGGAGAGAGGTCCCGTAACAGACAATCTGGCTTCATGTCAGCAGAGAATCAGTCTTCATGTCATAGCAGAGAATCAGTCTTCATGTCATAGCAGAGAATCAGGCTTCACGTCACCCACCACTGTAAGAGTCCATTTTCATAAATTTAGGCCCAGCACCCAGGCAGAGGAGAGAGGTCCCGTAACAGACAATCTGGCTTCATGTCAGCAGAGAATCAGTCTTCATATCATAGCAGAGAATCAGGCTTCACGTCACCCACCACTGCAACAGTCCATTTTCATAAATTTAGGCCCAGCACCCAGGCAGAGGAGAGAGGTCCCGTAACAGAGGATCTGGCTTCATGTCAGCAGAGAATCAGTCTTCATGTCATAGCAGAGAATCAGTCTTCATGTCATAGCAGAGAATCAGGCTTCACGTCACCCACCACTGTAAGAGTCCATTTTCATAAATTTAGGCCCAGCACCCAGGCAGAGGAGAGAGGTCCCGTAACAGAGGATCTGGCTTCATGTCAGCAGAAAATTAGTCTGCATGTCATAGCAGAGAATCAGGCTTCACGTCACCCAACATTGGAACAGTCCATTGGCATATATTTAGGCCCTGGCACCCAGACAGAGGAGATGTTCATTCAACTTTGGGTAGCCTCGCAATATAATGGTAAAATGAAAATAAAAATAGGATTGAATGAGGAAGTGCCCTGGAGTCCAATAATATATGGTTAAGGGGAGGTAGTTAATGTCTAATCTGGACAAGGGACGGACAGGTCCTGTGGGATCCATGCCTGGTTCATTTTTATGAACGTCAGTGTGGCGAAACCAACCTCGCCACTGGGTTTTGGAGAGGACTGTTTAAAAGCCTCTTGCCTCAGGATTATGGCCCATAGTAACTGTAAAGGAGAGGACAGACCGGCCGCACAGCTTAAATCTGTCTGTAGAATTGTATTTTATGTTATTATGCGTTCGGTTAAATTGTATGTTATGTGAGGGCACCCAGATAGCTAATATTATTGTATTTGTGTATTCTGAGTGCCAGTCACCTAATGATATGCACTCAGACTTGAGCTATCTGGGGATATGTTAAATGTCTGTGTTTGCTGTGGGGGTGTGCCATTGTGTGTTTGGGTGGTGATTCCTGTCCTGTTGTCTCCACATGTGTATTGGTGATTTCCCCTTTGTCCTGAGAGATAATTGGATTGTGTTCGGTTGTCTCCGGGACAGAGGGGAGGAAACCATGATGCATTGTGGGGATATGTTGTATCTGTCCTGTATCTGCAACAAACGGTAATAAAAACCAGGCTGGGTGTGCCAGCACTTCGGAACACTGCTTGACCCTCAACACGGAGCCTTGTCTCGTTATTGGGGGATTCCCTGTATGCTGTTGGAGACTGATTGCCAGGAGTGTAAGCTGACGGATACGCTTTTCCTGTTCGTCTGCTGGCAGCTACTTGCGAGGTTCCAGTTTGGAGTGCTATTTTGTATCCAGTTCGGGAGGTTGGTGTTCTGCAGTAGCTGTGCCTGTCTCTCGGAAAGGGGCCTATCGCCTAAACGGATTTTAACCCCTTGTCTGCGGAAACGGTGCCGTTACATTGGTGGCAAGCAGCGGGATCGTTCCTACAGCCAGAAGGACAGCTACAGGAGACACCATTTCTTTGGATTTTACAACTTAAGGGCAACGCATGTCCCAGTACAGTGACCCTAAAAGCACCAGGATGGAACCAGCAGTGGAGTACAGATACTCTGTGGAGGAATTTGACCGTATGATGTGGTTGCGGCTGAACTTCTTCGGACCCAATCCAGGTGAGAAATACGTGAAGTTCGTGAGGAATCTAGTGTCTACGACCCTACTATACCGGGCAGAAGGTGACGGTCAGCTGCCACGTTGGGTGGACCTCCATCGGAGGTTACGGTTGCGGGACAGTGGGAGCCTAGTCTCCATTCCCCAGCGTCAGTGTGAAGTGCAGGGAGAGGAGAGCAGCGGCCTCCCTCCCCAGCGGCAGGCTGAGTTACAGGGGGCAGAGGTAGTTGTTCCTGCCCCCCAGCAGCAGAGTGATATGCCGGGAAGGCAGTGTGAAGTGCAGGGAGGGGAGAGCAGCGGCCTCCCTCCCCAGCGGCAGGCTGAGTTACAGGGGGCAGAGGTAGTTGTTCCTGCCCCCCAGCAGCAGCATGATTTTTTGGGAATTGGGAGCCGAGTCTCCATTCCCCAGCGGCAGGCGGAGTTACAGGGGGCAGAGACAGTCGGTCCTGTCCCCCAGCGGCAGAGTGTCCTACAGGGAATAGAGAGCCCAGTCTCCTTTCCCCAGCAGCAGGACACTGTATTGGGAGCGGAGGCGGTCGGTCGCACTCCCCAGCGGCTGGAAGTATGTATGGGAGAGGAGCTCGTTACCCCCTCTCCCCAGCGGCAGCTTAACGCACCAAGGGGAGACAGTAAGCCCCACAACAGTGCAGATGGGACCGTGGTCTCTGCACTTACAGCACAGGGGGTAGAGACAGTCGGTCTCCCCCTCCAACAACCAGGCTCCAACCAGGCTTCTTCCGTGGTAGCGCTGGCACCAGGGCTGAGTACCGCTGATCCCTGCCCACAAAGCAACCTCCACTCCAAACCAGGGAGCAACACAGAGACCGGGAGTACCAGCTTCCAACATCACCTTGGTGGACTTACTGGACAGAGACAGGCTACGAAATTCAGCAGGTCCAGTATTGGGTTGTGGGTGGGCTGCCAGACTAACTCAGGTACCGACCGGCGTGAGGTCAGGTATCTGGTTAGTCTTCCCTGGGGGGGGGGAGATGTGTGGCGAAACCAACCTCGCCACTGGGTTTTGGAGAGGACTGTTTAAAAGCCTCTTGCCTCAGGATTATGGCCCATAGTAACTGTAAAGGAGAGGACAGACCAGCCGCACAGCTTAAATCTGTCTGTAGAATTGTATTTTATGTTATTATGTGTTCGGTTAAATTGTATGTTATGTGAGGGCACCCAGATAGCTAATATTATTGTATTCGTGTATTCTGAGTGCCAGTCACCTAATGATATGCACTCAGACTTGAGCTATCTGGGGATATGTTAAATGTTTGTGTTTGCTGTGGGGGTGTGCCATTGTGTGTTTGGGTGGTGATTCCTGTCCTGTTGTCTCCACATGTGTATTGGTGATTTCCCCTTTGTCCTGAGAGATAATTGGATTGTGTTCGGTTGTCTCCGGGACAGAGGGGAGGAAACCATGATGCATTGTGGGGATATGTTGTATCTGTCCTGTATCTGCAACAAACGGTAATAAAAACCAGGCTGGGTGTGCCAGCACTTCAGAGCACTGCTTGACCCTCAACACGGAGCCTTGTCTCGTTATTGGGGGGGATTCCCTGTATGCTGTTGGAGACTGATTGCCAGGAGTGTAAGCTGACGGATACGCTTTTCCTGTTCGTCTGACTGACAGCTACTTGTGAGGTTCCAGTTTGGAGTGCTATTTTGTATCCAGTTCGGGAGGTTGGTGTTCTGCAGTAGCTGTGCCTGTCTCTCGGAAAGGAGCATATCGCCTAAACGGATTTTAACCCCTTGTCTGCGGAAACGGTGCCGTTACAGTCAGCCTGTCCACATTGGCTGTAGACAGGCGGCTGCGTTTGTCTGTAATGACGCCCCCTGCCGTGCTGAATACACGTTCAGACAAAACGCTGGCCGCCGGGCAGGCCAGCACCTCCAAGGCATAAAAGGCTAGCTCTGGCCACGTGGACAATTTAGAGACCCAGAAGTTGAATGGGGCCGAACCATCAGTCAGTACGTGGAGGGGTGTGCACACGTACTGTTTCACCATGTTAGTGAAATGTTGCCTCCTGCTAACACGTTGCGTATCAGGTGGTGGTGCAGTTAGCTGTAGCGTGTTGACAAAACTTTTCCACATCTCTGCCATGCTAACCCTGTCCTCAGAGGAGCTGGCCGTGACACAGCTGCTTTGGCGACCTCTTGCTCCTCCTCTGCCTTGGCCTTGGGCTTCCACTTGTTCCCCTGTGACATTTGGGAATGCTCTCAGTAGCGCGTCTACCAACGTGCGCTTGTACTCGCGCATCTTCCTATCACGCTCCAGTGCAGGAAGTAAGGTGGGCACATTGTCTTTGTAGCGTGGATCCAGCAGGGTGGCAACCCAGTAGTCCGCACAGGTTAAAATGTGGGCAACTCTGCTGTCGTTGCGCAGGCACTGCAGCATGTAGTCGCTCATGTGTGCCAGGCTGCCCAGGGGTAAGGACAAGCTGTCCTCTGTGGGAGGCGTATCGTCATCGTCCTGCCTTTCCCCTCAGCCACGCACCAGTGATGGACCCGAGCTGCGTTGGGTGCCACCCCGCTGTGACCATGCTTCATCCTCATCCTCCTCCACCTCCTCCTCATCCTCGTCCTCCTCGTCCTCCAGTAGTGGGCCCTGGCTGGCCACATTTGTACCTGGCCTCTGCTGTTGCCAAAAACCTCCCTCTGAGTCACTTCGAAGAGACTGGCCTGAAAGTGCTAAAAATGACCCCTCTTCCTCCTCCTCCTCCTCCTCCTGGGCCACCTCCTCTTCCATCATCGCCCTAAGTGTTTTCTCAAGGAGACATAGAAGTGGTATTGTAACGCTGATAACGGCGTCATCGCCACTGGCCATGTTGGTGGAGTACTCGAAACAGCGCAACAGGGCACACAGGTCTCGCATGGAGGCCCAGTCATTGGTGGTGAAGTGGTGCTGTTCTGTAGTGCGACTGACCCGTGCGTGCTGCAGCTGAAACTCCACTATGGCCTGCTGCTGCTCGCACAGTCTGTCCAGCATGTGCAAGGTGGAGTTCCACCTGGTGGGCACGTCACATATGAGGCGGTGAGCGGGAAGGTCGAAGTTACGCTGTAGCGCAGACAGGCGAGCAGCAGCAGGATGTGAACGCCGGAAGCGCAAACAGACGGCCCGCACTTTATGCAGCAGCTCTGACATGTCGGGGTAGTTGTGAATGAACTTCTGCACCACCAAATTCAGCACATGCGCCAAGCAAGGGATGTGCGTCAAATTGGCTAGTCCCAGAGCTGCAACGAGATTTCGCCCATTATCACACACCACCAGGCCGGGCTTGAGGCTCACCGGCAGCAACCACTCGTCGGTCTGTTGTTCTATACCCCGCCACAACTCCTGTGCGGTGTGGGGCCTGTCCCCCAAACATATGAGTTTCAGAATGGCCTGCTGACGTTTACCCCGGGCTGTGCTGAAGTTGGTGGTGAAGGTGTGTGGCTGACTGGATGAGCAGGTGGAAGAAGAGGAGGAGGAAGCCGAGAAGGAGGAGGTGGCAACAGGAGGCAAAGAATGTTGCCTTGCGATCCTTGGCGGCGGAAGGACGTGCGCCAAACAGCTCTCCGCCTGGGGCCCAGCTGCCACTACATTTACCCAGTGTGCAGTTAGGGAGATATAGCGTCCCTGGCCGTGCTTACTGGTCCACGTATCTGTGGTTAGGTGGACCTTGCTACAGATGGAGTTGCGCAGTGCACACTTGATTTTATCGGATACTTGGTTGTGCAGGGAAGGCACGGCTCTCTTGGAGAAGTAGTGGCGGCTGGGAACAACATACTTTGGGACAGCAAGCGACATGAGCTGTTTGAAGCTGTCTGTGTCCACCAGCCTAAATGACAGCATTTCATAGGCCAGTAGTTTAGAAATGCTGGCATTCAGGGCCAGGGATCGAGGGTGGCTAGGTGGGAATTTACGCTTTCTCTCAAATGTTTGTGAGATGGAGAGCTGAACGCTGCCGTGTGACATGGTTGAGACGCTTGGTGATGGAGGTGGTGGTGGTGTTGGTGGTACATCCCCTGTTTGCTGGGCGGCAGGTGCCAACGTTCCTCCAGAGGCGGAGGAAGAGGCCGAGGCGGCAGCAGCAGAAGAGGCCGAGGCGGCAGCAGCAGAAGAGGTAGCAGGGGGAGCCTGAGTGACTTCCTTGGTTTTAAGGTGTTTACTCCACTGCAGTTCATGCTTTGCATGCAGGTGCCTGGTCATGCAGGTTGTGCTAAGGTTCAGAACGTTAATGCCTCGCTTCAGGCTCTGATGGCACAGCGTGCAAACCACTCGGGTCTTGTCGTCAGCACATTGTTTGAAGAAGTGCCATGCCAGGGAACTCCTTGAAGCTGCCTTTGGGGTGCTCGGTCCCAGATGGCGGCGGTCAGTAGCAGGCGGAGTCTCTTGGCGGCGGTTGTTCTGCTTTTGCCCACTGCTCCCTCTTTTGCTACACTGTTGGCTCGGTCTCACCACTGCCTCTTCCTCCGAACTGTGAAAGTCAATGGCACGACCTTCATTCCATGTGGGGTCTAGGACCACATCGTCCCCTGCATCGTCTTCCACCCAGTCTTGATCCCTGACCTCCTGTTCAGTCTGCACACTGCAGAAAGACGCAGCAGTTGGCACCTGTGTTTCGTCATCATCAGAGACATGCTGAGGTGGTATTCTGAAATTGCTAAATTGGGAATTGTATTTCAACCCTGAACAAAAAATGTGCTTTAACGGACACTAAATAACTTGCCCAGCCACAACAGTACAGCGGTAACGACAGATTTAGCGGGATATAAATTTGAGGCCTAGTATTTAGGCGCTGGGTGACCGGTGTGGATTTACTAACAGAATTGGACTTGGAAATGCACAGTAGCGTGTGTGTGAAGTTATTCTGAATGACCCTATGTGCACCTTGAATATTATATACCCTTTTAGGGATAGATTTCAAATAGCTCTGATATAGCAGAAACCACTAAATTATGAAATTGCTAAATTGGGAATTGTATTTCAACCCAGAACAAAAAATGTGCTTTGACGGACACTAAATAACTTGCCCATCCACAACAGGACAGCAGTAACGACAGATTTAGCGGGATATAAATTTGAGGCCTAGTATTTAGGCGCTGGGTGACCGGTATGGATTTAGTGACAGAATTAGACTTGGAAATGCACAGTAGCGTGTGTGAAGTTATTCTGAATGACCCTATGTGCACCTTGAATATTATATACCCTTTTAGGGATAGATTTCAAATAGCTCTGATATAGCAGAAACCACTAAATTATGAAATTGCTAAATTGGGAATTGTATTTCAACCCTGAACAAAAAATGTGCTTTAACGGACACTAAATAACTTGCCCAGCCACAACAGTACAGCGGTAACGACAGATTTAGCGGGATATAAATTTGAGGCCTAGTATTTAGGCGCTGGGTGACCGGTATGGATTTACTAACAGAATTAGACTGGGATATGGCCAAAAAATAACCACACTATTGCTGGTTAAATGCACTTGGTGTGACAGCTTGACCAACCACACTACTGAGGGTTAAAAGCACTTGGTGACGGGCGCAGCTTGCCCCTGATGTAGTATATGGCCAAAAAATGAACAGACTATTGCTGGTTAAATGTACTTGGTGTGACAGCTTCACCCTGATGTAGGCTTTAGCCAAAAAACAACCACACCATTGAGGGTTAAATGCACTTGGTGACAGGCGCAGCTTGCCCCTGATTTAGTTTATGGCCAAAAAATGAACAGACTATTGCTGGTTAAATGCACTTGGTGTGATAGCTTGACCAACCACACTACTGAGGGTTAAATGCACTTGGTGACGGGCGCAGCTTGCCCCTGATGTAGTATATGGCCAAAAAATGAACAGACTATTGCTGGTTAAATGCACTTGGTGTGACAGCTTGACCAACCACACTACTGAGGGTTAAATGCACTTGGTGACGGGCGCAGCTTGCCCCTGATTTAGTATATGGCCAAAAAATTAACAGACTATTGCTGGTTAAATGCACTTGGTGTGACAGCTTCACCCTGATGTAGGCTTTAGCCAAAAAACAACCACACCATTGAGGGTTAAATGCACTTGGTCGCAGCTTGGATGCACTTGGTCGCAGCACCGCACAAGACACAAAATGGCCGCCGATCACCCCAGAAAAAAGTGACTGACAAACGGTCTGGGCAGCCTAAAAACAGTGAGCAATTGAATTTCAGCAGCTCAATGATGCACAGCTGCAGATCGATCGATTAATCAAGTCCTTTGGAGGAGTTAATCTGCCTAATCTCGCCCTACTGTCGCAGCCGCAACCTCTCCCTACGCTAATCAGAGCAGAGTGACGGGCGGCGCTATGTGACTCCAGCTTAAATAGAGGCTGGGTCACATGGTGCTCTGGCCAATCACAGCCATGCCAATAGTAGGCATGGCTATGACGGCCTCTTGGGGCAAGTAGTATGACGCTTGTTGATTGGCTGCTTTGCAGCCTTTCAAAAAGCGCCAAGAAAGCGACGAACCCCGAACCCGGACTTTTACGAAAATGTCCGGGTTCGGGTCCGTGTCACGGACACCCCAAAATTCGGTACGAACCCGAACTATACAGTTCGAGTTCGCTCATCCCTAGTTGTCATCAATAGCTGGGATGCATTGTGTGAATAGCCCTCTTTAGGTCATGGAACAACATCTCAATAGGGTTTAAGGTGGTGGCTCTGACATGGCCATTCTTGCGTTTTGATAATAAAAAAGTTTGAAAAAAAAGAAAACAATAAATTTTGTCGCCATATTTTGACCCCTATAATTTTTCGTAAGCTATCTGTACTTTTTATTGATACCATTCTGGGCTGTGTATGACTTTTGTATCACTTTTTTTTTTTTTTTTTAGAAAACGAAGGACCAAAAGCCGTGAATCGGCTATTATAACACTTTTTTCCATTTCACCGTTTGTCATATGTGGAAGATATTGTTATACTATAGGCATTTTTGCACATGGCTATACCTATGATATGTATTTTTTTTTATTTTTTTGTTCTTTTATTTTTGGGAAAGGGGGTTATTTGAATTTTTACGTTTATTTTTTTTAAACTTTATTTTTTCCCATAGTGAACTATAACAAGCAATCATTAGATTGCTATTCTCTTAGACCTCAATGCATTAGAAAATTACTAGTTTCCTAGGGAGCCCTATTAATGGTAAGGGCTCCATGGGAAACACTGTCATTCACTAAGACAGGGGCTGCTGCACACAAGCTCCGTCTCCTCTGATCCCCACAACAAGTATTCCGCTCGCTCAGATGCCGTGATCTGAAGTCTAAAATATTCGCGACTGGCATTACCGCCGGTCAGAGACATTAGCCGCGGGTGTCTTCTGTATGAAATAGCAGGTACCCCATGACTATGGCGCCCACTCTGCATAGGAGCGGGTGCCATCTTTAAAGACCAGGCCAGCCGTATTAGTACAGCACTGTTCGGGAAAGTGTATGGGGATATTTAATGATCATGTTGTTCCAGAATTACAACGTAGGTGCCAAAAAGGTTTTTTCATTTCCACCAAATATATCATCAGTTTCCTTCTTATTTTTCACCAGAAAGAATGAAACACTGCAGAAAAGTGTTTTGAATGTCAAAGTGGGCGGGCTACCAAATTGGCATGTATTATGCCTCATTTATCAACGTATGTTCGGCTTAATAGGCGCAAAATGTATCAGTAAATTAAGCTTGCTTCTGTGGTTGTGTAAATTGTTAAAGAGGGGCACAACAGATAAGATAAATCAGATCTGCCTTTAAGTAGTCAAACATTTGAAATCAGTTGAGCACAGAAAAATGTTTATAAAGTGATGGATTATTAGCCTGCATTTACAAAAGACACATTTTGAAAATAACGAGTGCCTTTCGATAAATGAGGTGAAAAAAATCACCACTTTAGAGTTGTGATGTAAGGATTTTTCTGTTGCAAAATATATTATTGATAAATGTCCCGACTGTCTAACTAGTTTTACCTTTGGCCAGTGGGGAAAACGTATTGTAACAAATACACCACACCGACGAAAAGCAGCACTGGTCAAAAGGAAAGACCCTGACAGCAAAGCTATTCTGGTGTGAAACAGCATGGCCTTATGTATTGCTTACTTACCGTGAGCTGGAATATGACAACTAATCTGTGACCCAGAGGCCACTGCTAAAGGGGGAAAATGAACTGTATTAATATCCATTTTAATGTGTAGTTAAGGGTGCACTCTGCAAAACATGGATTCGCAAAAAATATGAATGACGCCCACGTGACGTCCATGTAGCATCCATTCTTTTTGCAGACCCATTATAACAATGCCTATTCTTGTCTGCAAAACGGACAAGAATAGGACATGTTCTATCTTTTTTGTGGAACAGACATACAGATGCAGACAGCACACAGTGTGCGGTCTGCATTTTTTGCAGCCCCATTAAAATGAATGGGTTTGCATCCAATCCGCAAAAAAATGTGAATCGGATGTGGACCATAAATACTGTTGTGTGAATGGGGCCTAAGCTGTATTGTGGTTTGCAGACTCCAGGCAGGGTCAGACCTGTTGTGGAAATGTTATTATGCGGACATTTTATTTTAGGATGTGTGTGTGTGTTTTTATAGATTGTCATCTGTCTCCGTGTGTCGGATTTAGCCAAAGAGCACTCTAGCAGAGGGTACTTTGGCTGAATCGGGACCAGTTTGGCGAGCTCAGTAAGGAAATATTTTTTTTCCCCGTTATCAGCAGAACTTAAAGGAGACACAGCTTAATTTTCAAAAAGCAAAAAAGGCCGGCATAAGGTAATATCCTTTTCCTTACTCTCATTTTTGAGAAAGTTTTTCTCTTTGTGTACTCCAATCTGCTGGTTTCAGAAAAAAATCTATTTAAAGAACCTTTTGGTGTATGTGGTTGTCTGCTGCGTCAAGGGGTGTAAGGATGAGGTAAGTGCTTTTCCGTTGTATAGTTTTTGGTGGATCTGTGTTGATTGTATGGAGGTTGTATGATGAGATAGTGTGCTGAGCAGGACAGGGTATTGTGTTTTTTTTGTAACTTCTTAACTTTTATGTTACTGTGATTTTGTAAGAGGCGATTTTATAGAGGTTTATAGAGGCAGCAATTGGTTTTAGTGTTTGTACATTAGAGACAGCGTTTAGAGTGTTTTTATATTAAGCTGTAAATCACCCGCAGAGTGGAGGTTTTGCTCTGGTTTCGGGGGTAGGGAACAGGAAATATAGAAACTGTTTCTTTTGCTGGATTTTGTATACACTATCTTGATTTCCTTTGTGTGATGACCATGTGCTTATCAGCCATCGTTATGACCATGCTTGTCAGCCATCTTTATGACCATGTGCTATGTCGGCCATCTTAGTTAGTTTGCTATGGAAAGCGATTTGATTGTTTTTGCCTGAAATGTTAGTTTTGTCCAGAATAGTTATCTTGTCTTTTTGTAACCTATGTACAGTTTGATTTTGTTTTGATAAGTTTTGTGCTGGATATCAGTTTAGTGTTTGGTTATGGTATAGCTCAGTGACAAGTCTGATACAGGAATCATTGTGTGAACATTAGTGGCAGTTTAGCGGTAAAATCATCCTATAGTTTATGATTCTGTTTAATGTTTGTATATCTGTGGCTGTTACACTGAACTGTAGACTTGTTTGGCATAATTAATATGGGTACTACAGTGTAGAAAGGTTCTGTGCCAAAAGTATTGGGACAACTCCTAGAAATTGGTACTAGTGTGTTGTATATTTTTTTGTAGCAACCATTGTGGTGTTTTTTTTTTGTGCAATGGAAAGTATTTTTAAAGAAGTAGCAAAGTTGAAGGACACAGCGCCATTCTTCAGGCTATGCAGGGATCTACTGATCCATGGCTGCAGGCCCAGAATTGAGTAGCAAACCTGATCGGTACCAAAAAATGGCGCAAAAGGAAAGGCAAGTATGCTCTGATTTTTGCTGCTGGGTGGATAGCGGATAAATATCAGGAGTCTTGTAGGCTGAAGCTGAGTTTGGAAGGAGAAGTGTAAGATTTAAAAGTGGAAATTCTTAAATTGAGAACTCTTGTCCAGTAGGCAGCTGAAGCGGGCGCTGATTATGAATGTACTGTGAGGTGTAATACTGAGCTGCGCAAGGAGAATGAAAGTTTATCTGAAAGCCTGACGCATGCACAGGGTGCTGTAAGGGAATTGCCAGAGTTATTGAAACAACCGTTGGAGAGTAATGTGTCTGGGGTTAGAGGAAATGTATGGGCTGTAAGCATGGAGAAGTCTGAGGACTGTGGGTCGCATGGTGAAACCGACTCAGGAATGGAGATGGACAATGTGTCTGACCCTGGAGTTGGACGTATTAACACAAGGCCAGAAGATTCCTCAGATGAGTCTGTGGTAAGTGGACTCGATACAGATAGTAGTGTGGGAGTGTGTGCCCAGACAAGGTATTGTGCAGGGAGGCGAGCTATCCTTGGTTTTGCATGCAGGGAATACAGGCACATTGCACAATACTGTAACGTTGCTAATGGCAACAGACACAGGTACCCCAGAACCACACCTAGAAGTGAAGTGGTTTATTCAGCAAGGTGGGGTAATGGTCCCAGACATGCTTCTTTGCAAAGGAAGAGAACCCAGGGACAGCCAAGGTCTTTGATCATTGAAGCAGATTTTAAATCACAATATGAACGGTTAAAATTTGAAAATGTGAAGCTCAGAGAGGAAAGAGATCGGTTCTTGGAATTCAGTAGAGTTTCAAATTTTTGTGTGCCAAAGAAGGGAACATTAAGGTCTTTGTCAACCATTTAAAACTCTTAAGATCTAATTTGAATAGAATCCCTTCCCCTAGGAAAAAACGGTTTTGGGACCTTGTAATGTCAAATCCTGCCTCTCTGGTAAAATGAATCTGAAGCTGTTTGGGGCTGGGCAAATTAACATTTCAATGACTGGGTGGGTAGAAATTCTCCTGTACAGTTTGCGGGGAACCCTCCAAGACATTGATTTGTTAATTCAGTCCCATACAATTGTATGTGTTCCTAAGGTTTTACATTTTTATTTGAGTTTTGGGTTTTAAGTTAAAATTAACTTTTTACTGAATCTCAATGTATGTAGCAAGACTGTCTGTAACTGAAGTTTTCTATGATGTTTGTTTTTCTCTCCTGTTTACAGGTCTTCTAATAATCCATTTTTATTTTTTAGGTTTTTATTGAAGTTTCTTTCAGGTTTTTCCTTATTTACCAACCCATTTTTAGTCTATTATTAAAATTTTCTTTTTTCATATTTTGGCATCTTTTTCGGTTTCATTTTCAGTTATTTTTGTCTATTCTTGTTTGGGTATTTCTTTGATTATAATTAACCATAGAGAATTTGGGAGAGCTTAAAATGTAACTTTTACTAATAATTTTAATAAAATATAAAGCGCCACAAACAGATATTTGAAATATGGCTACATTTATGGAACAGTCTTACCGTTCAGATGCCCCCTGATAGGGATCAGCCTGGCGTGGTGGAAATAATACCGCGTCTGGGCCGAGAATAAGATGTAACTGATGGTAGTTCAAGATGTAGACTGGTACAGGGAACCGTTGTCCCTAGTAAGCCCTGATTCGGGAGGTGGCAATGCTACTGTTCACCTGCCTGTCTACACAGAGTTCCTACCCCGCAAGGGGCGGCCCTGTCCGGATACCTTACCCTAAAATCGGGCGGGTATCCCTAGTATTGCCCTATAGGATGGTTCCCAACGTGTCACGTTTCAAGTGATAAATCATCAGGGGAAGAGATCCAGCAATGCACATAAATAATCCTGCAAGTAAAAATGTGTTTAACATGAGGATTGGAAAACGCATGTATTGGGGAAAGAAAGGAAATTAAATGAAATAGAACAGGGACATACCTTAGATCAGTGGATCCATAGGATTAATATAAAGGACATAGATGGTCCTGCAGAAAGGGAGGACCCCACAGATTCTTTATAAGGGGGGGCGCCTCTGGGGCAGCTGATCTGGTGTTGTCAGCTGCACACCGAAATGCCATGAGGACGCTGTATTTAAGCAGCAGATCGCGCGCCCTTAGTCAAGTGACCGCCTCTGGGGGTGGAATAGTCCGGAACGCTACGTCCCATCGGCAGGCGCGGCCAAGGACCGCGGACCGCACCGCACCAAACCGTGGAGCGCAGCGCAAGGTCCGGTCACGTGGGGCGGCCGGGAGAAGGGTTAGATGCAGCGCCTGTTGCTGAGCAACTGACCGACGCCAGGAGTGCTCAGGCGTCTGAGTCAGCTGTTAGGGAACAAGCGTAATAACTTGCGCCCCCTTAGAAGTTAATATAGCATTTAATGCAGGTAAACAGATGAAGAGGCATGGATGCTCCTATGATTAAAGGCCAAATGGCACAAGATTTATAAATATGAGCAATCGATAACATTATTGGGAGGGGGTGGGGGGGAGGAGGGGAGGGAAGGGCAGGGGACGGGAGGGGATGCTGGAAGGGACTATACAGGTAGCTTTCATTAATTACTAAAGGTACTGAGATACCAGTTAGTATGCCCCCTACTAGATTGGGGTGCATAATGCATGTAGATAATAGGAGGGAGGGGACTATTAATAGAGAGATGGTGCATTACAAAAACAACCAAAATTTAGCTGCTCGTTAAGTCCTAAGGGGGCCATGGTCTTGAGGTCAAAGATCCATCTAGCTTCCCTCTGTAGGATTAACCTGTCCCAGTCTCCCCCTCTAGCTGGTGGATTTACTTTATCAATTGCCATGAATGAAAGACGGCTATGGCCATTGTGAGAATTGTGGACGTGTTTAGCCACTGGGGTATCCTTGAGTTTGGCCACATCACTAAGGTGTTCCCCTACTCGCCTACGGAATTCACGGATTGTCTTGCCAATGTATTCTTTCCCACATTGGCAGACAATCCGGTAAATGACTCCCCGAGTCTTGCAGTTCATGAAGTCACGGATGGTAAATTCCTTGCCCGTAACATTACTCCTGAAAGATTTGCCAGTTGTGATGTGCGGGCAGGCGATGCAACCACTGCATCGATAACAACCATGGTTGGGGTTCTTAAGCCAAGCACATCCCGACGATACTTGTGGGGTGTATTGGCTATGAACCAACCGATCCCTGAGGCTCCTTCCGCGTCTATAGGATATGCTCGGAGCTTCGCCGAGCACCTCCCTCAGATCCGGATCCATCAGGAGGATGTGCCAGTGTTGGTTAATTATCTGCCTGATGGATTGGGCTTCGCCATCATACGAGGTTATGAGGCGGGTTAGTTTATTCGATTGCACTGGTTTCTGTTTGGGAGTGAGTAATTTAATTTCATTTCCTTTCTTTCCCCAATACATGCGTTTTCCAATCCTCATGTTAAACACATTTTTCCTTGCAGGATTATTTATGCGCATTGCTGGATCTCTTCCCCTGATGATTTATCACTTGAAACGTGACACGTTGGGAACCATCCTATAGGGCAATACTAGGGATACCCGCCCGATTTTAGGGTAAGGTATCCGGACAGGGCCGCCCCTTGCGGGGTAGGAACTCTGTGTAGACAGGCAGGTGAACAGTAGCATTGCCCCCTCCCGAATCAGGGCTTACTAGGGACAACGGTTCCCTGTACCAGTCTACATCTTGAACTACCATCAGTTACATCTTATTCTCGGCCCAGACGCGGTATTATTTCCACCACGCCAGGCTGATCCCTATCAGGGGGCATCTGAATGGTAAGACTGTTCCATAAATTTAGCCATATTTCAAATATCTGTTTGTGGCGCTTTATATTTTATTAAAATTATTAGTAAAAGTTACATTTTAAGCTCTTCCAAATTCTCTATGGTTAATTAAAATTGTTAGTGGGAGCGCCAAACACTCATATTTCCCAAACTACTCAACATACTATTTCTCGTCTATTTCTTTGATTAATTTACATTTTTCTTCTTTTACTAATCCATTTTTATTTCTTAGTTTTTTATTGAAGTTTTTTTCAGTTTTTCCTTATTTACCAACCCATTTTTATTTTTAGTCTATTATTATTTTTTTCCTTTTTCATATTTTGGTGCTTTTCTCTTTTTCTCTTTCTTTCCCTCTCTTTTCTCTGTAGATTTGGTTGGGAGTACTGGGGATCTCATGATATTGTGTGGGAACTACTGTCTGAATTCAAGGGTTGCTGCTGAGAGGTTTTTGATCAGTAACTGCAAAAAGGGCTTTGTGTGCTGTTCCGCTTGACTATATAGAATCATATCGGCAAAGGAAAGTGAGTTGATGAGCTTTTTTTTTAAGGAGACAAGGTGATATATATCACCTGGGCATACCAATAGCTGTGTGAGTAACCCCATTCCCCACAGGAGTACTGTGTGTTTGTTTCCTGTGCACCCTTCGTCCCCACAGAAGGTACTGTGTGTTCTCTGGCGCACACCTCGTCCCCACAAAAGGTACTGTGTGTTCTCTGTGCACACCTTTTTCCACTCCAGGTCAATTGGAAGCCCTATCCTGTGGTCAGGTCACTATTCAGAGCCAAAACCGAGGCTGGTATATCTCATTAGGAGACTCAGAGGGCCGCCATGCGTTAGCGAGAGCCCTTTTCCTCACACTGATTACTCCTTTTCCTGAGGTCTAACTAGTGTGAACGGAGTCTGTGTGTTGGTGCCAGAAATCCTAGGGCAACTCAGAGGTGAATGAAGGGGAGTAGCAGCCGTCCATGGCATAGGTCGCGGGACAATTCCTTGTGTAGGTCGCAGGAAACTGTAGGATGGACGCATCTACTTTTAGAAGGCTCGAGCATGGCTTTACGGAAATTTAGGGAACAGAAGGGTACCACTTCTGACTATAGACAGCCAAGCAGTACATGAAATCCATCTATGGAGGAGGAGTTGTTAAGCCCCTCAAAGATTGGCACCAAGGGACTGTAGGTTCAGACTGGACAATCCCCAAAGAATGGACCTTTTGAGGTCTGGATTGGGAAAAAGTTTGTCCAGAAATTCCCCACTAGACTCCAAAGCCATGGTTCCCTCCAGAAAGCAGAACTGTGGCTGCACAAATCCATAGATCTCCAGCAACAGGGCATTCAAAAGTCCCAGACAGTGCGAACTAACACTGTCATGTACTCCCATCCCGCTAAGACTTCAGAGTCCAAGAGAAGTGCTTTTCTCTTTCTCCTTTTCTCTTTCTCTATCTTCCTCATCCCTCCATCATCTCTCCATCTAACCTTGAGACGATGCACCATGTCTAATCCAGTTTCTCTTCATCCTGGTTTTAAGGATGATAAAAAGGTGGGAAAGTGGTGTAGAAAACACTGATCTTCAAACTTTCTAACCTATCAAATGTCAATCAATTTCTAACCTAGTAGGGAATTATGTTAAGAACCATCACGAGTGCCTTTTCTTTGATGGTACTTGGGTCAGATTTTTGCAAAGAAGGTAAAAATCACGGCTGATCCATGGCCCGAATGTTCCTTGTTCCGCTGTAACCCTTTTATTCCATCGGGTATGTTCCCAGGCAGCCCCACGGGTTATCACCCGATGTCCACCACCGGGTTCGGGAGTTTCTCCCGGACCCAGACTCAATAACCAGTGTTCATTCTAGTCAACCAGGTGATTGGGTCGTGCTAAAGAAACATCCGAGGACGGGACTAGAGCCGAGATATCTTGGGCCATTCCAGATGCTGCTGATGACGCCAACCTCTCTGAAGTTCAAGGGACGAGACAACTGGATCCACACCAGTCACTGCAAGAAGCTGCTCAACTAAGTCAAACAATGCAGAGTATCACTTTTGTTTATTTGTTACAAGGAGGCATTTGTTGATTTGTTGCACATAACGACACATTCCTAGAGGTAATATTAATATTAACTCTGGCACCTGCTCCTCGCTTGGTAATCCTGTATGGGTGTCCGGGCAGCTAGGCAACCCGTAGATGTGGGATCCTCCAGTTGTGAGGAAGGTATATGGTTATGCCTGGCTAGCAGACACTATTGACAAGGGTCAGGCCCATACTGACAGGAGCAGGGCAGAGGCGGAGCTATGACTAGTGAGGGTCAGAATCCTTTTTAAAGGTTTGGGAGGTCTTGGGGCTCACTGGTTTTCCATTGGATCCGGGCAAAAGGAAATAGGACATGCATGTTTTTTTGTTTCAATTCCTTCTATACGCCAGAGTGAGATGTTCCTGATGTCTAATCGACTGAGTTACCGAAGCCCAAACAGACAAGACGCCCTGAAGACCAAACCAACCGGCGACCAACGTGAAACGCCACCTCCTAAGTCACCTCCCGAAGAAAAGAAGCTATGTGTCAAGATTGACTTTCTGTTTTCCATCATCTGTTTTGTTTTATGGATTACTTTTCGTAGACAAGACTGTTTTTTTTTCAAAAGAAGAAGATGGAGATTCTTCGAGGGACACAGAGGAGCATATGACAAAGAGGAGGGACTGTTGTGGAAATTTTATTAAGCGGACATTTTATTTTAGGATGTGTGTGTTTTTATAGATTGTTATCTGTCTCCCTGTGTCGGATTTAGCCAAAGAGCGCTCTAGCAGAGGGTACTTTGGCTGAATCGGGACCAGTGGTAAAACCGTCAGTCTGAAAACCTTCGCATGGGCTTGGAGACGTGTTCTCAGTGTGTAGGGGGGCGTTTACCGATTTGTGAGCACTAAGTGCAAGCACTTGGCTTCTTCTCTTCAAATGTGTATACACATTAAAGAAGTGAAGTCTGAATAACGAGAGATTATACCTCTGCTGCGGCTTTGCTATCCCTTTCTGGATACATATCTGCTTTTAAGACATGCATATCTGCCTTGTCGGTATACTCGTACCGTATACTGACAATAGCCGTAACAATGTCTCGCAGATAATCTCAAACCTATTAGAACCAGTAGAATGATCTTTATTAGATACTGATCACCTTTGAGCAGTATTGAATGAGGTCCATGCTGACAGTGATGGGGGGTGGGTGGCCACCTGGCTGGTCAGACAATGGACATGACTCATCCTTCCTTATACAGGGATGGGGTGTATGCATTGTCTGTCCAGCCACATTGATTGCCCCTCCCTGTCCTTTGACATGTCATCACTTCCTGTATCCTTGTCTTGGGCCAGCCCCTTTTTACACCTTTTGTGAGTAAATAAAAGGAACAGGTTGAGCAGGGAGGAGAGGAGTTGCTCAGAATTCAATCAAGATGGTTGCACCTGGGTCTGTCTCTGACTGCGGCTGAGGGAATTGGGATTTACCTTTTTCCTTACACAAACTTTGATGCAAGATGATTACAACTATTAATATTCCTACAAGAGTTCCAACTGGGCCTGTTTGTTAAAGGGGGATCTCAGGGAACTCAAAATATAAGATTACTGAAAATACTTCAATATTACGTTATTATAAATATATTCTCCAATAACTTTCATTAGTTATAATAGCTCATAATTAGAGATGGCCTTTGCGGTTCACCCAGCGGTCGTTTTGCGGCAAACTTTGCTCGTTCGCGATTCACCGAACATGCGAACATATGGCAAGATTCGCACGTACCATATTTTTATGCATAGCGCCGGACTTTGACCCATGACACATCCATATGGTGGGACAGGACAGCCAATTGAGATGTTTCAGCACATGAACACACACCCAACTCTATAACAGAACCCGATCTGGCAGCTATTTTACATTATGTGTTTTGCCAGTGTAGGGAGAGGTTGCATTTTGGAGCAGGGACAGTTAGGGACACCAAACGCTAGCTAATAGGGTAAAAAAAAGTCCCTTTAAGGACTGGTATAGGTGTGCTATAAGGACTGGTATAGGTGTGATATAGAGAGGTGTGATGTACTTATGTATAATATACTTTCTAACATAGAAATTATATTATAGTGTATTTGCATTGTGCAGCAGTTGTGTGTGGTTCTGCTGGGATACCGCAGCTAGATAGAGGGACAAATGCCATTGGAGTAAGTAATTGCAATGGGTGTGATATACCTGTTGCCCCCAAAGAAACTGCTTGAGGGCTGCAATATACCATCTTCCACAAAATCCTGATTGAGGGGTGCTATTTACCTGTTGCCGCCAAATACTGATTGAGGGGTGCTATATACCTTCCTCCACCAAATACTGATTGATAGATGCTATTGCTATATACCTTCTTTCACAAAATACTGATTGAGGGCTGTGATACACCTGGTTCCACAAAATACTGATTGAGAGGTGCCATATACCTGTTTCCACTAAATACTGATTAAGGGATGTTATTGCTATATACCTTCTTCCACAAAATCCTGATTGCGGGGTGCTCTATACCTGTTTATGCCAAATACTGATTAAGGGGTGCTATATACCTTCTTCCTCCAAATACTGATTAAGGGATGTTATTGCTATATACCTTCTTCCACAAAATCCTGATTGCGGGGTGCTATATACCTTCTTCTACAAAATACTGATTGAGGGGTGCTATATACCTGTTTCAATCAAATACTGATTGAGGGGTGCTATATACCTGTTTCCGCCAAATACTGATTGAGGGGTGCTATATACCTTCTTCTACAAAATACTGCTTGAGGGGTGATATTGCTATAGAACTTCTTCCACCAAATACTGATTGAGGGCTGCAATACACCTGCTAACATAAAATACTGATTGAGGGGTGTCATATACCTTCTTCCACAAAATAATGATTGAGCGGTGCTATTGCTATATACCTTCTTCCACCAAATACTGATTAGGGGCTGCGATACATCTGCTTCCACAAAATACTAATTGAGGGGTGCCATATACCTGTTTCCACCAAATACTGATTAACCGCTTCCGGAACGCCTAACGCAGGATCGCGGTCCGGAGACGGCAGTCTCAGGCACAGTCACACATATACGCGTCATCTCGCGAGACACTGGCAGGCTGATGATTTTTAAAAAAAACTAATCACAGGCCATTTAACACCTTATATTTATAAATAATGCTGTGCTTTTCTGCTGATTCTTTTCATCAGTTGGTCTCAGCAGAGGAGCACAGTTCATAGTGAGTACACCAAACACTTCACTTCGCCCCCAGATCACCCTCCATCACCCCAAATAACCCCTTCATCACCCCTGTTAATCACCTAGTGAAAGGGAAAAAAGTGATCAGTGTAAACTGTCACTTTTTTTTCACTGGTATTGACTGATAGGTTTTAGGATAGTTTAGGCCCCTTGGTTAGGTAGTTAGCAATCGGTTAGCCAGCCCACCGCACCACAGTCACTGATTCGCTGATTAGCTTATCGCTAATCAGCATTTGTACTTTTATAGTATCTGTAAGTGATCAAAACTGATCACAGTCAGATCTATAATAGTATTAGTGTCACCTTAGCTCGCCCTCCACCCAAAACGCAGTGTTTGCCCGATCAGGCCTGATCGGTTGCCCACATGTGCGTTCACCCACGCCCGCCCCGCCGGGGTATTCTTCTGAAGAGGCCTCCAGGATTTTGACCCAGTCAGATGAGGAATCGGAACCCTCATCTGACGAATCTAGCGGGTCAGAATATGAACCTGCAGAAAGCAGTGGCAGTCTGACCCAAAGTTCGGACGAGGAGGTTGAGATCCCTGATAGCACCAGGCGTACACGGCCCCGTGTTGCTAGACCACAGGTTGCGCAAGATCCGCTTCAAGGGCAGCAGAGTGGGGCTGGCGCTGTCGGATTACGCGGTGAAGCATACACCAGCAGCGCAGCCCACCCTGGACCTAGTACCAGCACTGCCGTACAACATGGTGAAGTGGCGAGTACCAGAAGGGCAGTTGAAGCTGGTATAGTGGCACGTGCAATAGTTACCCCGTCGCAGCCACCGCACAGACAGGCCCGTAGACACCCTAGAGTCCCTGAGGTGCTGGCAAACCCTGATTGGCAGTCCCCAACTTCAGCCGCACCATTAGTTCCCCCTTTCACCGGCCAGTCTGGAGTTCGGGTTGAGACAGCTCAGATCGGTTTGGCTCTGAGATTTTTTGAGCTGTTCTTGACTGCAGAGCTCTTGGACATAGTCGTGGCAGAAACAAATCGGTATGCCACTCAATTTATAGTTGCCAACCCGGGAAGCTATTATGCCCAGCCTTTCCGGTGGAAACCTGTCCAAGTTTCCGAATTAAAAAAAATTCTGGGCCTTCTCCTCAACATGGGTCTAACCAAAAAGCATGAATTGCGGTCATATTGGTCCATGAACCCAATTCATCACATGCCCATGTTCTCTGCTGCCATGTCCAGGGCACAATTTGAGGCCATCCTGCGTTTCCTGCACTTTAGCGATAACACCACCTTCCGTTCCAGAGGCCACCCAGCTTTTGACCGGCTCCACAAAATTCGGCCCCTCATAGACCACTTCAACAACAAATTTGCAGATTTGTATACCCCTGAGCAAAACATCTGCGTAGACGAGCCCCTTATACATTTTACCGGGCACATTGGCTTCAAACAATACATCCCAAGCAAGCGCGCCCGGTATGGGGTCAAATTGTATAAGCTCTGTGAAAGAGCCACAGGCTATACCCACAAATTTCAGATCTATGAGGGTAAAGATCAGATCCTGGAGCCGGTCGGTTGCCCTGACTACCTGGGGAGCAGTGGGAAGACAGTCTGGGACTTGGTGTCACCCTTATTTGGCAAGGTGTACCATCTTTATGTTGACAATTTCTACACAAGTGTGCCCCTCTTCAGGCATTTGTTTCTAGAACAGATTGGCTGCTGTGGCACCGGGCGACCTAGTCGCAGGGGCTTCCCCCAACAGCTCGTTGCCACCCGTCTTGCAAGGGGGAGAGAGCTGCCTTGTGTAATGAAGAACTGCTCGCGGTGAAATGGAGAGACAAGCGTGACGTTTACATGCTCTCCTCCATTCACACAGACACAACAATACAAATTGAACGAGCAACCAGTGTCATTGAAAAGCCCCTCTGTGTCCATGACTATAATTCGCTCATGGGAGGGGTGGACTTCAATGACCAGATGTTGGCTCCGTATTTAGTTTCCCGACGCACCAGACGTTGGCGTAAGAAGGTTTCTGTATATTTAATTCAATTGGCTGCATATAATAGTTTTGTTCTCTACAGTAAGGCTGGGAGAACAGGATCATTCCTCAAATTTCAGGAAGAGATCAACGAGAACCTCCTGTATCTAGGAGGTTCCGTGGCCCCAACCACCAGTGTAGTGAGCCGTCTACACGAGCAACATTTCCCCAATGTCGTTGCTGGTACCTCAACCCAACAGTCACCCCGAAAAAGATGTGGTGTCTGTAGCAGGAGTGGAATAAGGCGTGACACCTGCTATTTCTGTCCTGACTGCCCTGACCACCCTGCCCTATGCTTTGGGGAGTGTTTCCGGAAGTACCACACATAGGTACACTTAGCATAGGGATCACATCTCACAGGACAGGCACACAGGGCTATTAGGGCCCATTCACACAGAGCTTCTGCAAGCCTCTCCTTTCACCTGGGACAAAGTACATAATGTACTTCACCACATCTTTGGGCGATTTGCGCTTTGCACATTGTCCCATGGGGAAGGAGAGGTTTGTCCTATAAAGGTAAAAAAATAAAATAAAAATCACCAGTAAGCAAAAAAAGTTTACGTTCTGTTCAAAAAGTTAAATAAAGTTTATATGTTCCGTTCAAATGTTATTATAAAGTTAATAAAATTATTGCGTTGTGGCCTGTTTTTTTCTTTTTTGTTTTGCTTTTTTTTACCTTCCAGGTGGACCAACCGATCGACTAGCTGCAGCACTGATGTGCATTCTGACAGAAGCATTGCGCTGCTGTCAGATTACACAAAAGTCGGTGTATGCGGCGCTGCTAAACGAGATTTCTCCTCTGCAGTAAAAGATACGTTTGCCGAGGCATATGAGCTGAGGAGGCGGCGGTGTTCATATGCTTTGGCAAACACTTTGTATATAAAAAAAATAAAGAAAAATCTCGGCAATGATTTATTCATCCACATAGATTGATGTGAATGAAGAAATCTGTGCCGTTCATTTTTTTCTTTCAGCCCAGAGGCTGAACGGCAAAAAAATCTCATTACCCGTATGCTCAATATAAGGAGAATAGCAGAAACTCCTAATGCTGGCCATACATGTAATGATTGCGGAGACATTTCAAATGCCAGAGCAGTACAAAAACCCCACAAATGACCCCATTTTGGAAAGAAGACACCCCAAGGTATTCGCTGAGGGGCATATTGAGTCCATGAAAGATTGAAATTTTTGTCTCAAGTTAGCGGAAAGGGAGACTTTGTGAGAAAAAAAATAAAAAAATAATCGATTTCCGCTAACTTGTGCCAATTTTGTTTTTTTATATGAACTCGCCATGCCCCTCATTGAATACCTTGGGGTGTCTTCTTTCCAAAATGGGGTCACATGTGGGGTATTTATACTGACCTGGCTTTTTAGGGGCCCTAAAGCGTGAGAAGTCTGGGATCCAAATGTCTAAAAATGCCTATCTAAAAGGGATTTGCGCATCTAGGCTGCAACAAAGTGTCATACATGTGGTATCGCCGTACTCAGGAGAAGTTGGGGAATGTGTTTTGGGGTGTCATTTTACATATACCCATGCTGGGTGAGATAAATATCTTGGTCAAATGCCAACTTTGTATAAAAAAAATGGGAAAAGTTGTCTTTTGCCGAGATATTTCTCTCACCCAGCATGGGTATATATATAAAAAGACACCCCAAAACACATTGCCCTACTTCTTCTGAGTACGGCGATACCACATGTGTGACACTTTTTTGCAGCCTAGGTGGGCAAATGGGCCCACATTCCAAAGAGCACCTTTCGGATTTCACAGGCCATTTTTTACACATTTTTTATTTTATTTTTTTATCAAAGACATGTGGAACAATAAATTTAGCGAAAAATTTATATATGGATGTCGTTTAAAAAATAAATAAATTGTACAACTGAAAGTGAAAAATTAAATTTTTTTGCAAAAACAAAAAAAGTAAAAATGTCAGCAGCAATAAAATACCACCAAATGAAAGCTCTATTAGGCAGAAGAAAAGGAGGTAAAATTCATTTGGGCGGTAAGTTGCATGACCGAGCAATAAACGGTGAAAGTAGTGTAGTGCAGAATTGTATAAAGTTGTCTGGTCATTAAGGGCGTTTAAGCTAGGGGGGCTGAGGTGGTTAAGGGGTGCTATATACCTTTTTCCAGCAAATACTTATTGATGGCTGCGATTTACCTTCTTCCACAAATACTGCTTTTCTCTACAGACTTA
Source organism: Bufo gargarizans (assembly GCF_014858855.1). Taxonomy (NCBI): domain Eukaryota; kingdom Metazoa; phylum Chordata; class Amphibia; order Anura; family Bufonidae; genus Bufo; species Bufo gargarizans. The sequence goes on from NC_058084.1 coordinate 214,961,600, forward strand.
GGGTCCAGTCACACGTCCGCATTTCGCAGAACGGAATTGCTGACCCATTCATTTCTATGCAACCACACTATGCGCTGTCCGGATCCGCACTTCCGGGTCCGCAATTGCAGACAAGATTAGGCATTTTCTATTATAGTGCTGGCGATGTGTGGTGCAAAAAAATGTGGAACGCACATTGCAGGTGTCCATAATTTGTGGATCCGCAGATCCGCAAAACACATACGCATGTGTGGATGGCCCTCAGGGTGCCATATACCTGTTTCCACTAAATACTGATTGAGGGGTGCTATATATCTGTTTTCATCAACTACTGATTGAGGGGTGCTGTATAAGAGTTTCTGCTAAATACTGATTGAGGGGTGCTATATACCTTCTTTCACTAAATACTGATTCATGGGTGCTATTGCTATATACCTTATTCCACCAAATACTGATTGAGGGCTGTGATACACCTGATTTCACAAAATACTGATTGAGAGGTGCCATATACCTGTTTCCACTAAATACTGATTGAGGAATGCTATATACTTTCTTCCACAAAATACTGAATGAGGGGTGCTATTGCTATATACCTTTTTTCACCAAATACTGATTGAGGGCTGCAATATACACCTGCTTCCACATAATACTGATTGAGGGGTGCCATATACCTGTTTCCGCCAAATACTGATTAAGGGGTGCTATATACCTTTTTCCAGCAAATACTTATTGAGGGGTGCGATTTACCTTCTTCCACAAATACTGCTTTTTTCTACGGACTTAGGGTCCATTCACACATCCGCATTTCTGTTCCGCATTTTGCAGAACGGAATTGCGGACCCATTCATTTCTATGCATCCACACTATGTGCTGTCCGGATCCGCACTTCCGGGTCTGCAATACCGTTCCCGAAAAAAAATAGAACATATCCTATTCTTATCCGCAATTGCGAACAAGATTAGTCATTTTCTATTATAGTGCTGGCGATGTTGGGTGCGCAAAATGCGGAACGCACATTGCAGGTGTCTGTGTTTTGTGGATCCGCAGAACACATACGGATGTGTGAATGGACCCTTAGGCAGAGGGCCATTTAGAAAATGACAGGCAGAGGAATAGGCAGACTGTACCACAGAGGTGGTAGTGGTCGGGCAGGTGCACCAGGCCGGAGCCTAAGCGGGAAGTTGGAGAAAAAAAACGCATGCAAAAACTTCAAAAAGGCACAGCAGAGTTGGTTGAGTGACCTTCTCAGCCTTCCGTTTCTGCACCCTCCTCATCCTCTGTATCTGCACCCTCCTCACTCTCTGCTGTGTGCACCCACAAAGACACCACCACCACCAGTCGTAGGAATTACAAACCGGATTCCCAAAAAGTTGGGACACTAAGCAAATTGTGAATAAAAACTGAATGCAATGATGTGGAGATGGCAAATGTCAATATTTTATTTGTAATAGAACGTAGATGACAGATCAAACGTTTAATCCGAGTAAATGTATCATTTTAAAGGAAAAATACGTTGATTCAAATTTTCACGGTGTCAACAAATCCCAAAAAAGTTGGGACAAGTAGCAATAAGAGGCTGGAAAAAGTAAATTTGAGCATAACAAAGAGCTGGAAGACCAATTAACACTAATTAGGTCAATTGGCAACATGATTGGGTATAAAAAGAGCTTCTCAGAGTGGCAGTTTCCCTTACGTCCTAACCAGCAGCACAAGTGGGGTATTTGCCCCTGTGAAGCTGGTCAGGACAGGCGGAATTTTAATGAAAAAAATTTCTGCCCAAGTATCCTAATTAACAATTAGCTAATTAAGCCCCTACCCCATATAACCCGGCCCCAACTGGACGGGGTTGCTTTTTTATTGTCCTGTGGACTCCAGGACAGGCTAGACTCCTTACTGGAGTCTCCCAGTATTGACCATAATGTTATAAGATGGTTATCATGTTCTTTAATTCTGCCTTTTTTTTTTCTTTTTCTAGGTATCCTACAGGGGAGCCTGTCTCCGCCTACCTTGGGTGCCTCTGGTGAAACTCCATCTTCTGGATGTCCTGCTGCTGCAGGGATCTGATGTGTTACAGGGGGGAGATGGCGCCGGTTGGCTCCCTGCCTCCCTCCACGTGTGCCGCCGAAGCAGTCGCTTCGCTCCGCCGGCATCGCGCGTGTACCGGAAGTGCGTCACACTCGTCACTTCCGGTCCGCGGCTCCGGCTTCAGCGCTGTGTTCAGCGCTTTCAGCTCAAGATAATATGCTTAAATTAGTGCCCCCGGTTGCTGGGGCACCAATAGGGGGTAAAATGAGGAGAATAGCGTATATTTTTTAAAAACTTACCTTCTAACCAGGATTCCACCCCCTGGCTGGGGGAGTGACGGTAAGCTCCTCCCCCTTGTGCTATTTAAGGCACCTGTGTGAGGCAGGTCAATGTTGCTCTCAGTTTTCTGAGCCCAACTGACTTCTGCTGTTGGTTACTCCTGCGCCCAGGAAGTTTTCCTTGAAGTTACCTTTTGCTTGCTTCTAAGGTGGCATCGCCACCTCACGGTAAGGTACTGCTTCCCCTTTTTTTGTACCATTTTGTGTCCAAGTTCTTATTCTGTGCTCTGTGTCCTAGGCAAATCTACCCAGAAGCAGAAACATCTCGCCTGCTCCACCTGCAGCACCCCATTGCCGGATTCATACGAATTCCATCGATGTCCAGGCTGCCGTCCCAGAGCGGACCCAGAACCAACGATGGTGGATATGTTTTCATGGATGAAACAGTTCATGGATACGTCTATCGCCGAAATTAAGGGAGCAGTCTCCAACAAGAGGCCCAGACAGGCTTCTCCTGGTCCTGTTCCCATGTCTGAAGACGTCGTCTCCATTGAAGACAATTCTTCCTCTGAGGAAGAGAGTTCGGCCTTCCTCTTTCCGGCCGAAAAGACTCAAAGACTATTGCGCTCCATCAGGTCAAGGGACCATTATGTTGAGCAAGGGGAAGCTCCACAGTCCACCTCTAGGGGGCCAAGGGCCTTTAAAGTGGACGAGTCTTTAATGAAGTTAATGGCAACCGAGTGGAAACACCCGGAGAAGGGGCCAGTGTTAACAAAAAGGTTTAAACTAATGTTCCCTCTACAGGATGCGGACTCCTTAGTTTGGGTTCCACCTCCAAAGGTGGATATGGCCATATCAAAGCTCTCCAAGAGAACCCTAGTGCCTTCAGACGACGGCAGCAACCTAAAGGACCCCTTAGATAGACGAGCTGAGTGCACGCTTAGACGCAACTACTCGGCTGCCTCCGCTTCAGCCTCGGTTGCTATAGCGTGCTCTGAGGTATCGGAGTTCATCCGTGCTCGCACACTCAGAATCCAATCAGACTTGGATTCTGGGGTTGCCCGGGACGACATCTTGGACCAATTCAAGACCCTCTTACTGGGGATCGATTTCTTAACAGACTCCTCCCAGCAACAGTTAAAATTAGCGGCCAAGTCGATGGCGCTCTCCTCAGCCAGTAGACGCCCACTCTGGTTAAAACCATGGGCGGCGGACAACACGTCCAAATTTAACCTTTGCTCCCTTCCCTACGAACCTGGTAGATTGTTCGGTTCCGAGTTAGATGCTCTCATGGAGAACCTAGCGGACAAGAAGGGTAAATCCCTCCCCCAGCAGTCCTTTCGGGGTCGAGGAAGGGGTAGAGGAGGAGGAAGATTTCAGGGGGGAGACAGAACCCAGAGGCGTTCTGAAAATAATAAGAGAGGTAGGGGTCGCGGTCGCGGGAACCGCAAGCCTGATCTATGACTCTCCACAGGCCGTCAACCCCCCTCCCCTCCCCCCTGTTGTCCCAGAGGAAGGTACAGTTTTCAGTCCCCCAGTCGGTGGACGTTTGAGTCTATTCAAAGATTTTTGGGTGCAAAAAATTCCAGACCCTTGGGTGCTACAGGTGATAGCGTCAGGGTACACAATAGATTTTATTTCCCTTCCTCGGGACAAATTCGCCCTAACAAGGACCTTAGCACCCGACAAACACTTAATCCTGGAAGACTCGGTCCTCCAGTATATACGGAAAGGAGCATTAGAGGAGGTTCCTCCTCGCGAACGGCGGCAGGGGGTTTATTCCCCCATCTTTTTGGTGCCAAAACCGTCAGGAGACTGGCGGATGATCATCGATTTACGTTATTTAAATCGCTCCATCAAGAAGAAGCGTTTCCGGATGGAGACCATTCGCTCTGTCTTAAACATCCTGAACCCAGGAGATATGATGGTAACCATAGACCTGAAGGATGCTTACCTTCATGTTCCCATCTGCCCAGCACACAGGAAATATCTCAGAGTTGCTGTGGCCTTGCAAGGGGTAGTGAAGCACTACCAGTTTGCTGTATTGCCCTTCGGCATATCCTCAGCTCCGCACACCTTCACAAAGGTAGTGGCTCCTGTGGTCGCCCATTTAAGGCTCCTTGGGCTAGAAGTCGTACCGTACCTGGACGATTGGCTTTTAAAAGCCGCAAACGCAGACGTCCTGCAGAGTCAGCTTCAACAAGCTCTCCAGATTCTCCAGGGTCTGGGGTGGTTGATAAATTGGGACAAGTCACACTTAGTCCCGTCAACCACGAGAACGTTCTTGGGCTTTGTGATCAATTCACAACTGATGACCCTATACCTGTCCCCTCAAAGGAGGGACAAAGTAATAAAAGCCGCACAGTCTCTTATACCACCCAGACGAGTCTCCATAAGGGTTCTTATGAGGATGTTAGGCCACATGTCAGCATCTGCAGAGGCAGTTCCGTGGGCCTTATGGCACTTACGCCCTCTTCAGGAGGAGGTCTTAGCAGCTTGGACTCGCAAGCCCAAAGACCTAGACAGGTTGCACTCCCTGTCGGTAGAAGTCCGTTCCTCGCTCAAGTGGTGGAGGAACCTAAAGGATGGGAGGTCTCTGATCCAACCTCGTTGGATCACCTTGACCACGGACGCTTCTCTGCTGGGCTGGGGGGCCCATCTGGAGGACAATCCAGTACAGGGTACTTGGAATCCCCAGGAGAAAATACTCTCATCCAACTGGAGAGAGCTGAGAGCGGTCAAACTAGCCCTCCTTCATTTTGCTCCTCTCATCCGCGGTCAGGCGGTGAGAGTCCGAACAGACAACACTTCTGTGGTCGCCTACCTAAACAGACAGGGAGGGACGAAGTCCCTAACCCTCCTGAGGGAGGCGGGTTCTATTCTTTCTTGGGCAGAGATCAATCTATCCCACCTAATGGCAGTCCATATCAGAGGGGATCTCAATGTACTGGCAGATCGCCTGAGTCGGGGTCTACCAGTTCCAGGGGAGTGGTCCCTGAACGAGAACATCTTCTCTATGATTGTCCAGCGGTGGGGCACGCCGGAAATCGACCTGATGGCTACCCGATTGAACGCCAAGGTGAGCAGGTTCTGTTCCCTTTACAGGGAGGACAACCCGGTAGCGATAGACGCTCTGTCCATAACATGGAGGTTCAGGCTGGCATACATCTTCCCTCCAATTTCCATGATACCGAGGGTATTGATGAAGATCAAGCAAGACCAGACCTCGGTGGTTGCCATCATGCCATTCTGGCCAAAGAGGTCTTGGTTCACCCAGCTCATGAAGATGAGTCAGGGCAATTATTGGAGACTTCCCCTAATACAGGACCTTGTGTATCAGGACACAGGTCCCTGTCTAGATCTGAGGAGACTCAATCTGACAGCCTGGAGATTGACAGGTCCCTTCTAGAAGCTAGAGGGTTATCTGTGGAGGTCCTGAGAACAATCTCTCACTCCAGAGCGGAATCTACAAGCAAGAAGTATTCCAGAATCTACAGAATATTCCTGCAATGGTGCAATAACAGAGAGGTAGTTGCCTCAGACCCTCCTCTCTCCGCTATTCTACAATTCCTACAGGATGGTCTAGACAAGGGTCTAAGCCCATCTACTCTCAGAGCTCACGTCTCTGCCTTATCGGCATGCCTTGGCAGACCGATTTCTCAGGACCCCCTAATCAAGAGGTTCCTGAAGGGAGCCGAAAGACTTAAACCCAGAGTCCTGAGACCAATCCCACAGTGGGACTTATCGGTGGTTCTAAAAGGGTTATGTGTCCCCCCTTTTGAGCCTTTGAATGAAGTGGACTTGAGGTTCCTATCCCTAAAGATCACATTCCTACTGGCTATCACATCAGCTAAGAGAGTTGGGGAACTTCAGGCTCTGGGGGCTTCTGAGCCCTATTTAAAAATCCTTCAGGACAAGGTCCTGTTAAGGTTTTTACCAACCTTTTTACCAAAGGTTCCCACTTTTTCTAATATTAATCAGACAATATGTCTGCCCACCTTTTCACCGGCTGCAACTTCTCCCGAGGAGGAAAGGCTCCGTACATTGGACATTTCAAGAGGTCTTAGAATATATTTGGACAGAACAGGCGAATTTAGAAGATCAGAAAACCTCCTTCTGACCTATGCAGGGAAAAACAGGGGCCTGAAGGCCTCAAAACCCACTCTGAGTAGGTGGATTAAAGAGGCAATCCGTCTGGCCTTTCTGTCCCAAGATTTGACGCCTCCTTCCTTCGTCTCCGCCCATTCTACCAGGGCTGTATCCACCTCTTATGCGGAGAAGAAACTGATTCCCCTGGATCAGATTTGCGCAGCCGCCTCTTGGAGTTCTCTGAACACCTTCATTTCGCATTACCGTCTAGAGTCTAGACAGACGGAGGGAATGGCCTTTGGACAATCCGTTTTAAGTGCCGCCCTCTCCTGAGAGGGGAGTAGGGAGCCCTCCCAATTTGGGTGAGGTTCTTGCTACTTCCCCACTTGTGCTGCTGGTTAGGACGTAAGGGAAGCGTCAATTTTGACGTAAATTTGTTTTCCCTTAGTCCTAACAGCAGCACACAAATTTCCCTCCCCTTGTATGATTTTTTTGTCATTTACTTGTTATAAAGCAACCCCGTCCAGTTGGGGCCGGGTTATATGGGGTAGGGGCTTAATTAGCTAATTGTTAATTAGGATACTTGGGCAGAAATTTTTTTCATTAAAATTCCGCCTGTCCTGACCAGCTTCACAGGGGCAAATACCCCACTTGTGCTGCTGTTAGGACTAAGGGAAAACAAATTTACGTCAAAATTGACGCGTCTCTCAGAAGCCAAGATGGGTAGAGGATCACTAATTCTCACAATGTTGCGCAGAAATATAGTGGAGCAATATCAGAAAGGTGTTACCCAGCGAAAAATTGCAAAGACTTTGCATCTATCATCATCAACTGTGTATAACATCATACAAAGATTCAGATAATCTGGAACAATCTTTGTGCGTAAGGGTCAAGGCCGTAAAACCATACTGGATGCCCGTGATCTCCGGGCCCTTAAACGACACTGCACCACAAACAGGAATGCTACTGTAAAGGAAATCACAGAAATGGCTCAGGAATACTTCCAGAAACCATTGTTAGTGAACACAATCCCCCGTGCCATCCGCCAATGCCAGCTGAAACTCTACAGTGCAAAGAAGAAGCCATTTCTAAGCAAGATCCACAAGCTCAGGCATTTTCACTGGGCCAGGGATCATTTAAAATGGAGTGTGGAAAAATTGAAGACTGTTCTGTGATCAGACGAGTCACGATTCGAAGTTCTTTTTGGAAATCTGGGACGCCATGTCATCCAGACCAAAGAGGACAAGGACAACCCAAGTTGTTATCAATGCTCAGTTCAGAAGCCTGCATCTCTGATGGTATGGGTTTGCATGAGTGCGTGTGGCATGGGCAGCTTGCATGTCTGGAAAGGCACCATCAATGCAGAAAAATATATTCAGGTTCTAGAACAACATATGCTCCCATCCAGACGTCATCTCTTTCAGGGAAGACCCTGCATTTTTCAACAAGATAATGCCAGACCACATTCTGCATCAATCACAACATCATGGCTGCGTAGGAGAAGGATCCGGGTACTGAAATGGCCAGTCTGCAGTCCAGATCTTTCACCTATAGAGAACATTTGGCGCATCATAAAGAGGAAGGTGCAACAAAGAAGGCCCAAGATGATTGAACAGTTAGAGGCCTTTATTAGAAAAGAATGGGAGAGCATTCCTATTTCTAAACTTGAGAAACTGGTCTCCTCGGTCCCCAGACGTCTGTTGAGTGTTGTAAGAAGAAGGGGAGATGCCACACAGTGGTGAAAATGGCCTTGTTCCAACTTTTTGGGGATTTGTTGACACCATGAAATTCTGATTCAACATATTTTTCCCTTAAAATGGTACATTTTCTCAGTTTAAACTTTTGTTCTGTGATTTAGGTTCTATTCTGAATAAAATATTAGAAGTTGGCACCTCCACATCATTACATTCAGTTTTTATTCACGATTTGTATAATGTCCCAACTTTTTGGGAATCCGGTTTGTATTTTCCCATCCATTCCCAGACCTTACCGATGCTCAGCCATTCTTGGCATCCGATGAGGAAGAGGAGGTAGCAGCGGCCGCAACCCAGCAGTCTGACGACAGTACCCAGATCAGCCCAAGGAGGTCCCTGCTGTTGCTGCCTACTCCTAGATCTCTAATGTCAGTGGTGGTGAAGGTGACAATGATGACGTGTCGATGGACATCACATGGGTGCCCAAGCAGACTGCAAATGTATCTGGAGCGAGCCATCCACCATGCACGGTCACATCTTGCACTCCCAGGATGCTGGCACATGGCTCCGCAGTGTGGGCTTTTTTAAACATGTCAGCTGCTGATAATAGTTTTGTCATCTGCAGCAGTGGCGTACCGTCTATATAGGCAGACCACGCACTGGCTATGGGGCCCGTGAGGTTAGGGGGCCCGGCCAGGCTGCATGGCTCCGCCCCCTTTCCGACCTGAATACACGCTGCTTTAGTTAACAGTAGAGAGATAAATACCAGCAATGGGACGTTTGGGTCGGCAGCCCTGGGCCCAGTGTCAATGAGGAGCCCATTGCCACCCCAAATGCCCCAGTGCCATTACATATTTTCATTTGGCATTATGCACAGCGCTAGTGCTGCGCTGACAACAGCAGGCTGGAAGGAGGGAGAGTGAGCAGCCGCTTCCTCCAATCAGGTAGCAGCTCACTGCCTGATGTGCCCGCCGCTCTGTGATGTCTTTGGTGGATGTTTGCTCCCACAGCTAGCACCACGGTAAAGTACCAGCTCTTCATTTACTTTTATCAGCAGTGATGTCCCACATGCTGACCCTCCTCTGGGTCTTCCTGCCCTTCTGTTTGCTTGTTAACCCCCAGCACTGCCTTCACTTTTCCTAGGCTGTGTGAGAGGGCAGAAGGAAGCCGCAGCAGAAGCGCTCTGCATGATAGAGCTGAGGAGAGAGGTGAGAGGAGCTGCCAGGAAGACGGGCTGTTTGCTGCAGCAGTGTGACTGTACTCAGAGCTGTTAGGGTCAGACAGGAGCCTCAGCTCTGCTCACTGTAGTGCATATATATTCTTTCATATGGCACCTGTGGCATGTGCTGGATGCTCCAGATAGACTACCTCTGAGTGAAGGATGGGACATGACTAAAATTGCTCGGCTCTGCTCCCTGTTAATAACAAAGGGAAAAGTTAGAGATCTAATGCTGTGGACCTGCAGAAGATCTGTCCCAGGGGTCACTTTGACCAATGTGGACAGTTCTGCTGCAGTAATTAACCCTATAGGCTCTCCTCTGATTTACACCTATCATAAAATAAATAAAACTTAAAGGGTAAGGCAGAGTTCATATCCCGTTTTTCCCCCCATCCATTTCATGTATACATACAGCGGCATCCTTCATCATAGAGTTTGAAAGAAAAATGTATATGTTAACCTATATGTTTTTTCTACTGGACTTTGCAGGATAGAAAAGCATTGGGTGCAGCTCTTTTTTTATCCCCCCTTCCCCCAACATATACGTAAAAACAGATGGCAAAAAAGTGACCTAACCTTTTATTTAGCTCCTAATGTACCCCGCACCCTCACTAATCAGCTTTAATAATTGTACTTTTTATTGGGGGGGGGGGGGGGGGGGCATGATTTCTATGTACGCCCCTGATCTGCTCTGCAGCCTGTGCTGTCAACGCATAAGTCGTGGTAAGCCCAATACTCACCTAGGCACGACCGCTTTAAGAAGGCAACTGGCCTCCCATCACCGAGCCTAGTGGGAGCAACGCCATCAGAACCCACAAAGCCACACTCCTGGCACTCCACATCCTGCCTCTTCTCCACTCTCTTCCCATTTGTCCTCCACTCCAATTTCCACCATTCCCTGTACTGTGCACTCTTATACCCTTTTATCCCGTCACGGTATCGCGGTGTTATCGAGTCACTGTACAGAGGTGTTATTCCGTCAATGTATGACAGTGGTGTCCAATAACTGGATGGCCATAACTGTATTCCTTTCCCTGCCCATGCCATCCTTTTTTAGACCTGGCATGAGAGGGAAAAATATGCAGATTGCAGTGCTAAGGACCTTTGCGCCACAATCTGTGTCAGAAATACGCCTAACATAGATGTATTTATTTATGATAAATGACCACCTAATTGTATTATTATTCGGGGGTAGGGCTTTTATCTTTATATTATATAGATTTTTGTGTATTATACTGTAGAAAATGATCCTTTGGAAACACAGTCCTCATCCTTGACCACCAGGATCTGGTAGCGCTTTTTCATTATATGGCGGCCTCCCCTCTCCGCCACGCTGCTCCGCTGTGTACTAGTGCTTATTCAGACGCTAGGGCTGGGTTCACATCCTATTTTTGCCATCCATTTAATGCATACCAAAAGTGTATGCTTTAACGGATGCCTCAGACTGATGCCGTACAGTGGCGTCCGTTCACTACACATTTCAATGCTATAAAAAAAAAAATTAACGTTAACGGATGCATTTTTTTTATGCACTCTGCAGGATACAAAAACGTGGAGTGCTGCACATTTGTATACATCAAACCGATAAATAAAATTAAATTAAAAAATTCTAGGCTCCAGCCGGGCACATTTTTGAGAGTTTACCTTTAAGATGCATAAAAATGGCCCCTGATTAAAATACACATTTTTGTGGGAATTTTTGCCAATGTTCCCCCTCTGGTATATCACGGTCCATGTTGTGGGACCATTTGTGCACTCATAGTTTGTATTTGGTCGCTGCAAATATGACCTGAATGTTTTTCAGGTTCAGCTGCTATTAAAGTCAATGGGCGCGACGTGAACAAGCGGTTCGCGAACATTTGATTGAAAATTGCGGCATCTCAACAAGGGCTGCAGCCACTCTTCTTCTGCTCATGGGGCATGTTCTCCATCCGGCTCTTTAAGGGCCCAACATGCACACTGTAATCTTTACCAGCCATTGGTTGGCAACCCTGTGGTATTTAAGGCGCCTTGGTAGGGTGCCTGAGCAACAGGTTTTCTAGTATTTTCTAGTATCCTGCAAAGATGTTTGTTCAATTGTCTGCCCATGTACCGACCTTCTGCCCGTTTACTGCATTCTGCATTTGTTCATTGACCTGACCTCTGCCGTACCTCCCTAACAACATTTCACTGCCTGCCCTGACCAAAATCTGTTTATCGTATAGTACATACTCTGACAGCCTTTGTTTCTTTGTGCCAGTTAAAACTGTGTTTGGGCCCACACAAGATAAATGAACTGATGGTGAACGGCATTTGGAACTTGGAGAAGTTATTAAATGGATCACTCATTTTTTCTCAGAACCGTGGATGTTTATTCAAAGTACTTAATAAAAAACATGAACTGTATAACTGTTTCAGTGTTATTAGTTTAGTTATAATAGTGTCTAAGATAACAATCAGGCCATATTTTAATGGTAATCAAACCAAGTAATTGCTAAAGGTTCACTTACTTTTTCCTCCAACTGTGGTTACTAGAACTGAGTTGTCACAAGAGTTGCTAACTCCCCTACTACAGTACATCAGTGCTGATGCTCTGGTGGCCCCAATGGTCTATGTTTATATCCTAGAAGTGATCAGGTACCAACTGACATCAATGCTGCACTGTGGCCAGGGTACAAAAATCTGCAGAAAACCTCCAGAGAAATTGTGCTGAAGAAGTAGAAGATATAAAAGTAAAGTATTATGTATTATATTTACCTGTCCTATTATTTTATTTAATCTATGAAAACCCCTTTAACTCTTTGGAGTAGAACAACATTGTCTTAACTAAAAACATAGATATCATATTGGGATATCACTGTCATTTGTATCAAATGAGAACTAACCTCTGCTTGACTTGTGTGAATTTCATTTAAGAGTACATAGTATATGCATTTTAAAACCTTTGTAATCTTCAGTATTTATACCAAGTTCTTAAACCATAATTTTTCCAGTTGGATGGTATGAATAACAACAATAAAATTATAATCAGAATGATTCTTCCCATTTGAAGTGCAGTTGTTACATACCTGCAATGCCACCGGCCAGCCACACAGACAAAGCACTTGGCGTTGTGTGATGATCTAATTTCAGCCATTCGCTTAAATATATGTAGGGTATAAAGTACAAGCAATATCCTGGAATGTCCCTCAGAACCATTGCTCCTGCTCCACGATACATCCCCAAAAGGCCTTCCTTCCTCAGGATGCAGTTCACACAATGTACTGGACCTTTGTAGGTTTTTTTATAATGATGTATGGATGTATTCTGAGTCAGTGATACAACCTCTGTAAATATAACAGATAATTGAGATTTATATACATATATACAGTTGAAACCAGAAGTTTACATACACTATATAAAAAGACACATATGCATGTTTTCTCAATATCTGACATGAAATCAGAATAAATAGTTCCTGTTTTGGTAAATTAGGATTATCATAATTATTATTATTTGCCAAATGCCTGAATAATGAGAGAGCTAATGTTTTAAGGCATTTTATTACTTTCTGAAAAGTCTAAAGTATACATACATTTCATTAATATTTGGTACTATTGCCCTTAAACTATGTGACTTGGGTCAAATGTTTTGAATATCCTTCCATAAATATGTTCCCCCTGGAAATACTGTATATGACTAAAGCAAGTCTAGAATGTTATACTCACACTTGCTAAATATTATAAAAACAGTATTAATGCTGAAGAAGATATCTGGTCAACCAAAGAACACTGGGCGAACAGTAACCAGAGGTCAGAAACTGTACAGTGCCATGTGTTTAGTGAAATAGATATGTGAATTGCTTATAGCGCACTCAAAAAATCTTCAGACCCTTTCACTATTTTCACATTTTGTTATGTTGAGGCCTTGTGCTAAAATAAAATAAAAATATGTGTTTAACTTGTCTTTATTATACTTACTGAGTGTAGTGTCTAGGTTTTATCAAATAGTTTTTTTCTATTCTCACTTCTTTCCAGAACACATACTGAATTAATTTATATAAAAATGTTCTGCCAGGATTTATTTCCTAGAACTGGGAGAGATTAATTACTGGAAAAAAACAAGTTTCTTGAATATTATAACAAATCACATACCATACAATGCATTCTGAAAGTCTTCAGACCATTTCACTTTTTTCACATTTTGTTATGTTACAACCTTGTGCTAAAATAAAAAAATCTAGTTTTCCCCATAATTCTGCACTCAGTATCCCATAATTAGAGAAGAGCGAATTCTTCAGAAATTCTATTTGCAGGTTGGTCAAATTTCGCTGCAAATTACTTTAAAAATGGCTATTTCCTGGCTGCAGAGACCCTTGATAGTGGTGTAGAACACTGTGCCTTGCAGTAACACGCATAGGGAGTCTGCTGTGGTAGTGAAAAAATACTGTGAGTCAGTATGACATGAAAATGACAGGCATTGCTCTAAGAATCACTGCACACTTCACTTATTTGGGCAGTCACAGGGCCAAACTGACCAAATAACTCAAGTATGAACTCAGCCTTACAGGTCAATGTTAGCGCCAAGAAGAAGTGCACTCCTTTTACACTTTCGTCAGCTGATTCCACATAGATGTCTACAGAACCTGTTTTATTAAACGCTTATAAAAGAGAGCTCCCCAAGTAGAGAGGGTGTCAGCAGTAAGTTTGTGTTGATATCACAGATTTTTTTTTGCCCTTCCTCTAATCCGTCAGAACAATAACCCTCATTCCTACAGTGCAGGCTACACAATCACAGGTGGGAGGTAACCGATCGGTACAGGCAACACCCGAAAATATTTATAAATAAGCCTAAGTATGTGCAGGTCTCACAGCGTAACAGAACAGTAAGAAGCGGTATAACATGTAGTAAGCACTGCAGGGATCCTAAGACATCCGGGGGGGCCCGATTATTGTGGACAAGGTCCGAGATGAGTCACCCATGTGTTCAGTACTGGATGTTATTGATGGCCAGCTCCATGATGAATCTCAGCACTTGGATTAGGTAGTTCTTATTAAGGAACTTCACTTTTCCTTCACAATGCGCTGATGCCACAGATGCCGTCACCTTGACGAGCTGGGTTACTGATAAGTGGATTCTAAAGTGTCTGAAGAACTGAGAGTAAAGAAATTAGAATAAATTGTCCACTTCCTCCAATGTGACCTCGTCCTTTGATTTAGGAATATCATTCCATAATGTCTTGAAGTACTCTGTGTGGATGGCATAAGAAATGTCCATGCGAGGTTCGATGGGCACAGAGAAAACAAGCTCTGTGGCCAACACTGATCCAGACACGTCATTACCGTTCCACATCGCTGCTAGCCACATAAGATCTAGAGAACTGATCACCAGCTTACCAAAACAACAGTCAAAGTTTCCTTGGAACCTCGTCCATACGATAGCTGTGAGCGCCTTGGAGCCATTATACAGGAAGAGCGGAAGGCAAGTAAATGTCTTTGGTAACACCTCCAATAGATTGTCCTCTGTCTACGTCCCGCAGAACCAACCTGTCCACACAATCCGGTCCTCTGTGCTTGCCTTGGTGAGTGGAGGCTTGGATGAAATCTGTATGAGCACAGCCAGTGGATCTCTGTCCTTTCCTTTGAGTCCAGGTAAACAGGAAAATTTTGATTTTAGGTTCAGCTCTGAGCCCACTTTAATGGCAAGACACTTCTGCTTCTCAGCAGCTATGTGGGCAGATGTGCAGAGGTCAAGCTTCTGGGAGGATACCTCGAGCTGTTAAAATGACTGCTCCTTCATGCCGATGTCACGGCTGAGGATGGGGGAAACCCTCAGCCATGCGATGTTACATGTATGTGGAAGCTGCTTGGCCAGGATAACAGAATTAGGGAGCAGGTCACCTCCTACAGCGTCCCTAACTCTGACCCTGACTCCTAGCTGTATGAGCCGACCCAGATGGTAGGAGGGCTCATACTCAGTAACCTCGGGTCCCTACTAGCCCTCAGCAGATCCCTGAGCTAGGAGCTGGGTAAAACAACCTGTTCTTCCTAGACATGGAGGAACAGGAGTCTAAACTGGCCAAGCTGCAAGGAAGGGGGAACATATACAGACATATGGATATAGCAGGTGAACTACACCAGTTCCAAACCTACCTGCCACAGCCTCGCTGACTGGAACCCATGCACCAGTACTGCTGTCCACACAAACACCAAAGAACAGCACACCACAAAACACACAGGTAACCAGGACATCCATCGCTGCAATAAACATAGAAAGGATAACAACATCTACTTAACATCATGCATAACTTTTTTATGACCACAAGTGTGGCCCTTACTGGACAGATGGTAAATGAACCAGGAGGATGACTCCAGCATAAAACATGGCATGAGTACCCCTCAGCTTCAGGTCTCAACTGAGGCTAAATAGCCCAAGTAGCCACACCCACACAGACACACACTGGAAAAAGAATTAACCCTTCCAACACCAGACAGGGTAGTGAAGCCACTTAAAGGGAAAGTGCACACACAAATAAACCCTGTGCACACCAAACAGAAAGTGCACACATATAACACAGGTTGCCATAGGCAACCGCATGCATAGACAGTGAGCAGCCCAGCAACAAGCTCAGGCTGCTACAATGCCAACAACACCATGTTGCCAGCAGCAACCGCACGTGAGGCTAACAACTTACAGCCCTCAGCTGCGGTGAACAACCAACTGACCGCTGGCAACTGCATGCGAAGTCCAAGAGTCACGACCATCAGCATATTCGTGACAGCCGATGACCTACTTCTGGGGGTCAATTTGTGTTTACATATCCTTGCAATAAATGATGTTCCCGTTCACTGACTGTAAACAGAGATCTTGACAGACAAATGGATCAAACTCTGCCGCCATCTTTCTAGGTGCCACATCTACAGTCCCCTGAACAGCCAGATTTACCACCATCTGTTCCAAGATATGCAGCAGTGGAATGACATCGTTCATCCCGTAATCCCGGTGACTGACAAATAACGTCGCCTCCTCAAAGGTCCTGAGTAAACGGCAGGTGTCACGCATGAGCTGCCACTGGCTGACATCAAAGAAATTGTTGATGGCCTTTTCTCTTTTCGTATAGTCAGTCAAACATATGGAGGGTGAAATTCCAACGGGTAGAAACTTTGCATATCAGCTTATGTTGGGGAATGCCGTTTTGCAGCTGCAGGTTAAGGAGGGTGTGCTTTGCGGTGTACGAGTGGCTGAAGTGCATGCAAAGTTTCCTGGTCATTGTTAGGATGTCTTGCAAATGGGTGCAAGACTTCAGGAACCACTCGACAACCAGATTGAACAGGTGTGCCATGCAGGGCATATGGCTCAGCCCTCCTTGACGCAGCGCCGACACCATGTTCTTTCCGTTGTCGATCACCATGGTTATGATTTTCTGTAGTCGCGGAGAAAGCCAAGATTCTATTTCTTGCTGAAGGACATGGAGCAGTTCCTCCTCTGTATGACTAAGTTCGCCCAGGCAAACCAGGTGCAGAACAGCGTAAGAGTGATGAAAGGGGTCACATATGGCTTGCATACACTACATGCCTTCAACATAATTCTTGGATCTCTACATGAAAATAATATAGTTGGTGTAAATCGCGCGAGGGGCATATTTGGAGACATTGACTTCACAAGAGATACAGAGCAGCGGAGTTTGCTTTTAAATAAAATTTTTTTACCATTGCGTAAATTGGCCCATACAGCAAAAGGAGGTATACAGTCGCCCATCAATTTTTTAAAAAAAAGCCTGTTTCACATAACAAATTTCATCACTATGTAATTCGGCCCATACCGCAAAAGGAGGTGTACACTCAAGTGCAATGTTGAGAGACAAATATATCTTTCTTTTGCCTACGGACTCTGTTTGTTATGGCTTTGCACAGGGAGGAAGAATGTTAAGCACAATTCTGGTAAAACTCCTGATCTTAAGAAACTGGACTTGGACTCCAAAGCAGAGGCTCTCCTGTCATGTCTTGTCATCAGCATCTTCATTATGTTTACTGCTGGACTCACGACGACGTAATTCGGTCCATATAGCAAAAGGAGGTCTACAATCACCCAATTTTCCTTAATGAAGCATTTTTTAAATAAAAAATTTCACCAATGAAAGGATAATGGAATTCCACTCATACAGAAGAAAGTCTACAATCACCCATAAATTTTTCTCTAAAAAAGCCTGTTTCACATAAAAAAATGTCACTACATAATTCGGTGCATACTACAAAAAGGGCTTCACCACATATAACTTCACTGCTGAACGGCAATTAGGCCCTATTTTTTTTTCTATTTTTACACTACACAAAAGGCTTTTCAACAGATAAGTGCAACGCTGGAAGGTAAATATTTTTTTATTTTGCCACTAATACACGGCAAACAGGGCTGTATAATATATCACTGCACCTCTGAACGGCAATTAGGTCCTAATTTTTTTTCTACTTTTACACAACACAAAAGGCTTTAAAACAAATAAGTGCAACGCTGGACAGTGAATATATTTTTATTTCGACACTAATACTCGGAAAACTGGGCTTTAGAGTATATCACTGCACCGATGTATTAGGCCCTCATTTTTTTCTACTTTTACACAACACAAAACGCTTTTCAACAAATAAGTGCAGCGGAGGACGGTGAATATATTTTTATTTAGCCACTAATACTCGGAAAACTGGGCTTTAGAGTATATCACTGCACCGATGAATGGCAATTAGGCCCTAATTTTTTTCTACTTTTACACAAAACAAACTCTGTCAATTCAGATGGGGCCTGTGGGTGGACTGCCATCTTCAGATCTCTCCAGGGATGTTTTATTGGGTTCAAGTCAGGACTCTGGCTGGACATTCACAGAGTTGTCCTTAGGTCACTCCTATTCTTGTTGAAAGGTGAACACTCAGACCATTCTGATATCCAGAGCAATCTGGAACACGTTTTCATTAAGAATATCTATGTACTTTCTCCATTCAGCTTTCCCTCAACCTTGCCGCTGAAAAACAACCCCATAGCATGATGCTGCCACTACAATACTTCATTGTAGGGA
Organism: Bufo gargarizans; assembly: GCF_014858855.1. Taxonomy (NCBI): domain Eukaryota; kingdom Metazoa; phylum Chordata; class Amphibia; order Anura; family Bufonidae; genus Bufo; species Bufo gargarizans. Next base: position 214,979,906 of record NC_058084.1, read on the forward strand.
TCATATTGGACAGGTAATGAGCAGTGCCTAGTTTCCTCCAGATATTACTTTTTCTTCTTCATGATTTGTTTTTTGCTCTGATATGCATTGTTAGCTGTGAGACCTTATAAAAACAGAGGTGCTTTTCCAAATCATGTCCAGTCAACTGAATTTACCACAGGTAGACTCCAATTAATATGTAGAAACTTCTTAAATACTGTTAAGAGAAATTGAAGGCTCCTGGAGCTAAATTTCAAGTGTCATAACAAAGGGTCTGAATACTTACGTCCATTCATAATTTTAGTTTTTCCTTTCGCTGAAAAGGAACGATGATAATCGTAGAATGCAAAAACACCCTATTTATGCCCCAGGTCTGTGACCCTGTAGAGATATGTGTCTAGCTCCTCATGTCTCCCTGGTTGGGCAGAACATATAATGTCCCTGAAAAGGCTGAAAGCCAGGACAAATTCTGTAATGGATAATTTCTTATCGAGTCGGGCATCTTTAGATTTGAGGATAATGGAAACGTTGTTGCAGGCGATTGTCTTATTTTCAAGGGAATCATGGGTGGCAATGAGGATGGAGGCTAGGTTAATATCCCTCCAAGCCAAGATGTCCTTCTTGATGTTTTCAGGGACAAACTGAGAAGGCGCAATGCCTAGACTGCATATCAGACACCGTTGAGGTGATGTTGTTTATTGTGGCATGCAACTGTGTCAGGGCGAGTTGGATGGTGGACATCGAAGCCTGTTCCTCGACTGGAGCTTCAGGCTCGGTGAAAAGCAGTCTGTATAATTCAGCCTTTCTGGCGGAGGCCGGGTGACGAATCCCCCGACGATTCAATTCCGCGATCAGTTTGGGAATCGTTCCAGTTTCTTAGCGAGACATTGATGGCGTGCTCAGACACCTGGGTTTCCAGGACCGACAGCGCATCTTCTAGGTCCGACACTTAACTTAATGAACCCAGGTGGGGCTCCCTCCCCCCGAGGGTGAGCGAGAAGTAAGTAGCTGGTGACCCGATGAAGAAGCGAGGACGCAGAGCGGGTGGTCGAAGAAAAGAAAGAACGGTGGTGAGTGAAATGGGAGGAAGAGACGTGAACAATAGAGGGCCAGAAATGAAGAATTAAGAAGCCCTTGTTACCTGGACCAGAAGGCTTCGACCTGAATAAACAGAAGGAAATAAAACATTACACTGTATCAGAATCAGCTATACATAAATAATGATGTTGGGGAGGACGTAGGCTACTGACGTGGTAGGTGGCCTTGGCGTGATCGTGCGAGACCGAGCAGACCGGAAATAAAATTAGCAAAAACGTGACCTGACCGACATGGCAGGTGACCCTGAGTGGCTCTCTACGTGACCTGAGACAGGCAAAATATTTAACAAATGTAACCTGACCGAACATGGCAGGTGACCCTGAGAGGCTCACTACATGACCTGAGACAGGTGAGAAATTTAACAAACGTAACCTGACCGACGTGGCAGGTGACCCAGAGATGCTCCCTACGAGACCTTAGACAGGTGAAAATTAACAAAAACGTGACCTGACCGGACTGGCAGGTATTGTATTTTATTTTATTTATTTTTTGAGACCCATACCTTAGTCCTGAAAGATGAATCGACACGGAGAGGCTGACGTAGCCTGGACGCAACTGATGATAGGTGAAAGGAGACCTATTTGCAAACCTAGAACATTGGAGCAAAAGTGAGCGTATAAAGTGGAACATGGTATAAATGACTTTATGCTATGGACTGGAGGTAGTCAATGGCAGGAGCGCAGATCCTGACCAGAATTGCCTGTTTGTTTGTTTTTTGTGGCCTGTAAGCGGGATTCGGGGCTACTGAGGGGACAGCCCTAAGGGAGAACCACATGCGCACTGACCAATACACCGGCGGAACACGGGAGGAGACGGGTCAACAAGACAAGCAGTTGTGGGAGAAAAAAATGGAAATAAGCAGACAAAAAAAAAATGGCACAGTGGAAAGGATGCGGTAATGAACTGAATTGACGTTTATCAGCAGAAGCAACCCCACTGAAACACGCAGCTGCCTAGCTGAATGCTCCTGGCCTGGATCTGAGTAGCAGTCTCCCTGAGAAGGTTCCTTTATTCTGGGTACTGGCCCCTTGGAGCAGTGCAGTTGGCCACGGGCTGCTACACTTGTGAGCCTTTCTGAACGCTTATTCTGGTATAACAGCCCGGTTAATGAAACAGCACTGGGGACGGCTCTTCTTCTGGAAGCTCGGCCTGACCGCCCCGAGACACGCTGTGCAATATGTACAGACTGGCACATACTGTATTGTGTGAGCATTCATCCGCCTGGACAGAATCATGACACTGTCTACTGAAAATGGAAGATTTGTATTTAATTTTTTTAATCCCCCTTTCCCAACAAATTTTATATTTTTTTTCCCAGATGTACCTAATGATGGGTTAATGACATCACACACGTTGATAGGAATAACTGTTCCTAATAAATCCGATGATAAAGACGTGATGGTGAAGGGGCGCCGTGCGATCCAACCGCCAGGTGGAGGCAGCGCAACGGCAGAAGCAGCGGGACCTAGTGGCCAGTCTCACGAGATATCGAGCACTCGCCATCAGGAAGGGAAGCAGCGTCCCACGTGGGGAGCAGAGTGGAGGAACGCAGAAGTCGGCATGGGGAAACCTGAACAAGGTGGGGGTGGGTGACTTACCAATCCGGCCGGTGAGAGTGTACTGGGTGCGGACTGCTGTGCTGCGTGGGACCACTTACCTATGGATCGGTAGCGAGGAGGGCGACGTGCTGCTCCACTGTGGTTAGCACCGGAAGCGCACGTGAGCAGTGCAGGTACGCTAGGGATTTTAAGTAGCCCTACGCCCCTCCCACAAATGGAGCCTGAGAATCTCAGCCTGCTGGATATATCGATAGGATGTGCCATAAATGTCCTATAGGTGGGGTCCCACCTCTGGAACCTGCTCATATCCCCAGAACAGGAGTTCAAACTAGACGGAGAGCACATTGCATATATGCAGTGTCCTCTCCATTCATTGCTATGGGAGTTCTCTAAATAGCAAACATGCTCGACTATATAGTTCTATAGCAGCGAATGAAGAACAAGCAGCAGAAGTGCGACCACCTCTCTATTCACCCACTATGGGACTCCTGAAAATTGCCAAACCAGCACTCAGCTATTTTCTGAAGTTCCATAGCGGTGAATGAAGGGTGGCCACACATGCACAACTTACTGTCTGAACACTTCGGGGGCTCCATCCTATGGATATGTCATAAATGTCCCAGATGGGAATATCCTTTAAAATAAAATTCATTATAAAATAACCAAGTTAGTAGAGCATTGCTAGGACTCAGAGCAGTGTTAGGAGTCCTAGCACCATTGCAGCAAATGAGAACAGTTGCTGGTGGCGCTGAGGGCCAAAGACTATTCCAGTGAACTCTGTGGGGCGAATGGATGAATCTTCTACACCAGTTTTATAGTGTCGGAAAGTTGCAAATTTAGACGCGTGTTCCATTTTGTGTCTAGATTGGTATAATACCTGGCCTAAATAAATAAATGTGTATTATATATGTAATATTTGGGGACTACATATAATAAATAATAAGATAGGGGCACCATCCCCTTGAGGAATGAGTTCTTATTTATCAACACTATCTACCAGTAGGTCTTCATTGCCCATAGCAACCAATCAGAGAGCAGCTTTCATTTTCCCAGAGCAGTTAAATCCCTAGGCGCCCCAGTCCGACACTGGATACTGATGACCTATCCTGAGGATAGGTCATCAATATTAATTCCTGGATAAATCTACCTAGTGTAGGGGATTAGCCCTTTTCCAGGGGTTGCAAACACACACTTCTTCACAGAAACCAGGATTTAGGGGCCAAACTGTGCTTTATTGTGGCACACGGCATAAAGAAAAAACAAACAAAGCCAAAATAAAATACCTTGTCCGTCTGGGCCCTATCTAAACACATAGGTTTCCCTGACTCACCTAAAGCGTAACACAGTTCACATCCGCGATGAGATGCGGCTTTCCCAGCCCAACCTCCAGCAGCCTCCAGGCTGCTCCCACACCAGGGTCTCTTGGGGGATAGTGGTCTCACAGCCCTCCCGGCTCAGACCACACAGAGCCACTCCAGCCTTCTGTGTGCAAGTCCCCACCCCCTCTCACTCTGAGGATTCCTTTATCCCCAGGTGATTGCTGCACCTGGTCTTTCTTCAGACCTGGTGATTCTGGGGAAGACACAGCAAATCCTGACATATATCTCCCCTAACAACCATGAGGCCTGTCACTTCCTCAAATATCCCCCCCCCCCCCTTTGTTCAAGCCCGTGAGGGTGAACACCTGCATAACCAGGGGAGGCTGGTGAGAGGGCATCCACCTGGCCTGGACGTGGGGAACAGCCACCCACCCTGCTCTTTGGCTGCTCCCAATAAGAACCGGCCCAGATTGGCTTTACAGACACACTAAGTAACCCAGTGTCAGCGAGCACTAGCTGCCACTGACACTGAAAATTACCGGTTCTTATTTCACCGAGGCCAGGAACCTCGGTGACACGTACCTTCCCTTTGTTCTGCCAGACCCAGGACAACAGCGCTTGGTTTGTCACCCTCATGAGTTTATTACAGAGCTGACAAGGCCTCTGGGATTTTCTTGCCCATCTCATGAGCAGGTACTGTCTTTTTATATTTCCTGGCTTCTGCACAGGCCCCTCACGTTCTTTCTTGGACTGCGGTAACTCTTGACTGAACTGGTCCCAGTCATGGTCGTGTCCCAACCCTTTCTCTTTTGCCTTGCGGGGCTCCTTCAGCAGAGCAGGTTTCTTATGTCTCGCTCCTTTTCCACACATCTGGACCCCTTTACCATTATTCTCAGTAGGGGTTTCTTCGGGTTTGGAGCCAACTTTAGAGTCTTCTGCGTCTTCAGTGGCTTTTCCCACTTCAGCAGTCGCTCTTTTCGCCCTAACCTTGGTCTCTGGGGCATCCAAGTTTTTTTCCCATTTTAAGGCCTCTGCCTTAGCTTCTTTGGAGTCTCCATTTACTTTATTATCCTTTTTATCCTTCACGGACTTGGTCTCATATCCTTGCCTTCTTAACGCCTCCTTCTCATCAAGGTTGGAGGCACTGGGGACATCAGGATCTTCACCAGACTCGTTGCCTTCTGGCAAAGCCTCTAGAGGTTCGCTCAGGATATTGTTCCCCAATCGCTTAAGCTCTAGTGGAGCCATATCACAGTAGTAGACACCATCTGTATGCTGATCGTCTGTTTCGTGGTATTTCTTCTCCAGCAGACTGCTGGCTTTCTGTAAGGCACTGACGGCAGAGGGAGCATCTTTCATGACCAGGTCCTGGCTACTTATTGCCACGAGTCTCTTGGCCTCTGTATTCACATCAGCACCATCAGTTGGGTGAGCAGAAAGATCTTCCATCTTCTCCACCTCGGTCGGCACCACGGCGCCACCATCTCCAGACCCATTCTTAACAGCCTCTGGCTTAGACTTCTTCAACTCATAGACGTTCTTCCTGACATCATCCTTTGAGCTCATAAGATCTTCCATCCCTGCTCTGAGTTGTCTGTTCAGCCTCTCACATTTATCTCGCTCCTCAAGCGCTTCTTCAAGGGATCGCGCCAAGGAGAATGTCTCCTGTTCCAGATGCTCTTCACTTGGCTCTGCTGCAGCCGATGTAGGAGTATCACCATTCTCTTTTGGCCACCCTGTGGGGGTTCCACGCAGGGTCTCTTTAAGCACTTTGTTTGTATCTACTGCAGTCTTCTTCGGCGACTCTGTGAAGACATCTACTCCCTTCTCTATCATATCTAGGGACCGTTTGGAGAGAGAAAAATCTTCAGGATTGCAGCTGTACTGACGTGTCAGGTCATCTACCCCTGCCTGGGTATGGGTCTCAGACACTAGGCTCCCATCTCCCCACTCAGCTCTCGTCACGTCAGGTATAACTGTCGTCTGGTCGCTACTAGTGACCACCTGATTTTTGCAATACCTTGACTTGGTAGCTTCCTTCTCAGAGTTGCTAATGGTCACAGCGCATATATCGCCTATGTCACTGGTGTCATTATTAACTGTGACCTCTAGGGGCACTGCCGAGTTAATCCCTATCTGGGACATTACTTTATGGTCCATAAAACACTGTGGAGACTGCATGTCCACTTCTGGTACTTGTGATACTCCCTCTAGGACTGCTACCCTTTCTTGCACATGTAGTGTCCCACTAGGTAGGGGTGGGCACTACACGAGGGTCAATTGGTGTGCGCGTTACTCCTACTCACAAGGGACAGAAATGTTATATTTAATTGTACCTTTAATGTATGTTCTAATGTGTTTTTCTATGCAATGTTCCCCTGTATGATGCAATAGCAGGCCTAGTTGGGTGTAGTTAGACATCCCAGACACTAGAGGGAGATAGGGAGCCCCTAGTATAAATGTCCAGGCCCAGACAGGGACGGTGTGTACAGAGTCAGGAGTCTGAGAAGACAGAGGTTAGAAAGCCTCCTCCTGACATGCAGCTTGATAGCCCTGGCTGCTAGCTATGACCAGGAGGCTAGTGAGGAGATCCAGCCTGCCTGAAGCCAAGAGAGCCTTAGTTAGCTCTGAAGTCACCCCAGTAGCAGGACAGAACCTCCTGGGAGAAACCCACAGTCATCCACCAAACAAGTAAGGAAATCCCAGGGAAAGATAAGTAACCCTGATGGGCAGATGCCTTAGAAAATAAAGCAAGAATCTAATACCTGAGGAAGATATAATTACCAAGGATTTAAGCCACCCTTTAGGCATCCGGGCCTTGGGATAGAAAGCCAGACAGGAGTTCTAGAAAGAACAGTGTACACTATTTCTGAGGAAAGGTACAACCTGCTTCTGAGTGCATTGTGAATTTACCCTCTGCGTATCTTGCATAATTAATACCTGCCATTTTGTGGAGAAAGCCTACTTGTGAAACTGTGATTTAAGGACTGTGTTACCACCTGCTTGTACAAAGTTGGACTGTTCAGTAAAGTAACGTTTGGTTCACTATACTACCTGTGCACCTCAATCATTCCAACTACCAACCGGTGTGCCACCGTCAAAGGCACTGGCGTCACGAATCCAACAGGGACCTTGCCCCAGGCACTCAAAATACCCATAACATCCAGGGCACCTCATCCACCATCAGGCCTGGTCCCTACATACAGAGTGTGCCCCAGAGGAACCGTGTCTACCTCTCCTTCACTGCCACGCGCCTGCCCAGGGTTCTCCAATACAGTGAGCAACCCTCGATTGCCCATAACCGTGACCTCACTTCGCTATACCCTGCAGGTCTGGCGTGTTGCACACATTCTCCAGAGTAGGATTGCTCCACTCAGTGCTCACAACATTTATCTGCACTTCTGCATCATTGTTTTCAATAGGGAATATTCTTTCCTTATGGCAGTCAATGTGCAGCTCCCTTAGACCTTCATTTACACAGGCAAGTACAGGTTCTGCAGGAGTTTCGTCACTATCTGCAGAAGTATCTACCTTGCCCCATAACATCGAAACGTTATCACAACCCAACATCACATCATATAAGAACATATTTGTAACATCAGGTCCATAAGACCCAGTTCTTACTGTAGACTCCCCCTCAGTGAGAACCACCTGCACTTGCTCAGGCTCCCTTTCAGGTGCCTGGTTCACATTACTTATATGCAATTCTTCAAACCTCCTGATCAAGTCATAAAGTTCTTCATGAAAAATAGCAGATGAAGAAAATAAAGATTCATCATCATTTACATTTTTACCACCTGTGGGTGCTTCTCTCCTGATCACATCCTGAAAGGGAAAAGGCATGTAATCATCATCATATACTTCACATGACCTTACATTTTCATTTTTCACTTCAACTACTCCATTACTCCACAACTCCCAGCATAAGGGAAAATTACACCCCAACACTCCCTTCTGCATGAGCGTATCTGTAACATCAAGTTCATCAGTCTCTGTTCTCATTGGAGTCTCACGCTCAGTGAAAATCAGCGGATAGTCCTTATCCACACGACTGTCCAGCACCTTTATTATTTTACCAGTCTCAGGTTTCAATATTGTGCTACCTCTTACCCGGGCTAGCATGGGATCCCGGATCCTTGTCATCCCAAAACTAGCTTTGGTCATGGGCAACTGAGGTAACACAGAAACCTTCTCCCCTGCAGGTTTCTGTGAGGGAGCAATCAAAGCAGGCTTATCCGCCTGTTCAGACAGTTTTTTCTCTGTGTGACTTATTACCTACCGGCCCAGAAGATATCCCCTGCCGCCGGCTCACTGTCACTGGCTCTGCCACATAGGTAATAACAGGAACAGTCTTACCCTTTGTAATCAACCATTCTGGTAAAGCAGTGACATTCTCTCCCGCGGACTCATCAAGGTTGTGGTTGCTCCTAGGAACAGCTTTACTGCACCTCCGCACTTCCTCTCTAGGACTCCGGGCACAGTCGCAAGGAAGATATGCACTCCTGAGAACCGCACCGCTCTCCACCTCCTTTTCTTCCCGACGGTTGCCCTTGGCAACGGCATATCTTTGCTTTTTATCAGGAACTCCGCTCCACAACTGCCCAAACAATGGAAAGTCCTTGCCCAGCGCAAACTCCACTTCCAGGTCTCACATTTTAAGAGCTCCCATTGCACAGGGCCATAGTCTGTTATAAAGGTCAGAGACAGGGTGACATCTGTCTCTGGCCCGCTCTCCAGAAAGTCCAGGACTTCAGGCACCTGCTGGCGGGCATCTAGAGTGACCCCCAGCGGTATTCCCCCAATCACTAGCTCGCAGTCCTTCTCCCATGGATGATACCAAGCTGCAGCCAAGAATGCCACAAGTCAGTCTCTTTTACTCGGCTACTGGCCCTTTAAGTCCTGCACTGTTTGCACCACAGAAAAAAAAATAAAATGTACAGACTAATACCAGCAGTCTCTGCTCCTGCAAACTAGCAGGCTTCCGGCCCTTTGAATCACTGCACAGCAACACAGCAATTCCTTGGCAATATTCAGCAGCACCTGCTCTTTTCAGTGATGTTGTTGCCCTTAGCAACCACGTTGTTTTTCACTTTTCAGCACGGACATGTACCCCCAAATGTAGGGGATTAGCCCTTTTCCAGGGGTTGCAAACACACACTTCTTCACAGAAACCAGGATTTAGGGGCTAAACTGTGCTTTATTGTGGCACACGGCATAAAGAAGAACTCACAAAGCCAAAATAAAATACCTTGCCCGTCTGGGCCCTATCTAAACACATAGGTTTCCCTGACTCACCTAAAGCGTAACACAGTTCACATCCGTGATGAGATGCGGCTTTCCCAGCCCAACCTCCAGGCTGCTCCCACACCAGGGTCTCTTGGGAGATAGTGGTCTCTCAGCCCTCCCGGCTCAGACCACACAGAGCCACTCCAGCCTTCTGTGTGCAAGTCCCCACCCCCTCTGACTCTGAGGATTCCTTTATCCCCAGGTGATTACTGCACCTGGTCTTTCTTCAGACCTGGTGATTCTGGGGAAGACACAGCAAATCCTGCCATATATCTCCCCTAACAACCATGAGGCCTGTCACTTCCTCACACTAGATAATTCCCGACCCTTGGCTACCAAATTGTGGAATATGTAAGCAAAACTCTTGCAGGGACTGAGCAACTTGTCGAATGTAAAGTCCTTCATAACTGACATTTTGCCAATATTTTACTGTGAAGTAAATAAATATTGTATCTTCTGATCCGTTTTGTTAGTTCTCTGTCTGAGATCTGTTATTTTAGACAGGAGAAAAAGTCCTGCATGCAAAATACAGAATCAGTTTTTTTTATTAATATAGGCCTATAGCTCACCATACTGATAACACATCATTACCAACGTTTACTGTGAGCTGTAAAATGATGAGAATTACCACTAAAATAATCGGGTCAGATATCACCATCCTCCAAAAAATCACATATTTTTACAGACTGTCCAGAAATTTCAGAATGGTTGGTAAGGGCCCTTTCACACTTGCGTTGTGCGGATCCGGCATAGAGTTCCGTCGTCGGGGGTCTATGCCGGAAGAATCCTGATCAGGATTATCCTAATGCATTCTGAATGGAGAGAAATCCGTTCAGGATGCATTAGGATGTCTTCAGTTCCGGAACGGAACGTTTTTTGGCCAGAGAAAATACCGCAGCAAGGCCGGATCCGGAATTAATGCCCATTGAAAGGCATTGATCCGGATCCGGCCTTAAGCTAAACGTCGTTTCGGCGCATTGCCGGACCCTACGTTTAGCTTTTTCTGAATGGTTACCATGGCTGCAAGGACGCTAAAGTCCTGGCAGCCATGGTAAAGTGTAGCGGGGAGCGGGGGAGCAGCATACTTACCATCCGTGCGGCTCCCGCGGCGCTCCAGAGTGACGTCAGGGCGCCCCAAGCGCATGGATCACGTGATCACATGGAACACGTCATCCATGCGCACGGGGCGCTCTGACGTCATTCTGGAGTGCCCCGGGAGCCACACGGACTGTAAGTATACCACTCCCCCGCTCCCCGCTCCTACTATGGCAACCAGGACTTTAATAGCGTCCTGGCTGCCATAGTAACACTGAAAGCATTTTGAAGACGGATACGTCTTCAAATGCTTTCAGTACACTTGCGTTTTTCCGGATCCGGCGTGTAATTCCAGCAAGTGGAGTATACGCCGGATCCGGACAACGCAAGTGTGAAAGGGCCCTAAGGTGGGAAGTAATAAGTCATTTTGTTTTGGCCCAAGTTATCTAGATACAGGACTAGGGCAGGAAAATGAGCCTTTGCCCTGTGTGAAAGTAAGCCTAGTTATGGCTCTGCCAAATTATATACTGTACTGTATATACAGGCAATTGCTTCCCCTGTAATGATAGTATCTACCAGTAGAGGGCTTAGAGACAAATACTGCAGCATTGTAGGTCCAAGATCGTATTGGAATTAGGGTTAAGCATACCGAACGTTAGGATTTTTGGACCCCAGACCCGAACCCGAACATTTCTGTAAAAGTTCGGGTTCGGTGTTCATCGATTTGATGGCGCTTTCTGAAAGGCTGCAGAGCAGCTAATCAACAAGCGTTTAACTAGTGTGCCCTTAGAAGCCATCACAGCCATGCCTACTAATGGCATGGCTGTAATTGGCCAGTGCAGCATGTGACCCAGCCTCTATAAAAGCTGGAGTCACGTAGCGCTGCACATCACTCTGCTCAGATTAGAGTAGGGATAGGATGCTGCTGCTGTGAGGGAGAGAATAGGACAGAATCTTTGATCTGAAGTGCTTGTTTTTTTTTTTTTTTTATTTTTTTTTTTATAAATTTTATTGGGAAAACTACAAAACATTTACAATAAAAAATTTATTATAATCTCTCAATTCTTAGTAACCCAAGTGATTATATGTGCGTATATTCCACTCATTTTTTCAAAATATTTAGAAAACCCTCCCCTCCCTCCCTCCCAGTTTGTGGTGCGTCAAAGTAGGACCCTTATATAAAAAAAACAACTTGATCTCAGCTAACCAGACCTCCAACCACCCCATATCCTGGTCCATTGGTATTCATTTTCCCTCCGTCTATATAAAATTTTTTCGTAGTTCTTTACCTTATCAATTAAATTTATCCATGTGTTTTTGTTTGGAGTGGATCGGGCAAACCAGGTGCGGCTGATCAAAACTCTAGCCAACATCAATACTCTACTCAAGAGAATCTTTTGATACTTATGATTTTTTAATTTGGAGAGATCATTAAAGGGTTTCTACCACTTGAATATCACATATTTGGTGTTCAGACACTAGCGATCCGCTAGTGTCTGTTCTTGCCTACAAGCTAATTATCACATTAATCCGGCCTGCCGATATCTCAAAAAAAGCACTTTTATCTTTATGCAAATGAGCCTCTAGGTGCTATGCAGGCGTTTTTCAAAGCACCTAGAGGCTCCGTCTACCTTGCAGTTTGCCGCCCTGCGCCTCGCTCCAGCACGCCCATCTCTGCCTGTAATCGATCCTCCCCCTGCTTCAGCCTTCCGAAATCCCGCGCCTGCGCCGTCCGTCGCGGCATTCGGCGCAGGCGCAGTCCATGTCTGATCGCTCCGTGCTCAGACATTTCCACTGCGCCTGCGCCGATGTCATCGGCGCAGGCGCAGTGGAAATGTCTGAGCACGGAGCGGTCAGACATTGACTGCGCCTGCGCCGAATGCCTCCGAATGCCGCGACGGACGGCGCAGGCGCGGGATTTCGGAAGGCTGAAGCAGGGGGAGGATCGATTACAGGCAGAGATGGGCGTGCTGGAGCGAGGCGCAGGGCGGCAAACTGCAAGGTAGACGGAGCCTCTAGGTGCTTTGAAAAACGCCTGCATAGCACCTAGAGGCTCATTTGCATAAAGATAAAAGTGCTTTTTTTGAGGTATCGGCAGGCCGGATTAATGTGATAATTAGCTTGTAGGCAAGAACAGACACTAGCGGATCGCTAGTGTCTGAACACCAAATATGTGATATTCAAGTGGTAGAAACCCTTTAAGAATAAATACTTGTGGTTCAAAAGGAATTCGAATTTTTAGTTTACACATAATATAGTTATTGATACCGTTCCAGTAGTTTATAAGTTCTGGACAGGTCCATATCATATGGAGAAAGTCTGCTCCTACAGTGTCACATTTGGGACAGTTGGACGTGTCTCTTAACCCACATTTATTCATCCACAATGGAGTAATATATAATCTGTGGCAGATATAAAATTGTATTAGAACATGGTTAAAGTTCTGGGATAGTGAAGATAGATTCCCAAAAATATTATCCCACCCTTCTATTTGTATATTCGGACAGTCCACCTCCCACGCTTTTTGTCCTGGAGAGTGTATGTCACTAAACCGTGCTTTAAGTAATAACTTATATATATTTGAAATTTTTATTCTAGAATGTGTACCTCCTACCCAATCATTCAGAAAGGATACATTATCTATATCCAACAGCCGCTTATCATCCAAGCTGGATAACACAGAACGCAATTGGAAATACCTAAACCATGAAAGATTTTTAAAGTTTTGTATCATTTCTATATAGGATTTAATTTCTCTATCTTTAACTACCTGTGAGATATATAAAATTTTATTCTTCTGCCAAAATGTGTCAGCTGCAATTTCATCCAGCCTTTGTAAATACAAATTATGCCAAAGAGGCGTAAATGTAAGTGAACCCTTAACTTTCAACCATGTCCTAGTTGTAGCCCACACCTTAAGGAGTAGTTTTATAGTCTCTCTGTAGCCTTGCTCATAGCTCTTCAATTGGCCAGATTCCAACAAGGAAAAAATATTATTGTGGGCATGACTATTTACCAACTTCCCCAGTAATGCGCTGTGCTCTGATTCATAGCACCTCAATAGCTGGGCTGCAATAAAGTATCCCTTAAAGTAGGGGAGATTTAAACCCCCGCACTCCACTGATCTATACAAATACTCCAACTTAATTCGAACTCGCTTTCTTCCCCATATTAAATCATTAATTAGTCTCTCTATAAGTTTAAAATGTTTGTCTTGTATCCAAATAGGTGTATTCCTGAGCACATAGAGCAATTGTGGTAATATCACCATTTTGACTAGTGAAACTCGATCAGCTCTAGATAGGGGAAGTTTCAGCCAAATTCCTATTTTAGCTCTGATCTTTACTATTATGGGGATCAAATTAAGTTCTACAAAATTTTCGACCCGAGGCGATATCGTCAAACCCAAATATTGAAAAGTATCAACAATATCCAACTGTGTAACAGGAATCTCTTTCTGTGGTAGGGGGTCTATTGGAAGCAGACTAGTCTTGGTCCAGTTTACAAGAAGACCAGACACCTCACCAAATAATTTAACCATTTGAATAATCCTAGGGAGAGTGGTTTCCGTATGATCTATAAAAAATAGAACATCGTCTGCATATAGTGAGATACGATCTTGTGTTCCTAGCGTACCAAATCCTTTGATCTGATCGTCCTGCCTAATGGCCATCGCAAGGGGTTCAATATATATATCAAATAATAAGGGAGATAGTGGGCAACCCTGACGGGTGCCTCTGTTTAACTCGATACTGCTACTCAAAATTCCATTAAGACTCAATTTAGCCCTTGGAGATCCATACAATAGCCTAAGAGTACGTATAAACCTCTCTCCAAAGCCCATCCTAGCAAGAACCTTCCAGAGGAAACGCCACTCCACCCTGTCAAAGGCCTTAGAGGCATCTAATGACAGGATGGAGCGGGCGGTCCCCCCAGGGGCCTGGATATTAGAAAAGAGCCGGTGTAGATTATAATGTGTACCCTTATTTTTAATGAAACCGCTCTGATCCGGATGGACTATGGAGGGGATGACCCCAGAGAGCCTTGTAGCAAGGACCCTCGCCAAAAGCTTTACATCTGCATTAAGCAGTGAAATTGGTCTGTAAGATTCTAAATCTAGAGGGTCCTTGCCTTTTTTTGGAATTAGTATCACTGTAGCCTCCATCATTGAATCTGGCAACCTCCCATCCTCCATTGATTCAGTAAAGACCTCCAGTAATCTAGGAAAAATACAGTCCCCATATTTGCTATAAAATTCATATGGAAGCCCGTCTGAACCAGGAGTAGAATTAGGTGAACATAATTTAATAGCTCCCTCAAGTTCCTTAATTGAGACCTCCAGTTCTAATGCTTTCTTTTGGTTCTCAGTAATAGTTGAAAAGTTAATCCTATCTAGGTAGAGATCTATCTTATCGTCTGTAATATTAGAATCAGCCTTATACATATCAAGAAAATAATCAAAAAAGGCCTTCTCCACCGGACCCTGACCAGTAACTGTTCTACCATCCCTCACTCGAACCTTCTCTATATGTTTTTTAGGTTGTTGATTGGAGATTACTCTGGAGAGTAGCCTACCGGGTCGCCCAGACTCTGTAAAATATTTTTGCCCTTTAAAGAAAAGATTCTGTTGAGCTTTATCCAGTAAAAAATTAGCATATATTTGTGTGGCTTTTTGCATATTTTCCCTATTTTTCTCCGTCTTATTTATATGGAAGGATTCTGTCGCTGAGATCACATGTTTCTCTAGATTTTTCTGTTTTTTTCCATATTCTCTTCTAAGATTCGTGATATTACTAACCATCAATCCCCTCATGTACGCCTTAAAGGTATCCCATACCACTTGAATTTTTGCTGAGCCGTCGTTGATATCCCAGAATCGGCCTATTTCATTTCGAATTATTTCATGTGTCTTTATGACTGATAGCCAGTAAGGGTTTAATCTAAAGGGAGGTTTTGGTGTATATCTTTCCTGAGAGAAGCATAATTCAAGTACTAACGGGGAGTGATAAGATATTGACCTTGTTTCATATTTCATTCGTTTTATCAATTTCATATATTTGCTATTTATCAGTACTAGGTCAATTCTAGACAATGATTTACCTGCTTTACTAAAACATGAAAAAACCCTTTTCCCCTGTCCCAGATATTCCCAAGCGTCCTCAAATCCAGCCTCCAGGCAGAACCGTGCGAGGGGGGACCCCTGGACCGTACTGTCACTCCTAGCACTCATAGAGACCCTATCACGTAAAGGATCGATGACACAATTAAAATCACCAATAATCAATGTTGGACATTCTGGCCATTTATCCATGAATAATAGAAGAGAGTTAAGAACCAGAAGAGAAAATGGCGGAGGGATATAGACAAAGGCCAAAATACATAACTCTCCCCCTAACCTACAATATAGAAAAATAAATCTTCCCTGTTGGTCGACAGAGGATGCCTCACAAACGAAGTCAATAAGTCTATGTATCAACACCGTAACACCTCTCGAGTAATTGGAGAGGGTAGAATGATACGTATGCACAGCCCATCCCCTGTCGACCACTCTAGTGGTCTCCTCAGTAAGATGGGTCTCGAGCAAACATACTATTGCTGGTAGATGGGCCTGAGTCAAGTCAAAAACCGCTTGTCTCTTACCTCTTTCCCCCAAACCACGTACATTCCAAGAAAAAATTCTAATCATCGTCATCAACAATGGTTAAATGGAAGATTAGGAGAGAGGGAAAAAGGAGAAAACAAGATGGAAAAAGAGAATAATAAACTGAAAAAAAAAGGGAACCACACCTACTTTGACGCACCACAACCCAACCCCCCCCTCACCCCCCTCCCACAGGCAACCCACCACATATTGTAGTAGATTTCTTTCCTATGACCAACCCTCGACCCTCCCCCCAGTCAACCACCCCCACACCGCCATTTTGAAGCAAAGAAGACTACATTTAGGGGTATGAGCCCCTTATATTACTAATTATTCCCGTCAATTCATAACCCAATTGAGTCATCGATTGTTTCGCTCAATCCAGTCCGCGGCTTCTTCTGAGGTATCAAAAAAAAAAGTTTTATCTTCAAAAATAATCCGCAGTTTGGCCGGGAATATAAGAGAATATTTAATATTCCTCTCTCTTAGCTTCTTTTTAACAATCATGAATGTGCGTCTCTTTTCTTGTATTTCTTTCGAAAAGTCAGGAAAAAAGGCCAGTCTAATCCCGTTATACACAACCGGTGAGGATTCCCTCGCCCTTCTCAGGAGGACATCTCTGTCCCCTGTAGTCAGTGACTTAACAAGGATTGTCCGAGGTTGTCTCCCTGGAATTGGTTTTCCTCCTGGGACCCGATGAGCTCTTTCAATCATGAAAAGAGGAGAAAATGACTCTTTACCAAAGTTCTCAAGAATTAATTTCTGTACAAATTCAGTTGGATTTTTTCCTTCCTCACCCTCTGGAATCCCTATTATTCTCACGTTATATCTTCGTGACCTATCTTCAAGGTCCACTACCTTTTTCTTCAGGAGATTATTTTCCACTTTAAGTATAGAAACTTCCGTATTTATTTTTTTGGATTCCTTCTGTATAAGGGTGACGGAACTTTCAAGGGTGTTGAGTCTGTCTCGCATTTTGGTCAATTCATCTTTTATTAGTCCCACATCAACTTGAATAGATCCAAGTTGGGTTGTAACCACCTGTATTGAATCTCCGTTCTGTTTAACCGCAAGGAGTATTTCTTCCAGCGGGGACGAATTGTCATCAGGGATAACTTCCCCCATTATTCCATCCTCCTCCTCAGGGTATCTAGCGCCTTTTTGTATTTCTCGCTCAGTTACCTCTAATTCATAATTTTTTTTTTCAGAGAATTCCTTTTGTCCGCCCCTCGTATTGACCCTTGGGGATTTTAGAAACTGGTCAAGTTTTGTTGGTTCAGCCGTTCTAGACCCATGTTTCTGACCTGATAGATCGGTCGAACGCCTTGGGGCTTTTGGGCCCATATCTTATTCCTCTTTATTTTTTTTTATTTTTTTTCTTTTTTTTTTTTTTAAATATATATTTTTTTTAGATATTTATTTGATTTTTTTTTCCCCCTTATTCCGCCTCCTTTCTCTCTTTTAAATATATACCTTTTTTTTTTTTTTTTGTTCCTTTTCTTTTTCTTTTTTTCCTTTTTTTTTTCCTTTATTTTTCCTTATCCCCCTTTTCCTTTTTTTTTTTTTTTTTTCCCTTTTTTTTTTTTCAGTGCCTTCTTCTTAGTTCTTGTTTTTTTTCCCTTTTTTTTTTTTTCACTCTTCCCTTTTTTTTTTTTTTTTTTATTTCCACTCTTCTTTATACTCTTTCTCCTCTTATTTTCTTTTTTTTTTTTTTCCCCCCTTCTCCAGCTTATATTTTAGACTTTAAAGTTGGCTTTCTTGTGATCTTATGATCAAATGCAGCTTATAATCATATGCAATCATACACAACTTATTCAAAGTCCGTTCAAGGTTAGTTGGAGTCAGCAATCGTGGGGAGGTGGGGAGGTTAGTCACTAGAGGAGAGAAGCTTATAGCTTCTTCAAAAAACCATCAGATATGAGGGAACACAAGGTTACTCACTGACATCAGAACAAGGGGGGGTAGCGGATCAGGCAGGAACCGGAGGCACAGTCCACGGAGGTAAAGGAGAGAAAACCTCCAGACGGCAAAACTGTTCACAGTGAAATGGAGAGCAGGAAAGGAGGCAGGAGCGGCAGCATCAAGCACGGCACAATCAAGAAGGAGCCGGAGGCAGCCTGAACCTAACAGCCGATATCAGCAGCGTGGCAGGCTTTGGGCAAAAGGCAGCAGCGCTGATCACACGGTCCCGGTCACAGAGAGGGTAGATGGAGGATTCGGCACACAGACGCCAGCATACTCGAAGCGGCAGCGAGGTAGCAGAGCAGCGGGGAGAGCCGGGAGCGCGACGTCCACTACGTCATCACGTCATGTCGCAGGTGACACTAGGGAGGCTCCTCTGAAGTGCTTGTTAACTCAGCGATCTACCTAGATTTTGTTTTGTGGGTGCAGTGCACAATCTTTTTTACCCTGCCCTGAGCCCAGTGACACAGAAAAATTACTTTTATCCATCTGTCAGTTAGGTGGGCGGCGGCAGCGGCCATTTTATGCAAGCTCAGTGCACCAGCACAGCATATGTGCTTTTGTGACCTTCAAATCCAAGCTTGAAATATCTGTGGCCTTAGCAGCATTTGTTATTATTAAATACAAGCTTGAAACACAGCAATAATTTTCTGGGTTTAAAAAAGCACCCATTTTTGGCAATACCAATCTGGGGCCTATGCAGCATTTGTCAGTGTGCAATTTAAGCTTCAAATACCGCAATCATTTTCTGGGTTTTAAAAAACACAATTTTTGGGCAAAAGAGCCCTTGCTGCATCTGTCAGTGTGAAATACACACTTTAGATACTGCTGTTATCATCTGTTATATAAAAAAATAAACATTTTGGGAAAAATGCTAAATTTGCAGCTTTTGCTGCATCTGTCAGTGTGAAATACACACGTTAGATACTGCTGTTATCATCTGTTATTAAAAAAAAAAACATTTTGGGAAAAATACTAAATTTGCAGCCTTTGCCGCATCTGTCAGTGTGAAATACACACGTTAGATACTGCTGTTATCTTCAGTTATTGAAAAAAACACCCATTTTGGGAAAAATACTAAATTTGCAAAGAATGAGGAGAGCGTCGAATAAGGGACGTGGCACGTGGCCCCGGTCGTGGTGCTGCTGGTGGAGCTCCTGTTGGTCGACATGGTCGATCTGTGCCAGCTACGAGCACAAATGAAACACCTTCCTCAAGTACGAGTAGGCGACAGAACCTTCAGCGTTATTTGGTCAAGCCTAATGCGGCTCTACGAATGGTGAGGCCAGAACAAGTACAGGAGATTGTAGATTGGGTGGCTGACAGTGCCTCCAGTTCCTTCACATTGTCTCCCACCCAGTCTCCTGTTGAAAGATCAGAGTTAGCACCTGCAGCTGATGTCCAACAGTCTTTCACCCCAACCCCTTGCAAATCAGCCAAGCAGTCTGAGCCCCAAGTCATGCAGCAGTCTCTTCTGCTTTTTGATGACTCTGCTAGCAGGGTTTTCCAGGGCCATCCACATAGCCCTGCCCTAGAAGTGGAAGAAATTGAGTGCACCGATGCCCAACCACTTATGTTTCAAGATGAGTACATGGGAGGACCACGGCAGCACGTCTCGGATGATGACGGAACACAGATGCCAACTGCTGTGGCTTTCTGCAGTGTGCAGACCGACAAGGAGGGCAGGGGGTGAAGACTGGGTGAAAGATGATGTGGAGGATGATGAGGACCCCGCATGGAATCATGGTCATGCGAGTGACCTGTCTAGTTCGGAGGAAGAGGCGCACAGAGCCAGCAAAACAGCAGAAGAGGGAGCAGGGTGCATAAGCGGACCAGCCACCCCCTAGACAGTACGCCTGCTACTGCCCACCACAGCAAGGGACCGAGCAAACTAAAGCCAGCTCCAAGGAGTTCCCTGGTGTGGCAGTTCTTCAGACAATGTGCTGACGACAAGACACGAGTGGTTAGCACACTGTGCAATCAGAGCCTGAAGCGAGGCACAAACGTTTTCAACCTGAGCACAACCTTCATGACCAGGCATCTAAGTGCAAATCACGACCTGCAGTGGAGTAGACACCTCAAAAACTAAGAAAGGTCTCTGGCTCCTCCTGCTTCCTCTTCTGCTGCAGTCTCAGCCTCTTCATCCACCTCTGGAGTGACACTGGCACCTGCCACCCCACAAACAGAGGGTCTGCCAGCAACACCACCACCTGGGTCACTAAGCATCTCCACAATGTCCCACGGAAGCGTTAATCTCTACATCTCCCAAACACTGGAGCGGAAGAGGAAATACCCCCCTATCCACCCGTGATCCTTGGCCCTGAATGCCAGCATTTCATAATTACTGGCTGTCTGGTGGAGACAGAGAGTTTTAAAAGCCTTATGGCGGTGGCTGTCCCACAGTACGTCATGCCCAGCCTCCACTACTTTTCCAGGCGAGCCCTCCCTTTCCTGCACAACCAAGTGGCTGAAAAAATCAGGTGTGCACTGCGCAACGCTATCTGTGGCAAGGTCTACCTAACTACAGATACATGGACCAGTTAGCACGGTCAGGGACGTTATATATCTCCCTAACAGCACACTGGGTAAATGCAATGGTGGCTGGGCCTGAGGCGGATAGAAGTTTGGCGCATGTCCTTCCACCACCGAGGATTGCAGGGCGCTTCAGTTTGCCTCCTGTTGCTTCCTCCTCCTACTCCGTGTCCTCATCCTCTACCAGCTCCTCATCCGGTCAGCGTAACACCTTCACCACTAACTTCAGCACAGCCAGGGGTAAACAACAGCAGGCAGTTTTAAAACGGATCTTTTGGGGGACAAACCCCACATCGCGCAGAAGATGTGGACAGGCATGGAACAACAGACCGATGAGTGGTTGGTGCCAGTGAGCCTCAAGCCTGGCCTGGTGGTGTGCAATAATGGGCGAAATCTTGTAGCAGCTCTGGGACTAGCTGGTTTCATGCACATCCCTTGCTTGGCACATGTGCTGAATTTGGTGGTGCAGAGGTTCCTTAAAAATCACTCCAATATGTCAGAGCTGCTGCAGAAAGTGTGGGCTGTCTGCAGCATAACTTTCGCTTTCCTGCTCACAGCCTCATATGCGACGTGCCCACAAGGTGGAACTCCACCTTGCACATGCTGGCCAGACTGTGCGAGCAGCAGCAGGCGATAGTGGAGTTTCAGCTGCAGCACGCACGCGTGAGTTGCTCTGCGGAACAGCAGCACTTCACCACCAATGAGGTCTAATAGTTAAAACTGAAACAAAATTAAGAAGTTCTAGCTATACAGGGAGTGCAGAATTATTAGGCAAATGAGTATTTTGACCACATCATCCTCTTTATGCATGTTGTCTTACTCCAAGCTGTGTAGGCTCGAAAGCCTACTACCAATTAAGCATATTAGGTGATGTGCATCTCTGTAATGAGAAGGGGTGTGGTCTAATGACATCAACACCCTATATCAGGTGTGCATAATTATTAGGCAACTCCCTTTCCTTTGGCAAAATGGGTCAAAAGAAGGACTTGACAGGCTCAGAAAAGTCAAAAATAGTGAGATATCTTGCAGAGGGATGCAGCACTCTTAAAATTGCAAAGCTTCTGAAGCGTGATCATCGAACAATCACGCGTTTCATTCAAAATAGTCAACAGGGTCGCAAGAAGCGTGTGGAAAAACCAAGGCGCAAAAAAACTGCAGCTGCCAAGATGCCACTTGCCACCAGTTTGGCCATATTTCAGAGCTGCAACATCACTGGAGTGCCCAAAAGCACAAGGTGTGCAATACTCAGAGACATGGCCAAGGTAAGAAAGGCTGAAAGACGACCACCACTGAACAAGACACACAAGCTGAAACGTCAAGACTGGGCCAAGAAATATCTCAAGACTGATTTTTCTAAGGTTTTATGGACTGTTGAAATGAGAGTGAGTCTTGATGGGCCAGATGGATGGGCCCGTGGCTGGATTGGTAAAGGGCAGAGAGCTCCAGTCCGACTCAGACGCCAGCAAGGTGGAGGTGGAGTACTGGTTTGGGCTGGTATCATCAAAGATGAGCTTGTGGGGCCTTTTCGGGTTGAGGATGGAGTCAAGCTCAACTCCCAGTCCTACTGCCAGTTTCTGGAAGACACCTTTTTCAAGCAGTGGTACAGGAAGAAGTCTGCATCCTTCAAGAAAAACATGATTTTCATGCAGGACAATGCTCCATCACACGCGTCCAAGTACTCCACAGCGTGGCTGGCAAGAAAGGGTATAAAAGAAGAAAATCTAATGACATGGCCCCCTTGTTCACCTGATCTGAACCCCATTGAGAACCTGTGGTCCATCATCAAATGTGAGATTTACAAGGAGGGAAAACAGTACACCTCTCTGAACAGTGTCTGGGAGGCTGTGGTTGCTGCTGCACGCAATGTTGATGGTGAACAGATCAAAACACTGACAGAATCCATGGATGGCAGGCTTTTGAGTGTCCTTGCAAAGAAAGGTGGCTATATTGGTCACTGATTTGTTTTTGTTTTGTTTTTGAATGTCAGAAATCTATATTTGTGAATGTTGAGATGTTATATTGGTTTCACTGGTAAAAATAAATAATTGAAATGGGTATATATTTGTTTTTTGTTAAGTTGTGTAATAATTATGCACAGTAATAGTCACCTGCACACACAGATATCCCCCTAAAATAGCTAAAACTAAAAACAAACTAAAAACTACTTCCAAAAATATTCAGCTTTGATATTAATGAGTTTTTTGGGTTCATTGAGAACATGGTTGTTGTTCAATAATAAAATTAATCCTCAAAAATACAACTTGCCTAATAGTTCTGCACTCCCTGTAGTTATTATTTATTAGAACAAACTGCACAGTAACCATAGGAAATGGACAGGCTACCATAGGGAAGAACCATAATATAGAACTTCAAAAATATACAATTGTTTTAAGACATGCAATTAATGAAATAGTTTTTTATGGAATAAGTTCAGAAAACTTTACAGATCTTCCCATAGAAACTCTTCAAAATATTCTAGAAAGCCTTCCCAGAAGAGTGGAAGCTTTTTTAGCTGCAAGAGAAGGAAGGGGGGGGGGGGGGGCAGCTCCATAATAATGAGGCATCATAAAAGCTCCTGTAGGTGTAATATGTAGGTGTCCTAATACATCATGGTGTACATGCTTTAAGTAAGGTCTATGGAGTTATTTAAAAATGCTCATAGCTAGGAATTATGATAAAATGACAAAAGAGGCTATACTGAGCAGTTTAGTCCCCTGTTGCTTTTAGCGCAATGCTCTAGTTCTTTTTAATGGTCTTTGTTACATGGCTGCAGCGATAATGTGCCCGTACACGCCATGTGAGTGCTGCAGCCAATTATTGGTCTCAGCACTTCATGGCACGAGAATACTGAGACTAGGGACTAGCTGTAGTGGTCATGTGGGGAAATACAAGCACACCGGTGCTGCAGCCATGTAACCAGAGTACTGTGCGAAAGTGTGTTAAGCCTTTTTTGTTATTTCACCACAATTTCCAGTGGTGGGCACTGTAACGGACCGTTTCAGCAGACAAGGGGTTAAAATCTGTTAAGGCGATATGCCCCTTTCTGAGAGACAGGCACAGCTACTGCAGAACACCAACCTCCCGAACTGGATACAAAATAGCACTCCAAACTGGAACCTCGCAAATAGCTGCTGGCAGACGAACAGGAAAAGCATACAATCGGCTTACACTCCTGGCAATCAGTCTCTAACAGCATACAGGGAATCCCCCCAATAACGAGACAAGGCTCAGTGTTGAGGGTCAGCAGTGGTCTGCCGTGCTGGCACACCCAGCCTGGTTTTTATTACAGTTGTTGCAAATACAGGTCCGCCCACAGGTTTTCAAATACAACCAATCAGTAATTTACAACCCATACAATGTAAATACAGCAACCAATCGTTCACGCCCCCAGAGGACCAGAAGGGAGACCGCGACACAGAACAGATACAACACATCCCCACAATGCATCATGGTTTCCTCCTCTCTGTCCCGGAGACAACCAAAGGCAATCCAATTATCTCTCAGGACAAAGGGAGATCACCAATACACATGTGGAGACAACAGGACAGACATCACCATTTAAACACACAATGGCACACCCCCACAGCAAACACAGACATTTAACATATCCCCAGATAGCTCAAGTCTGAGTGCATATCATTAGGTGACTGGCACTCAGAATACACGAATACAATAATATTAGCTATCTGGATACCCTCACATAACATACAATTTAACCGAACGCATAATAACATAAAATACAATTCTACAGACAGATTTAAGCTGTGCGGCCGGTCTGTCTTCTCCTTTAAAGTTACTATGGGCCATAATCCTGAGGAAAGAGGCTTTTAAACAGCCCTCTCCAAAACCCAGTGGCGAGGTTGGTTTCGCCACAGGCACATTTTTAAATAACTCAGAACTTCTTCATAGCTGAATTTTTAAATGCTGTATAAAATGCACTACTCAGAAATGGATAGATCATGCCATCTGTGGTTATCTATAGGGACAGCATGTGAAACTATAGAGGTTGTCTGGTGGGATAAAATTTGGAGATAAAATGCTGAATGGTGTAATAAAATTAAAAAAAAACATTGCATTTGCAACCAATGCAGTCAATGATTGGCTGAGCAGGCATCGCCTTCCATTTCCTGTGTGTCAAGCCCAGATCATAGAGCCAGCATGTAAGCATGGGAACAGAAGGGGGTGGAGGAT
Organism: Bufo gargarizans; assembly: GCF_014858855.1. Taxonomy (NCBI): domain Eukaryota; kingdom Metazoa; phylum Chordata; class Amphibia; order Anura; family Bufonidae; genus Bufo; species Bufo gargarizans. The sequence continues at coordinate 215,004,508 of NC_058084.1, forward strand.
CAGTGAGGTGAGTAGTTTTTTATACTATTCTGTCCCTTACCAAAAAAAAATGCTATAGCTGTATACTATATGAAACCGCTATGCTGCAGAACGCTACCAACTATTACTGCTGTGATTCTGCTTTCTGTCAGTGAACAGAACCTTTAGTATTAATACTTAAACTTATGGCCAATTCAGATGTATGTTTCTGTACATTAGTATATAAATGGCTTATCTAATGTTTGTTGATTTAAACGTCTGTTTTAGTCCAAATTCGAACTTGTAAGGTCATTGAACGAGGCCATGTAAACTCAGACACTTCCCATATTTACTATTAACTAGACTGAACATAACATTTCACCAAAACATAAAAGATAAATTCAGCAAGGAATCCTTAAGTAACTGTGTGTACAGTAAATATATAGTATATAAGGCACTTCCAGGACCAATGAGCCCCACAATTTAAGCCCTTTATGCTTGTCCTCAGTGCAACCCAGGCTCCATTACAAACATTTAAAGATGGTTCTTGATACAAATATTTGAGTTCCATATCTGTTAAGAAGGAAGGCCACATGACTGCTAGAACACCCAGGGAAAGGGGAAGAGGGGATAGCAGTGAACTGCTTCTTCTGCTCTCCACATGAAAATGCAGCTTTTTTTGTGCAGCTGTCACTAGGGGGAGCACAGTGCAAAATATATTTACAGTTTCCATTGCAGACAATGCCAAGCGCATAAATTCCTATGCACTGAGGTCCTCCTAGTGGTGGTATGAGGCATCTAGTTTTGAAATACATTTTGTGAAGAAAAGCAGTGCAAAGCAAAGATGGTAGAAGCACACTAGTTGTGCGCTGCAGCAGTGTAGAGAAGACAAGGACGTATTTTCACCAGACATGCTGTGGTTATCACTTTAGGAGTGCTGTGTACAGAGGTCGCCACTTCCCACTCTGATCCCAGCAGTCATGTGATTGTTGAGGGCTGGGAGTCTGTGGACCTGGCTAGGTATTATAAGAACAAGATAAGCTCTGCAGTGAGGTTGTACAGCCCTGTACAATCTCTCTGGGGACTATTTCCCTTGTAACTAGGCTACTATGTCAGCTTCAGTTATAGGAGAGATCAGCAATAAAGATAATGTAATGTGTAATCATGTAACTTTAAAGGGGTTGTGCCAAGTTTATAAGTCATCCCCTATCATCTGGCGCTTCTATAGAGAATGAATGGAGCAGCAAAGTGCATGCCCAATATGCCACTCTATCAGAGCAGGGGAACAGGATCTCTGTGTTCATTATCGGTGGGGATCTCAGTGGTTAGACCCCCAGTGATCAAATAGTTATTCCTTATTCTGTACTTGTAAACTTTGCACAACAGCTTTAAATGTCCCCCAAAGGTCTTATATGACCTTATAGTAGGCACAAAGTGTTAAATAGTTAAAAGGTTTAAAAAATGTGTTTTATAAAAAAAAATAAAGATTTTAAGAGTAGAGTTGAGCGGACACCTGGATGTTCGGGTTGGAGAAGTTCGGCCGAACTTCCCAGAAATGTTCGGGTTCGGGGTCCGAACCCGATCCGAACTTCGTCCCGAACCCGAACCCCATTGAAGTCAATGGGGACCCGAACTTTTCGGCACTAAAAAGGCTGTAAAACAGCCCAGGAAAGAGCTAGAAGGCTGCAAAAGACAGCAACATGTAGGTAAATCCCCTGCAAACCAATGTGGATAGGGAAATTAATAAAAATAAAATAAAAAAATAACCAATATCAATTGGCGAGATGTCCCATAGCAGAGAATCAGGCTTCACGTCAGCCACCACTGCAACAGTCCATTGGCATATATTTAGGCCCAGGCACCCAGGCAGAGGACAGAGGTCCCGTAACAGAGAATCTAGCTTCATGTCAGCAGAGAATCAGTCTGCATGTCATAGCAGAGAATCAGGCTTCACATCAGCCACCACTGTAACAGTCCAATGTCATATATTTAGGCCCAGCACCCAGGCAGAGGAGAGAGGTCCCGTAACAGAGAATCTGGCTTCATGTCAGCAGAGAATCAGTCTGCATGTCATAGCAGAGAATCAGGCTTCACGTCAGCCACCACTGTAACAGTCCATTGTCATATATTTAGGCCCAGCACCCAGGCAGAGGAGAGAGGTCCCGTAACAGAGAATCTGGCTTCATGTCAGCAGAGAATTAGTCTGCATGTCATAGCAGAGAATCAGGCTTCATGTCAGCCACCACTGTAACAGTCCATTGTCATATATTTAGGCCCAGCACCCAGGCAGAGGAGAGAGGTCCCGTAACAGAGAATCTGGCTTCATGTCAGCAGAGAATCAGTCTGCATGTCATAGCAGAGAATCAGGCTTCACGTCAGCCACCACTGTAACAGTCCATTGTCATATATTTAGGCCCAGCACCGAGGCAGAGGAGAGAGGTCCCGTAACAGAGAATCTGGCTTCATGTCAGCAGAGAATCAGTCTGCATGTCATAGCAGAGAATCAGGCTTCACGTCACCCAACATTGGAACAGTCCATTGGCATATATTTAGGCCCAGGCACCCAGGCAGAGGAGAGAGGTCCCGTAACAGAGAATCTGGCTTCATGTCAGCAGAGAATCAGTCTGCATGTCATAGCAGAGAATCAGGCTTCACGTCAGCCACCACTGTAACAGTCCATTGTCATATATTTAGGCCCAGCACCCAGGCAGAGGAGAGAGGTCCCGTAACAGAGAATCTGGCTTCATGTCAGCAGAGAATCAGTCTGCATGTCATAGCAGAGAATCAGGCTTCACGTCAGCCACCACTGCAACAGTCCATTGTCATATATTTAGGCCCAGCACCCAGGCAGAGGAGAGAGGTCCCGTAACAGACAATCTGGCTTCATGTCAGCAGAGAATCAGTCTGCATGTCATAGCAGAGAATCAGGCTTCACGTCAGCCACCACTGCAACAGTCCATTGTCATATATTTAGGCCCAGCACCCAGGCAGAGGAGAGAGGTCCCGTAACAGAGAATATGGCTTCATGTCAGCAGAGAATCAGTCTGCATGTCATAGCAGAGAATCAGGCTTCACATCAGCCACCACTTCAACAGTCCATTGTCAGATATTTAGGCCCAGCACACAGGCAGAGGAGAGAGGTCCCGTAACAGAGAATCTGGCTTCATGTCAGCAGAGAATTAGTCTGCATGTCATAGCAGAGAATCCGGCTTCACGTCACCCAACATTGGAACAGTCCATTGGCATATATTTAGGCCCCGCACCCAGACAGAGGAGAGGTTCATTCAACTTTGGGTAGCCTCGCAATATAATGATAAAATGAAAATAAAAATAGGATTGAATGAGGAAGTGCCCTGGAGTACAATAATATATGGTTAAGGGGAGGTAGTAAATGTCTAATCTGCACAAGGGATGGACAGGTCCTGTGAGATCCATGCCTGGTTCATTTTTATGAACGTCAGCTTGTCCACATTGGCTGTAGACAGGCGGCTGCGTTTGTCTGTAATGACGCCCCCTGCCGTGCTGAATACACGTTCAGACCTTATAGTAGGCACAAAGTGTTAAATAGTTAAAAGGTTTAAAAAATGTGTTTTATAAAAAAAAATAAAGATTTTAAGAGTAGAGTTGAGCGGACACCTGGATGTTCGGGTTGGAGAAGTTCGGCCGAACTTCCCAGAAATGTTCGGGTTCGGGGTCCGAACCCGATCCGAACTTCGTCCCGAACCCGAACCCCATTGAAGTCAATGGGGACCCGAACTTTTCGGCACTAAAAAGGCTGTAAAACAGCCCAGGAAAGAGCTAGAAGGCTGCAAAAGACAGCAACATGTAGGTAAATCCCCTGCAAACCAATGTGGATAGGGAAATTAATAAAAATAAAATAAAAAAATAACCAATATCAATTGGCGAGATGTCCCATAGCAGAGAATCAGGCTTCACGTCACCCAACATTGGAACAGTCCATTGGCATATATTTAGGCCCAGGCACCCAGGCAGAGGAGAGAGGTCCCGTAACAGAGAATCTGGCTTCATGTCAGCAGAGAATCAGTCTGCATGTCATAGCAGAGAATCAGGCTTCACGTCAGCCACCACTGTAACAGTCCATTGTCATATATTTAGGCCCAGCACCCAGGCAGAGGAGAGAGGTCCCGTAACAGAGAATCTGGCTTCATGTCAGCAGAGAATCAGTCTGCATGTCATAGCAGAGAATCAGGCTTCACGTCAGCCACCACTGCAACAGTCCATTGTCATATATTTAGGCCCAGCACCCAGGCAGAGGAGAGAGGTCCCGTAACAGACAATCTGGCTTCATGTCAGCAGAGAATCAGTCTGCATGTCATAGCAGAGAATCAGGCTTCACGTCAGCCACCACTGCAACAGTCCATTGTCATATATTTAGGCCCAGCACCCAGGCAGAGGAGAGAGGTCCCGTAACAGAGAATATGGCTTCATGTCAGCAGAGAATCAGTCTGCATGTCATAGCAGAGAATCAGGCTTCACATCAGCCACCACTTCAACAGTCCATTGTCAGATATTTAGGCCCAGCACACAGGCAGAGGAGAGAGGTCCCGTAACAGAGAATCTGGCTTCATGTCAGCAGAGAATTAGTCTGCATGTCATAGCAGAGAATCCGGCTTCACGTCACCCAACATTGGAACAGTCCATTGGCATATATTTAGGCCCCGCACCCAGACAGAGGAGAGGTTCATTCAACTTTGGGTAGCCTCGCAATATAATGATAAAATGAAAATAAAAATAGGATTGAATGAGGAAGTGCCCTGGAGTACAATAATATATGGTTAAGGGGAGGTAGTAAATGTCTAATCTGCACAAGGGATGGACAGGTCCTGTGAGATCCATGCCTGGTTCATTTTTATGAACGTCAGCTTGTCCACATTGGCTGTAGACAGGCGGCTGCGTTTGTCTGTAATGACGCCCCCTGCCGTGCTGAATACACGTTCAGACAAAACACTGGCCGCCGGGCAGGCCAGGACCTCCAAGGCATAAAAGGCTAGCTCTGGCCACGTGGACAATTTAGAGACCCAGAAGTTGAATGGGGCCGAACCATCAGTCAGTACATGGAGGGGTGTGCACACGTACTGTTCCACCATGTTAGTGAAATGTTGCCTCCTGCTAACACGTTGCGTATCAGGTGGTGGTTCAGTTAGCTGTGGCGTGTTGAAAAAACTTTTCCACATCTCTGCCATGCTAACCCTGCCCTCAGAGGAGCTGGCCGTGACACAGCTGCCTTGGCGACCTCTTGCTCCTCCTCTGCCTTGGCCTTGGGGTTCCACTTGTTCCCCTGTGACATTTGGGAATGCTCTCAGTAGCACGTCTAGCAACGTGCGCTTGTACTCGCGCATCTTCCTATCACGCTCCAGTGCAGGAAGTAAGGTGGGCACATTGTCTTTGTACCGTGGATCCAGCAGGGTGGCAACCCAGTAGTCCGCACACGTTAAAATGTGGGCAACTCTGCTGTCGTTGCGCAGGCACTGCAGCATGTAGTTGCTCATGTGTGCCAGGCTGCCCAGGGGTAAGGACAAGCTGTCCTCTGTGGGAGGCGTATCATCATCGTCCTGCCTTTCCCCCCAGCCACGCACCAGTGATGGGCCCGAGCTGCGTTGGGTGCCACCCCGCTGTGACCATGCTTCATCCTCCTCCTCCACCTCCTCCTCATCCTCGTCCTCCTCGTCCTCCAGTAGTGGGCCCTGGCTGGCCACATTTGTACCTGGCCTCTGCTGTTGCAAAAAACCTCCCTCTGAGTCACTTCGAAGAGACTGGCCTGAAAGTGCTAAAAATGACCCCTCTTCCTTCTTCTCCTCCTGGGCCACCTCCTCTTCCATCATCGCCCTAAGTGTTTTCTCAAGGAGACATAGAAGTGGTATTGTAACGCTGATAACGGCGTCATCGCCACTGGCCATGTTGGTGGAGTACTCAAAACAGCGCAACAGGGCACACAGGTCTCGCATGGAGGCCCAGTCATTGGTGGTGAAGTGGTGCTGTTCCGTAGTGCGACTGACCCGTGCGTACTGCAGCTGAAACTCCACTATGGCCTGCTGCTGCTCGCACAGTCTGTCCAGCATGTGCAAGGTGGAGTTCCACCTGGTGGGCACGTCGCATATGAGGCGGTGAGCGGGAAGGCCGAAGTTACGCTGTAGTGCAGACAGGCGAGCAGCCGCAGGATGTGAACGGCGGAAGCGCAAACAGATGGCCCGCACTTTATGCAGCAGCTCTGACATGTCGGGGTAGTTGTGAATGAACTTCTGCACCACCAAATTCAGCACATGCGCCAAGTAAGGGTTGTGCGTCAAACCGGCTAATCCCAGAGCTGCAAAGAGATTTAGCCCATTATCGCACACCACCAGGCCGGGCTTGAGGCTCACCGGCAGCAACCACTCGTCGGTCTGTTGTTCTATACCACGCCACAACTCCTGTGCGGTATGGGGCCTGTCCCCCAAACATATGAGTTTCAGAATGGCCTGCTGACGTTTACCCCGGGCTGTGCTGAAGTTGGTGGTGAAGGTGTGTGGCTGACTGGAAGAGCAGGTGGAAGAAGAGGAGGAGGAAGCTGAGTAGGAGGAGGTGGCAACAGGAGGCAAAGAATGTTGCCCTACGATCCTTGGCGGCGGAAGGACGTGCGCCAAACAGCTCTCCGCCTGGGGCCCAGCTGCCACTACATTTACCCAGTGTGCAGTTAGGGAGATATAGCGTCCCTGGCCGTGCTTACTGGTCCACGTATCTGTGGTTAGGTGGACCTTGCCACAGATGGCGTTGAGCAGTGCACACTTGATTTTATCGGATACTTGGTTGTGCAGGTAAGGCACGGCTTTCTTGGAGAAGTAGTGCCGGCTAGGAACAACATACTGTGGGACAGCAAGTGACATGAGCTGTTTGAAGCTGTCTGTGTCCACCAGCCTAAATGACAGCATTTCATAGGCCAGTAGTTTAGAAATGCTGGCATTCAGGGCCAGGGTTCGAGGGTGGCTAGGTGGGAATTTACGCTTTCTCTCAAATGTTTGTGAGATGGAGAGCTGAACGCTGCCGTGTGACATGGTTGAGATGCTTGGTGACGGAGGTGGTGGTGTTGGTGGTACATCCCCTGTTTGCTGGGCGGCAGGTGCCAACTTTCCTCCAGAGGCGGAGGGTAGGTCGAGGCTGCAGCAGCAGAAGAGGCCGAGGCGGCAGCAGCAGAAGAGGTAGCAGGGGGAGCCTGAGTGACTTCCTTGTTTTTAAGGTGTTTACTCCACTGCAGTTCATGCTTTGCATGCAGGTGCCTGGTCATGCAGGTTGTGCTAAGGTTCAAAACGTTAATGCCTCGCTTCAGGCTCTGATGGCACTCGGGTCTTGTCGTCAGCACATTGTTTGAAGAAGGGCCATGCCAGGGAACTCCTTGAAGCTGCCTTTGGGGTGCTCGGCAACTGCACCCCAGGCCGCCCTAAATAAACGGCCACTGGGCCACCCGTCTAAAAAAAAGAAAAATATATTTTTTTATTCTTCAGGGCCGCACCGCCGATCACCACAGGCGGCACGACCCTGGATGTAATTGCGGCCGTGCTGTGGGGCAGCGGAGGGAGAGGTGTGTCCCTCCCCTTTTCTTCTGATAGGCCGCAGGCAGTAATGCCTGCAGCCTATCAGAGGCCGGCTCAGGCAGCGCGATGACGTCATTATCATCGCGACGCCTGAGCCGGCAGCACACACACACAGCAGGGACACAGGCCGGAAGAGGCTTGCATCGCTGCTGATGGAGGTAAGTATGGGGGGGAGATCTGGCACTATGGGGGGGGGGAGATCTGGCACTATGGGGAGGAGATCTGGCCTTATGGGGGGGGAGATCTGGCACTATGGGGGGGAGATCTGGCCCTATGGGGGGGTATCTGGCACTATGGGGGGAGATCTGGCCCTATGGGGGGGAGATCTGGCCCTATGGGGGGAGATCTGGCACTATGGGGGGGATCTGGCACTATGAGGGGAGATCTGGCACTATGGGGGGCACTATAGGGGGAGCTGGCACTATGGGGGCACTATAGGGGGAGCTGGCACTATGGGGGGACTATAGGGGGAGCTGGCAGTATGGGGGGACTATAGGGGGAGCTGGCACTATGGGGGGGGACTATAGGGGGAGCTGGCACTATGGGGGGACTATAGGGGGAGCTGGCACTATGGGGGGGACTATAGGGGGAGCTGGCACTATAGGGGGAGCTGGCACTATGGGGGGGACTATAGGGGGAGCTGGCACTATGGGGGGGACTATAGGGGGAGCTGGCACTATAGGGGGAGCTGGCACTATGGGGGGGACTATAGGGGGACTGGCACTATCGGGAGAGCTGACACTATGAGGGGGCTGGCACTATAGGGGGAGCTGACACTATAAGGGGGCTGGCACTATGGAGGGGGAGCTGGTACTATAGAGGGGCTGGCACTATGGGGGATGGGCTGGCACTATGGGGGAGGGCTGGCACTATGAGGGGAGGGCTGGCACTATTGGGGGAGCTGGCACTATTGGAGGAGCTGGCACTATGGGGGCATTTCTTACTGGCACATTATGGGGGGGGGGGGCACCATGGGGGAGAGGAGCACTATGGGGGTAACTGGGGGCTCTAAAGGGGATTTTTTTTTTATTAGTGGCACATTCTGGGGGGCACTATTGGGGAGAGCAGCACTATGGGGCATCTGGTGCTACTATAGGGGCATTATTTGGGGGCACTATGGGGAAGTGGGGGCTCTAAAGGGGCCTTTTGTATTGGAACATTATGGGGGGCTCTATGGCATTTGGCGGCACTAAGGGGGCATTTTTTACTGGCACATTATGGAAGGCACTATAGGGGAGAGCGGCACTATGGGGGAGTGGAGCACTATTGGGGCATATGGTGGCACTAAGAAGGGGCATTTTTTTACTGGTACATTGTGGGGGAGAGGAGCACTATAGGGGCATCTGCTGGGGGCACTAAGGGGCATTTTTTTACTGGCATATTATGGGGACACTATGAGGAAGGGGGAGAGGAGCAGTATGAGGGCATTTACTGGGGCACTATATAGGGGTATTTTATACTGGCATACATTATGGGGACATTAGCTCAACTGCGGGCACTAAGCAGGGGTATTTCATGTACTGTCATATTATAGGGAAAATTAGTACTACTAGGGGGTATTATGGGGAGCTTTACTACTACTAGGGGCTATGAAGAACATGATTACTAGGGCACTATAGGGGCATTATTACTACTAAGTGTGCTCTGGCAGAGAATTATTTCTATTGGTGGGATTTTGGGGAGCACTGTTACTTTGGGGGCACCCTGGCATAGTATCAGCTTAGCACAATTATTTTTGGGGGACATTATCTTTATACTATTAGTGTCTGGGCGCAGTTATTTTTTAGAGCACTGTGTGCCAATAATTGTTTAAGGGGGCACTATCTGTGTGGTAGTAGTATTTCCAGGCGGACTGTTTCTGCAGTATAGTATTGGGGGTGGCAGGAAACTAATGTCTGTTTCTCAATCTCTGCAGAGAAGGGAGATGGCAGAAAAATCAACATGGCGGTCTGGTCTGAATGGAGAAGATGAGGAAAGAGAACGTCTACAACAAAGGTGACATCACTGGATGTAAGAGGTATGTGGCGCTATGTAGGAGAGGAGATGCTCCGGCTCCTCCTCCTGCCATTTGCAGAAGGAGGATTCAGAACTGGGTGAGGATGACGAAAGGGGGCAGCAGGCCACGGGTGGGTGGCAGATGGTGGGGGGAACCACAGGCCTTGAGCAGGATCAGGGTAGGGAGGAGAGCGGAGGAGCTTCCTGGCTGTAGCTTGTTATATAAGCAGGCAGTGCAGCCAGGACGGCCTCCCCTCTCTGTATGATGTGTAGAGACAGGCCGCAACTATAGAATGTCAGCTGTACAGTGTGTGTTGGGAGTGGCCTATTATATGTAGGAGGGGCTTTTAATGATGGGCGGGGCTAAAAATGGGCCACTTGACTAGATTTGCCCCCCAGGACTAAGATCAAAGGGTGCGGGAACCGCGCTCTAAATAAACAGTGAATATCAGTGACTATCTCCTGCAAATATAGAAAAAATTGCGAAATTGTCCAGTTATCAAAGATGGAAAATTCACTGAACCAAGATGTTCAAAAGTGGATGACACAATTCTCCTGCTACTGATCTATAGGTAGCATATTAAAGCTTATACAAATGACCAAGTTCCGAACCCAAATGAAAGAGGTGAGTGCTGCTGGAAAGTGTTAGTTTATACGAACAAACGATCACAAACACCTCCTGCTGGTCCACAGATCTCGTGCTGAGTATCCGACCTCTGAATCCAGACACCGAACCTTCAAAAGGAATAAGACAGATGGTGCAATACCCTCAGTATCTTCAAATGGTAAGGATTTTATTGTACTTACAATCAAGAAGTTTAAAACAACCCTGATGTAGGATTTAGCCAAAAAACAACCACACCATTGAGGGTTAAATGCACTTGGTGACAGGCTCAGCTTGCCCCTGATGTAGTATATGGCCAAAAAATAACCACACTATTGCTGGTTAAATGCACTTGGTGTGACAGCTTGACCCTGATGTAGGATTTAGCCAAAAAACAACCACACCATTGAGGGTTAAATGCACTTGGTGGCAGCTTGTGCTGGCACACCACAAGACACAAAATGGCCACCGATCACCCCAGAAAAAAGTGACTGAAAAACGCTCTGGGCAGCCAAAAAACAGTGAGCAATTCAATAGCAGCAGTTCAATCATCCACAGCTGCAGATCGATCTCTGAATGAAGTCTTTTGGAGGAGTTAATCACTGCCTAATCTGCCCTAACGTCGCAGCTGCAACCTCTCCCTAAGCTGATCAGAGCAGAGTGACGGGCGGCGCTATGTGACTCCAGCTTAAATAGAGGCTGGGTCACATGGTGCTCTGGCCAATCACAGCCATGCCAATAGTAGGCATGGCTGTGACGGCCTCTGTGGGCAAGTAGTATGACGCTTGTTGATTGGCTGCTTTGCAGCCTTTCAAAAAGCGCCAAGAAAGCGACGAACACCGAACCCGGACTTTTACGAAAATATCCGGGTTCGGGTCCGTGTCACGGACACCCCAAAATTCGGTACGAACCCGAACTATACAGTTCGGGTTCGCTCATCCCTATTTAAGAGTAAACAAAAAGCCCCTTTCCTCTTATTAAGTAATTTATTATTGTAAAAAATAGAAAAAAAATAGACAATAGGTATTGCCGTGTCCGTAACGACATGCTCTATAAAAAATTCGCATGCTCTACCCGGTCAGGTGAATGCCATAAAAGACAAATATAAACAATGCCAGAACAGCCATTTTTTGGTCTTGTTGCCTCCCAAAAACATAACATCAATCAAAAAGTCGTATTTACATAAAATGGCACCAATGAAAACATCAACTCATTCCACAGAAAATGAACCCCAACAGAAGACCATCGCCAGAAATTTAGAAAAATGATGACAGAAAATAGCAGCACAAAACTTTTATTGTGTAAAACTTAAAAGAAAGGCATATTTGGTATCACCACGTCTGTATTGACCTTATTAGCACTGTATAAAAAATGTAAAAAAAAATGTGCCACAACAGCCATTTTTGGGTCACCTCCCAAAAAAAAATCAAGTAATTAAAAAGTTGTAAGTACCCCAAAGTGGTACCAATGAAAAGTACTGCAAAAAATTAGCCCTACACAGGACCATTGCCAGAAAAAAATAAAAAAAATGCTTTTATTTTGTAAAAATAGCAAAATAAACAAACAGAATTGCAATAAACAAGCAGAATTGCAGTTTTTTCTTTATCCTGCTTCCCAAAAATCAGAATAAAATGTAATCGCTTATTATGCTGGCTCTGTACTCACTGCTTTCTGTTTTGTTTTCTGGTGCTGCATGCTATGCAGTAACCTGCACACTGCATTAGGATGTCAGTGTGCTCTGTGGCCTCATGCTGTATTATGGCGGTCTGATTGGGGGTCTTATTAAGAGTGGGGGTCTGATCCAAGGTCTGATTGGGATCTTTTTAACTTTGGGGGTCTTATCTGAGGTCTGATTCATTTTGGAGATCTGATTGGGGCTCTGAGCTGAGGTCTGATTAACATTGGGGGTGTGAGCTGAGGTCTGAATAACATTGGGGCTCTGACTGGGGTCTGATTTGAGGTCTGAATCAAAACATTTTCTTTCTTATTTACTCCTCTAAAACCTATAGGGTTAAAAATACAGGATACCCCAAATTAGCACTAATGATAATGGCAACTTCTTTTGCAAAAAATAAGCCCTCACACTGCTCTGTCAAGAGAAAAATTAAAAACGTAGAGATCTCAGAAAACAGCTGTACTGGGTACCGCCAGATGCTGTGTGAAAGCAACATACGCACTCTCCAGAAGCCAATTGGCTCTCCTTCCCTTCTGAGCCCTATCATGTGCCCATATAGCAGCTTATGTCCATGTTTAGGGTATACCCACGAGAACCAACCTATCAATTCAAGAAGTGTGGTGTGAGTCTCAGATTGCACAAGATGGGCAGAGCATATTAGACACTGAAATGCCATATGTATCTGTGGAAAATTGCATTTTCATTTTGCACGGTCCACTGAGCATTAATTTCTTCAAAATACCTGTGGTGTCAAAATTCTCACTCCTCCCCTTAATACCTTGAGAGGTGGAGCTTCAAAAATAAATGTGCTCCACAGTGCAACCCAATACTGAATGAGTATAAGGTAGGATGATAAGGTGCTACAAAGCGCTTTACTAGCATATATGCCACTAGGGCTACTCTCTTATTATTGAAAAGATCCTAATTGCGCTAGAAAACAAATCACATAAAGGGCAAGAAAAACATACTATTAGGGTAATGATAAACTTTGCCCTAGGAGTAAACATCATACAAAAAGGAATATTCTATACTTTTTTGTATTATCCCTATTACAATCAATATTAAAATAGGCCCTCATCCTGTAAAAGAGAATAAGGAAGAAACTCACAGGGGGTGATCCATATTGATGAGGATCCTCCCATGAGGCTTATCAGTTGATATAATTCACAATGGACCTTTGCGATCCGATGATCCCGATTACAGCCTATATTTAGATATCTGAGACCTCCATGACAAGGTGACCAGAAAAAGAAAAAAAAGAAGGTAACCCAAGGAGGGTGCATTTGTGAAGAAAAATCAAATCGTATAAACAAATTGACAGGAAACCAAAGAAAACCTAAATGGCAAATATTGCTGACTATAAAAAACAGCCAAATGACAATTGTTCATTGAGACCCCCTGGACTTGTATCTTTCTACCCCAATCTCCCTTTCGTAGAGAGGGCTGAATCACTTCAATAACTTGAAATCTGATAGATCTCGGGTCCCCATCATGGAATTCATGAACATTATTTGCCACTGGTGTATCCCTCTTATGTCTGCTGTCTCCAATATGTTCGCTAGTTCTCCTTCTCAGTTCTCTTTTAGTTTTTCCTACATAATTACGAGGGCACTGACACGTGACAAGATACACAACTCCACAACTCTCATGTCAAAAGTTCTTCCCATAGAGACACTTTTAAATGTCTTTGATATTAAAATAAAGTGACATGCTACGCAGCCACTGCATTTAAAGGTCCCCAAAGCCAAGTGCCTAAGGGTCTAGGTTTCACATACATACTATGTACCAGGGGATCCTTAATAGACCTACCTCTCCTAAATGTAACAGCTGGTCTAGCAGGTAGTACGTCGACCAGACCCCCTCTGTGGAAATCTATTCCTCAAATCTCTTGATTGTAAGTAACAGTAACATATAAAGTAACAGATCACATTTGCAAAATTAAGCTTGGTCAAGAAGGTGAAAAGTAGCTTGGCCTGGAAGTGGTTAAAATTTCTTCAAGTTAATAAAAATAAAAATTCTACATTGGTCAGAAATCTTTGCATTCTGCATTACCTAGGAGTGATTGATAAATGCATACTGGAAAACTAGGTGAAGCTGGGGGGCTCATGCAAAAAAAAATTCTATGGGGCCCTATGAGATCTGTGTATGCCACTGATGAGATCCTATGAGTATAACGTGCCCAACAAATCCTTTGTTTCCTAGAAGACTATGCTGTAGTGTTAAAAGTTGCCTCCAGCATTACATCAAAGGTAAGAAATTATGTGCTATGCTGTACTATTCACTTACATTAAACTACAGTATCACCATTGATGATGTATTAGAGCTAATAAATGGTATGTTCAAGTGCTAATGCCAGTTGTACTCCATCATTATCATAAAAATACAGGGAGTGCATAATTATTAGGCAAATTAGTATTTTGACCACATCATCCTCTTTATGCATGTTGTCTTACTCCAAGCTGTATAGGCTCGAAAGCCTACTACCAATTAAGCATATTAGGTGATGTGTATCTCTGTAAGGAGAAGGGGTGTGGTCTAATGACATCAACACCCTATATCAGGTGTGCATAATTATTAGGCAACTTCCTTTCCTTTGGCAAAATGGGTCAAAAGAAGGACTTGACAGGCTCAGAAAAGTCAAAAATAGTGAGATATCTTGCAGAGGGATGCAGCACTCTTAAAATTGCAAAGCTTCTGAAGCGTGATCATCGAACAATCAAGCGTTTCATTCAAAATAGTCAACAGGGTCGCAAGAAGCGTGTGGAAAAACCAAGGCGCAAAATAACTGCCCATGAACTGAGAAAAGTCAAGCGTGCAGCTGCCAAGATGCCACTTGCCATCAGTTTGGCCATATTTCAGAGCTGCAACATCACTGGAGTGCCCAAAAGCACAAGGTGTGCAATACTCAGAGACATGGCCAAGGTAAGAAAGGCTGAAAGACGACCACCACTGAACAAGACACACAAGCTGAAACGTCAAGACTGGGCCAAGAAATATCTCAAGACTGATTTTTCTAAGGTTTTATGGACTGATGAAATGAGAGTGAGTCTTGATGGGCCAGATGGATGGGCCCGTGGCTGGATTGGTAAAGGGCAGAGAGCTCCAGTCCGACTCAGACGCCAGCAAGGTGGAGGTGGAGTACTGGTTTGGGCTGGTATCATCAAAGATGAGCTTGTGGGGCCCTTTCGGGTTGAGGATGGAGTCAAGCTCAACTCCCAGTTTCTGGAAGACACCTTTTTCAAGCAGTGGTACAGGAAGAAGTCTGCATCCTTCAAGAAAAACATGATTTTCATGCAGGACAATGCTCCATCACACGCGTCCAAGTACTCCACAGCGTGGCTGGCAAGAAAGGGTATAAAAGAAGAATATCTAATGACATGGCCTCCTTGTTCACCTGATCTGAACCCCATTGAGAACCTGTGGTCCATCATCAAATGTGAGATTTACAAGGAGGGAAAACAGTACACCTCTCTGAACAGTGTCTGGGAGGCTGTGGTTGCTGCTGCACGCAATGTTGATGGTGAACAGATCAAAGCACTGACAGAATGGATGGCAGGCTTTTGAGTGTCCTTGCAAAGAAAGGTGGCTATATTGGTCACTGATTTGTTTTTTTTGTTTTTTTGAATGTCAGAAATGTATATTTGTGAATGTTGAGATGTTATATTGGTTTCACTGGTAAAAATTAATAATTGAAATGGGTATATATTTGTTTTTTGTTAAGTTGCCTAATAATTATGCACAGTAATAGTCACCTGCACACACAGATATCCCCCTAAAATAGCTAAAACTAAAAACAAACTAAAAACTACTTCCAAAAATATTCAACTTTGATATTAATGAGTTTTTTGGGTTCACTGAGAACATGGTTGTTGTTCAATAATAAAATTAATCCTCAAAAATACAACTTGCCTAATAATTCTGCACTCCCTGTAGGATATTTCTCAAAACTAGGGTACTGGAAAAGTACAGAGTTGCCAGTAGTAACCACATATATTTTATATCTCATCTTACATACTAGGACTTTAGATATAGAGATCTGGAGCTCTCCTCCCGGGTTAATGCTTTGATGAACATGTAACTTGTTGGATAGTGTATGTGTGTACATATAGTATTGCATCTTCTGGCAATAGTTTTCCCTTTAATTATTGTTCCTCCTCTGTTTAGGAATAACAAGTCCAGTCCAAGGTGCCAAACTTTAGGGAGTAGTTTATCAGGCAACATTGGTAGGGGAGCACTCTGGCATGTCGCCATGTGCTCCTACAGGATATCGCTTTAGAGGTTACATAAGTGAGTTGTTCCTACCTTTTTGCTTAATGTGAGTACCGGTTGTGACCCTAGTCATTAATAACATCTTAAATGGGTTATCCAACATTAAATAAGACCTCACAGAGTGGTCAACCTGCGGTGGTGATCATACTAACCTGGCCCCTAAAACGCTGGGCTCTGTCTCTGTCGCCCCACAGCCGGCTTATCATCTCCCTGCTGCACTGTAATCAACATCCTGTTGACAAGGGGGCATGTGACCATTGCATCCAATTGCTGGTCCCTGTCAACAGGATGTTGATATCAGGCATAACCCCTTTAAGGACAGTAGTAGGGTCAGAGTGGAGCAGGTACCGACACTGAGTTGGATGGTCCAGGAACTTTATTGTGATAAAAAAAATGCATTTCTTACCTGAAGAAGCACATTGAGTTTGCATTTGCAGTTTTATCTTTACAAGGTCCACTGGTCCACCAATTCCCACTGAAACACATCCAGCTAACATACTTGCAAAAGTCACATCTATAAGATCTGGAGGATGTCTTCGACTTGTATCTCGATATTGACTAATAAATCTCTGCGCATTGCTGAATACACCAAATACTACTGAGTTATAAATTGCAATGGTAGCCAAAGGGAAGGACATTCCTTTAAAGAATCCAGCAACCTGACAAAAGAATATTCATTTTTGGATGATGAGCAAAAACTTTAAAGTTGTACAAAGCAGGCACAATTTAAAAAACTTCTCCAAAAATGCCTAATTTTAATGACAATATTTTTTTTTACCTAAGCAGCTATTTTGTCCCATCTCACAAGTTTAGGTCTACCACTGTTCTGCAGCCGTGGCTTAATTGTTATGGAGGTGTTGACTTGTGACTGATGGCACATGCAGGAAGCTCTAATAATGGAATTGTGCCGCTTGGCTGTGCAGATACATTCTCAAGGCTGCTAGAGAAGCAGCTTTTTTGGCATAGAGGGATGGTGAGGCGGGCAGCCTGTGATGAAGCTGAGGTATCTCCAAGTCTACTGCTCATGATCTGGAAATGTTCTACAGACTAGACAGATTGATGCAAGGTAGCTGGTGCACATGCGTGCCTATGCATCCTTCCCTGCAACCTCTCCTGCCATGTCTATTTTAGCAACTGCCTGCATTCACCATATAATAAAAATTCTGGAGCATCTATTATGACTGTTGTATGATTTATTTATTATGACTGCTAGAAGTTACTAGCAATTTCCAGTAAAGGCACATCTTTGTGTCCTTGAAAAGTCTGAAATTATGCAATCAATGTTGCCAGTGCCAAAATGTGCAGGGAAACACCCCCAACTGGTAACACCCAGTTGGTGTCACAACCAGACAGCTGAGAAGCTCTGACAGAAGCCTCCTTCTTGAGTTTTCTTTGTTGTGGTGTTCAGTTCCTCATCTCGTTAGCCTCTCTCAGCTGTCATGTAGTTGGACTGATTGCATCCCTTTAAATTCCGCCCCATAATGCATTACTGGACGGCTTATACTTCTTCCTGGAGTGTGTGTGCATGCTGATCCTGTTTCCCAGTCTGCTACAAAGTTAAGTGCTGTACATTTATCTGTTATTTTCTGTTTGCTGGATCCCAGATGACCCTGACTCCCTCCGTGTCTGGTGTAGGGAGCCGGTGGCCGTGTCCCCTCACTATTGTAGGGTGTTCAGGGGTTATATAGTCGAGGTAAGTGGATATGCAACCATCCACCTTTGGGATCTTTGCATAGGCTGAGCAGCCAGGGAAAGTGCTAGGTCTTGTGCAGGGGTCTCCCTTTTGGTTCCTTAGCTTTGGATCCAGTGAGTCATATATGCATGTTGCTTTGACTTGTTTCCTGTACACCGTCCGTGACATTATAAGCCGCCAAAACCATCTCAAGCATGGATCCGGTTTCACTTTTGGCTGAACGCCTTCAGGGTCTTTCATTGAAGGTAGCTGATCCCCGCAGGACTTTTTCTCAGCTTCAAGTGACCGGTTCAGCTGGCGTTCATGGAGTTTGTTCTGAGCCTAAGATCTCGCTCCTGGATACGTTTTCCGGGGGTAGTGAGAATTTTGTGCGTTTTAGAGAGGCTTGCAAACTCCATTTTCGCCTTCTTCCCCATTCCTCTGGTGATGAGGAACGGAGGGTGGGGATCATTATATCGCTGCTCAGGGGTAACGCTCAGTCCTGGGCCTTTTCGCTGCCGGAGGGGGCACGGCCCCTCCGTTCAGTAGATGAATTCTTTTTAGCCCTGGGTCAGATATGATGATCCGGATCGTATTGCTCTGGCTGAGTCTAGACTACGTCTATTATGCCAGGGTAAACAATCCGCAGAGATATACCTCTCAGAATTTCGGAAATGGGCAGCTGATACTGGTTGGAATGATGCTGCACTCCGAAGTCAAGTTTGCCATAGTCTTTCAGAGGGATTGACAGATGCATTTGCCTTTCATGAAAGGCCTATTTCCTTGGACTCTGCTATGTCTCAGGCCGTTCGTATTGACAGGCGTCTTAGAGAGAGAGGAGAGATCTCTCCTTCCTGTCATATTCAGTCCCAGGACAGTGCAGCGGTCCCATTCTGTGCGCAGGGGTCTCAGTCGCTGTCAGCCCCTTCTGAGCAGGAGCCCATGCAGCTGGGGTTGATTGCTTCTGACAATAGAATGGGAGGGTTTGTTTTTGTTGTGGAGGTATAAATCATTTGGCAAATGTTTGTCCCTCTAGGAGATTCAGGCAGTTCTCTGGGAGTAATAAAGAAACAAAGAGGAAAAAATCTTTTAAAAATGTTCCGTCTGTTACTATTGGCAGGGTTGAGGCGGAAATTGAAGGTTTTCCGTTTGCTTGTAGTTCCTGTTTTGTCCTGCCTGCTATGGTGGCGCTAGAGAGCAAGAGCATTTTTTGTGAGATTTTTGTGGATAGTGGAGCAGCGGTCAATCTCATTGATAGTCAATTTGCATTAACTCATGGTTTCCAGGTGTGCACTTTGGGAAAGGATATTCCTGTTTTTGCTATTGATTCCGCTCCACTTTCTCAGAAATCATTAAAGGGCATAGTTCACAATATCCGTTTAATTGTGAGTGATACTCATGTTGAGGATGTGTCATGTTTCGTCCTTAGTGGTTTGCCTACTCCTCTAGTGTTGGGAATACCCTGGCTCACTAAACATAATCCCACCATTGATTGGCAAGCGAGGCAAATAAATGGTTGGAGTGACTTTTGCCGAGAGAATTGCCTCACGACATCTGTTTCTGAGGTTGCTACTAAGACTGTACCATCTTTTCTCTCTGAATTTTCGGATGTCTTCTCTGAGAGTGGAGTTCAGGATTTGCCCCCGCACAGGGAGTACAATTGCCCTATTAATCTCATCCCAGGCGCCAAGCTGCCTAAATCTTGTTTATACAATCTTTCCCAACCTGAATGGATCGCTATGCGTGCTTATATCTCTGAGAGTCTGAGAAAAGGACACATACGACCCTCGAAGTCACCTGTTGCCGCTGGTTTTTTCTTTGTTAAGAAAAAAGATGGTTCTTTAAGACCTTGTCTGGATTTCAGGGAGCTGAACAGTATCACTATTCGTGACCTTTATCCGCTTCCTCTGATCCCAGACCTGTTTAACCAGGTTGCTGGGGCTAAAGTCTTTTTCAAATTAGATCTAAGAGGGGCATACAACCTGGTCAGGGTCAGAGAAGGAGACGAATGGAAGACGGCCTTCAATACCCCTGAGGGCCATTTTGAAAATTTGGTTATGCCTTTTTGTTTGATGAATGCCCCAGCCGTTTTTCAGCATTTTGTGAACAGCATTTTTTATCATTTGATGGGAAAATTTGTATTAGTGTATTTGGATGACATTTTGATTTTTTCTCCTGATTTCAAAACTCATAAGGAACATTTACGTCAGGTCTTGCTCATTCTGCGGGAGAATAAATTATATGCGAAACTGGAAAAATGTGTGTTTGCGGTTCCAGAAATTCAATTTCCGGGGTTTCTTCTCTCCGCTTCTGGTTTTCGCATGGACCCCGAGAAGGTCCGCGCTGTGCTTGAGTGGGAGCTTCCTGAGAATCAGAAGGTGCTGATGCGTTTTTTGGGCTTTGCCAATTATTACAGGAAGTTTATTTTGAATTATTCCTCTATTGTTAAACCACTCACTGATATGACTAGAAAGGGGGTAGATTTTTCTTCTTGGTCGGTAGAGGCGCGTAAGGCTTTTTCTAATATCAAGGAGAGTTTTGCTTCCGCTCCCATCTTGGTGCAACCTGATATTTCTTTACCCTTCATAGTGGAGGTTGATGCTTCTGAGGTGGGTGTGGGTGCGGTCTTGTCTCAGGGTTCCTCTCCTGCCAAATGGCGACCGTGTGCCTTTTTCTTGAAAAAACTCTCCTCTGCAGAGAGAAATTACGATGTGGGAGATAGCGAATTGTTGGCCATCAAGTTGGCTTTTGAGTAATGGCGCCATTGGCTGGAGGGAGCCAGACACCCTATTACCGTGTTTACTGACCATAAAAATCTGGCCTACTTGGAGTCAGCCAAGCGTCTGAACCCGAGACAGGCCAGATGGTCTTTGTCCTTTTCAAGATTAAATTTTGTTGTCACGTTCCGCCCTGTGAAGGCAGATGCCCTGTCACGTTGTTTTCTGGGAGGCGGGAATTTTTAAGACCCGTGTCCCATTTTGGCCGAAAGTGTGGTGGTCTCTGCTCTTTTTTCTGAATTGGAGGCAGAGGTGCAGGCAGCCCAGTCAGAGGCTCCTGATCTTTGTCCTCCTGGGAGGTTGTTTGTGCCTCTCGCTTTAAGACACAAGATTTTTAAGGAACACCACGATACGGTCCTTGCTGGGCACCCGGGGGCAAGAGCCACACTGGATCTCATCGCTCGGAGATTCTGGTGGCCTGCGCTTCGTAAGTCGGTTGAGGGTTTTGTGGCAGCCTGCGAGACTTGCGCTCGTGCCAAAGTCCCTCATTGACGGCCGTCAGGTCCTCTCCTTCCCTTACCCATTCCTTCCCGTCCTTGGACACATCTGTCCATGGACTTCATAACGGACCTGCCTCGTTCCTCGGGGAAGACTGTGATTCTGGTGGCGGTGGACCGTTTTAGCAAAATGGTGCATTTCATCCCTTTTCCTGGTTTGCCCAATGCTAAGACGCTGACACAGGCATTTATTGATCACATTGTCAAATTGCACGGTATTCCTTCAGACATAGTCTCTGATAGGGGCACACAGTTTGTTTCCAGATTCTGGAAGGCTTTCTGTTCTTGCTTGGGGGTTCGGTTGTCATTCTCTTCTGCTTTCCACCAGCAGTCGAATGGGTAGACGGAGCGCGTCATTCAGAATCTTGAGACATATCTGCGCTGTTTTGTGGCGGAGAATCAGGAGGATTAGTGTTCTTTTTTGTCCCTTGCTGAGTTGCTTTAAATAACCGTCGTCAGGAGTCCTCTGATAAGTCACCATTTTTTGGTGCATATGGGTTTCATCCGCAGTTTGTGACTTTCTCGGGAGAGGGGTCTTCTGGTTTACCTGATGAGGACAGATTCTCCTCGTCTTTGTCATCTATTTGGCAAAAGATTCCGGATAATCTAAAGAGCATGAGTGAGAGATATAAGCGTGTGGCAGATAAGAGACGTGTGCTTGGTCCGGACCTGAATGTTGGTGATCTGGTGTGGTTGTCTACCAAGAATATCAAATTGAAGGTTCCCTCCTGGAAGTTGGGTCCTAGGTTTATTGGGCCTTACAAAATCCTGTCTATCATCAATCCTGTTGCCTACCGTCTTGATCTTCCTCAGACTTGGAAGATCCATAATGTTTTTCATAAGTCCTTATTGAAAACTTATGTTCAACCCATTGTACCCTTGCCTTTGCCTCCTCCTCCGTTATGGTTGATGGGAATCTAGAATTTCAGGTCTCTAAGATTGTGGATTCTCGTCTTGTCCGCGGTTCTCTCCAGTACCTTGTTCATTGGGAGGGTTATGGTCCTGAGGAGAGGATGTGGGTCCCAGTGACGGACATTAAGGCCTCTCGTCTCATCAGGGCTTTCCATAGGTCCCATCCTGAGAAGGTGGGCTCTGAGTGTCTGGAGTCCACTCGTAGAGGGAGGGGTACTGTCACAACCAGACAGCTGAGAAGCTCTGACAGAAGCCTTTCAGAACCTCCTCCTTGAGTTTTCTTTGTTGTGGTGTTCAGTTCCTCATCTCGTTAGCCTCTCTCAGCTGTCATGTAGTTGGACTGATTGCATCCCTTTAAATTCCGCCCCATAATGCATTACTGGGCAGCTTATACTTCTTCCTGGAGTGTGTGTGCATGCTGATCCTATTTCCCAGTCTGCTACAAAGTTAAGTGCTGTACATTTATCAGCTATTTTCTGTTTGCTGGATCCCAGGTGACCCTGACTCCCTCCGTGTCTGGTGTAGGGAGCCGGTGGTCGTGTCCCCTCACTATTGTAGGGTGTTCAGGGGTTATATAGTCGAGGTACGTGGATATGCAACCATCCACCTTTGGGATCTTTGCATAGGCTGAGCAGCCAGGGAAAGTGCTAGGTCTTGTGCAGGGGTCTCCCTTTTGGTTCCTTAGCTTTGGATCCAGTGAGCCATATATGCATGTTGCTTTGTCTTGTTTCCTGTACACCATCCGTGACAGTTGGATCTTCATTGTAACCTGTAATTCATTCAAAACATCTAAAAATAATAACAAATGAATGGTACAACATGAAGTCATAAAAATAGATGCTCCAAAATTGGCATTTCATGGGGAATAAAAGTAGTTATGAAAACAGACAAGTCAGGACTCAGGAGAGGTTACTCAGGTCACCTAATGGGCATATCTTGTGACCGACTAATCATAGGAAATTGGTAGATACTATTTAGAAATACCACAGTGAGGACTCAGAGTACTCTCCAAAGTTGTGCATACCATATGGGTAGCCCATGTATCAGTTCCTACAGCTTCTACAAAGAGGGAGCAGATTCCAGGTTGTTCTTGTCTACATTTTATAGGTAGTGTTAACAGGGCAGCGGACACCTGACAAATTAGCAAACACTTGATTGTCAGCTTATCGGTTCTTTAAAGGGTAACTGTCATCTTCATTAAAAAATGCTGCAGCATTCTGCATAAAGCAATCTTTAGTTTCTTCACATACCACTGTTTTCTGTGAGTTTTCCCTTAGTTACGGCTGTTTAAACATTTACATAATGAGGACCTTTTGAAGATGGCTCCTCTGCAAGTTCTGAAGCCAAAACTGCTTTACCTCACTTAACATACACACTTGCTGTAGCCAGCAGCTCCCTGCCAGCCAATCAGATTGGATTACTGAGAGACACACCTCCTCACTCTGAAGCCTACTGCAGGCATGCAGTGTGAAGCACCGCCCCTCTGTCTTCCTAGCTGGAGACAGATGAGCCATAGCAATGGCCTTTTAAGGGAGCAGTGGAAAGGTACAGGGGACATAAAAAAAACCCTCAATGCCTAGTTCTAATAAACTAGCAAATAAAATAAAATATGACAGTTACACTTTAACCACCTCAGCTCCTCTAGCTTAAACCCCCTTAATGACCAGACCACTTTTAACAATTCTGCACTACATTACTTTCACGGTTTATTGCTCAGACATACAACTTACCACCCAAATGAATTTTACCTCCTTTTCTTCTCACTAATAGAGCTTTCATTTGGTGGTATTTATTTGCTGCTGACATTTTTTTATTTATATTAATCAAAATTGACCGAAATTTTTGCAAAACAATGATATTTTTCACTTTCTGTTGTAAATTTTTTCAAATAAAACTACATTTCTATATAAAATGTTCTCTAAATTTATTGTTCTACATGTCTTTGATAAAAAAAAGCAATAAGTGTATATTTATTGGTTTGGGTAAAAGTTATAGCGTTTACAAACTATGTACAAACTATGGTGCAAAAATTTTTATTTACGCACTTTGACTTTCTGAGCACCTGTCATGTTTCCTGAGGTTCTACAATGCCCAGACAGTAGAAACACCCCAAAAATGACCCCATTTAGGAAAGTAGACACCCCAAGGTATTCGCTGATGGGCATAGTGAGTTCATGGAAGTTTTTATTTTTTGTCACAAGTTAGCGGAAAATGATAATTTTTTTCTTTTTTTCTTACAAAGTCTCATATTCCACTAACTTGTGACAAAAAATAAAATTTTACATGAAATCACCATACCCCTCACGGAATACCTTGGGGTGTCTTCTGTATAAATCGGGGTCACATGTGGGGTATTTATACTGCCCTTGCATTTTAGGGGACCTAAAGAGTGAGAAGTAGTTTGAAATCCAAATGCGTAAAAAATGCCTGTGAAATCCAAAAGATACTAGGCTGCACCTAGGCTGCAAAAAAGTGTCACACATGTGGTATCACCGTACTCAGAAGTAGGGCAATATGTTTTGGGGTGTCTTTTTACATATACCCATGCTGGGTGAGATAAATATCTCTGCAAAAGACAACTTTTCCTTTTTTTTTATACAAAGTTGTCATTTTACAGAGATATTTCTCTCACCCAGCATGGGTATATGTAAAAATACAACCCAAAACACATTGCCCAACTTCTCCTGAGTACGACGATACCACATGTGTGACACTTTTTTGCAGCCTAGGTGCGCAAAGGGGCCCAAATTCCTTTTAGGGGGGCATTTTTAGACATTTGGATTCCAGACTTCTTCTCACGCTTTAGGGCCCCTAAAATGCAAGGGCAGTATAAATACCCCACATGTGACCCCATTTTGGAAAGAAGACACCCCAAGGTATTCCGTGAGGGGCATGGCGAGTTCATAGAAGATATTTTTTTTTGGCACAAGTTAGCGGAAATAGTTTTTTTTGTTTTTTTCTCACAAAGTCTCCCTTTCCGCTAACTTGGGACAAAAAATTCAATCTTTCATGGACCCCAACCTTGGGGTGTCTTCGTTCCAAAATGGGGTCATTTGTGGGGTGTTTGTACTGCCCTGGCATTTGATGGTCTCCACAATCATTACATGTATGTTTGTAAATTCAAAGTGTTTGCCAAAGCACATGAACACCGCCCCTCAGCTTATAAGCCTCGGCAAACGTATCTTTTTTACTGCAGAGGAGAAATCTCATCTTGCAGCGCCGCATACACCGACTTTTGTGTAATCTGACAGCAGCACAATGCTTCTGTCAGAATGCACATCGGTGCTGCAGCTGGTTGATCGGTTGGTCCACCTAGAAGGTAAAAAAAAAAAAAACAGGCTGCAACGCAGTACATTTATTAACATTAACTTTATATAGCATTTGAAACAGAACATTAACTTTTATAAACTTTATTGAACTTTTGGAACATTAACTTTTTTGCTTACCTGTGATTTTTATTTTTTTTTATTTTTTACCTTTATAGAACAAAACTCTCCTTCCCCATGGGACAATGTGCAAAGCGCAAATCGCCCAGAGATGTGGCGAAGTACATTATGCACTTTGTCCCAGGTGAAAGGAGAGGTTTGCAGCAGCTCTGTGTGAAAGGGCCCTAAGACCCCTGTGTGCCTGTCCTGTGTCATGCAATCCCTATACTAAGTGTACCTGTGTGTGTTACTTCCGGAAACACTCCCCTAAGCATAGGGCAGGGTGGTCAGGGCAGTCAGGACAGAAACAGCGGGTGTCACGCCTTATTCCACTCCTGCTACAGACACAACATCTTTTTCGGGGTGACGCTTGGGTTGAGGTACCAGCAACGACATTGGGGAAATGTCGCTCGTGTAGACGACTCACTACACTGGTGGTTGGGGCCACGGAACCTCCTGGATACAGGAGGTTCTCGATGATCTCTTCCTGAAATTTGAGGAAGGATCCTGTTCTCCCAGCCTTACTGTAGAGAACAAAACTATTGTACATAGCCAATTGAATTAGGTATACAGACACCTTCTTATGCCAGCATCTGGTCCTGCGGTAGAGTAAATAAGGAGCCAACATCTGGTCATTGAAGTCCACCCCTCCCATGAGCAAATTATAGTTGTGGACACAGAGGGGCTTTTCAATGACTCCAGTTGCTCGTTCAATTTGGATTTTCATGTCTGCGTGAATGGATACACAAGGCATCCCTCTTCCCCCTTGCAAGACGGGTGGTAACGAGCCATTGGGGGAAGCCCCGGCCTGAAGAGGGGCACACTTGTGTAGAAATTGTCCACATAAAGGTGGTACCCCCTGCCAAATAAGGGTGACACCAAGTCCCGGACTGTCTTCCCACTGCTCCCCAGGTAGTCAGGGCAACCGACCAGCTCCAGGGTCTGATCTTTACCCTCATAGACACGAAATTTGTGCGTATAGCCTGTGGCCCTTTCACAGAGCTTATACAATTTGACCCCATACCGGGCACGCTTGCTTTATGTATTGTTTGAAGCCAAGGCGCCCGGTAAAATGTATCAGGGACTCGTCTACGCAGATGTTTTGCTCAGGGGTATACAAATCTGGTGTTAAAGTGGTCTATGAGGGGCCGAATTTTGTGTAGCCGGCCAAAAGCTGGGTGGCCTCTGGGACGAGAGAAGTGCAGTAAATGCAGGATGGTCTCAAATTGTGTCCTGGACATGGCAGCAGAGAACATGGGCATGTGATAAATTGGGTTCGTGGACCAATATGACTGCAATTCATGCTTTTTTATCAGGCCCATGTTGAGGAGAAGGCCCAGAAAAGTTGGACGAGTTTCCACCGGAAAGACTGGGCATAAAAGCTTCCCGGGTTGGCGGCTATAAATTGAGTGGCATACCATTTTTTTTCTGCCACGACTAAGTCAAAGAGCTCCGCAGTGAAGAACAGTTCATAAAACCCCAGTGCCGATCCGATCTGAGCTGTCTCAACCCGAACTCCAGACTGGGCAGTGAAAGGGGGAACTACTGGTGCGGCTGAAGATGGGTGCTGCCAATCAGGGTTTGCCAGCACCTCAGGGACTCTAGGGGCTCTACGGGCCTGTCTGTGCGGTGGCTGCGACGGGGGAACTACTGCAAGTGCCACCGTACCAGCTTCAACTGCCTTCTAGTGCTCGCCACTTCACCATGTTCTACGGCAGTGCTGGTACTAGGTCCAGGATGGGCTGCGCTGCTGGTGTACGCCTCACCACATAATCCCACAGCGCCAGTCCCACTCTGCTGCCCTTGAAGCGGATCCTGCGCAACCTGTGGTCTAGCAACACGGGGCCGGGTACGCCTGGTGGTATCAGGGACCTCAACCTCATTGTCCGAACTTTGGGTCAGACTGCCACTGCTTTCTACAGGTTCGTATTCTGACCCGCTAGATTCGTCAGATGAGGTTTCCCATTCCTCATCTGACTGGGTCAGAAGCCTGTAGGCCTCTTCAGAAGAATACCCCTTACTTGCCATTTGGTCAACTAAATTTAGGGGGTATTCCCTGAGACTACCCAAGAAAAAAAGCAAGCCTGTCTTACAAATGGGAGGCTAGCGAAGTACAGGAAGCCACTGCGATTGATAAAAAATATCAAAACAGATGTTTTTTTATCGCCGCAGCGCTTGTAAAGTGATGGTGCAGTGATAAAAAAAAACGAACATTTTTGTCACTGCGGCGGGGTGGGCGTGGGTGAACGCACGTGTGGGCAAACACTGCGTTTTGGGTGGAGCTAAGGTGACACTAATACTATTATAGATCTGACTGTGATCAGTTCTGATCACTTACAGATACTATAAAAGTACCAATGCTGATTAGCGATACGCTAATCAGCGAATCAGTGACTGCAGTGCGGTGGGCTGGGCGCTAACTGAAGCTAACTACCTACCAAAGGGGCCTAAACTAACCTAAACCTAACAGTCAATACTGGTGAAAAAAAAAGGCAGGCTGGTGACGAACTTCTCCTGCGACTTTTCCCGGCCCGCACTGCGCATGTGGGGGCCGGCTATGCGCGTTATCTCGCGTCTCGTGAGATGACGCGCCGATGCGTCTACGAGGAACAAACCGACTACCCGCAGGACGCATCCCTGCGTTAGGCGGTCGGGAGGTGGTTAAGGACGGGGTGACGAGTGACTGATTAGCTGCGGATTTTACCCTTCTGCTATAACCATAAACAAAACTAACATGCTATTTTTCTTTAAATCCACACGGCAGGTAAATTTCCACACTGAAAAAATCTGCAAATTGTACATGAGATTTGTGTAATCTCATACACATTGCTGGTACGGTAATCCACTACAGTTTTTCCGCATGTTACGGTAATCCACACAGAGAAACCCCACGTATTCTGCAACGTGTGACCTAAGGCCTTGTTCAGATGAACAATACGGATTGTGTCAGGGTGCGTTCATTGAAACTCGCACCATTTCTCAAGCAAGTTCATTCATATTCATTTGCGATTGCGTTCAGTGTTTCTGTTTATTCCGAGCAGGTGCAATCAGTTTTGATGCATTTTCGGCCTTTTGCACACAAACTTTTTTCCTGTTTACATTTCTGTTTTTTGTGTTTCGTATATGGCCCATATACGGAACCATTCATTTCAATAGATCTGCAAAAAAAAAAACTGAAGCTACTCCATATGCCTTCCATTTCCGTATTTCCGTTTTTTCCGTTCTGTTCAAAGATAGAACATGTCCTATTATTGTCCGCATAACTGACAAGGATAGTACTGTTCTAAAAGGGGCCAGCTGTTCCGTTCTGCAAAAAACGGAATGCACACAGACGTCATTTTTTGCAGATCCGTTTTTTTGTGGACAGCAATATACTGAAAAAGCCAAACGGTCGTGTGCAAGAGGCCTTACATGCATGTGATGAAAAAACTGAAGGTTTACAAACATCATCTCCTAGCAACCATCAGTAAAAAAATGCATTGCATCCGGGCTGCATGCAGGTGCAATGTGTTTTTCACTGAAGCCCTATTTACTTCTATGATGCCAGGGCTGCATGAAAAATTCAGAATATAGAACATGCTGTGATTCTCACGCAACGCAAAAATGATGTGTAAAAAACAGCGCTCATGTACACAGACCCATGAAATGAATGGGTCAGAATTCAGTGCGGGTGCTATGCATTCACGTCACGCATTGCACCCGAGTGACAAACTCACTCGTGAGAAAGGGGCCTAAGGGTGCCTTCACACCCTGCAGAGTTTCTTGCAGAAAAGCTGCAGATTAGTTTCATTCTTTTCATTGGAAAGGGTGAAATCCACAATAAAATCCGCAGTATAAATTCACACGCTGCCGATTCACACCACAGGGCAGTTTCTGCTGCGGATGACACACGGAGGGCAAAAAACGTACACATAGACCAAACACGGATCCTTCACAAATGGATGAAACACAGACTGACTTTTTTCATGTACATGGAGTGTGGCTGCACGCAGTGTGGATTACGGGCAGTTTTTCCATATGGATTTTGTGCAGAAAAAAAAAACTGTGTAATACAGGGGCCAACTAGCAAAGTGTATGAGATTAGACAAATCTCATGTACTCTTTGGGCCAGATTTATCACGACTCTGACAGCTCACTCCACTTTAACATATGGCTAAAGTCAGTTTTAGCCAAGTCAGATTTATTATCAGCCCTTTTAGACTGTAATAAATGTGGTTTGACGGTAGCAGTTTATCCGTCAGTAAGCAGATTTACAAAAGTCGCACATCTTTACGAAAAAGTCGCACGTTTTTATGAAAATGTTGCATGTTCTATTAAAAAGTCTCATAAGATAAGCATGGTTCTCACTGGAGTGAAATTGCAACTTTTTTGCGACTTTTTAAATAGTCCCAATAGTAAATCTGTCTAGAGATTCATTTACATAAGAAAACACGCCCACTTTCAGAAAACTGGCGAGCATAGTGCAGAGCAGTTTTGTGCGCAGTTTTAGCGTTTGGGACTTTTTTTGGGGACTTTTTCACTCCATTATTCTGACCTGAGCTAATTATAAATCTGCCCTTTTGCTTTTTCCCTTAGGTGCAGAAATGGACCTGTTGTGTAGATTTTAAAATCCTCAGATTGTAGCTTGTTTGTGTGATTCTGCAACTTCTGTAGAGTGGTTTCCCCCACAGACTTCAATGGGATTGTATAAATAAATAGAAACACAAAAATCCACACCGAAACCGTGATAAATAGTGCAGATTTATGTGAGTTTTTTTTAACGTGGTTTTGGTGCAGATTTCATATGGATTTTCTGCAAATAATGGTCCTACATCAAAACTGTGGTAAGATTTATTTGATATTTGGTAAATGTACATTGTTACCATTTTACTTACACTTTCATTCCTGTAAATTGTTTGAATACAGTTAAATGTAGATCCATATCCTTGACCAGCTTGTAGTCGAGCCTGTGAAAACAGCAATTTAAAAGTAACCATTCACATCCCTGCCGTGCGCTCATCATGTCACTGTCTCTGGCTTTTATATCTCTGTTTAGATCAGTTTTTAAAGAATAGCCTTAAGTTCTGTTCACATTAGGACTCATCTCTGTTCCATTTTTTTTTCTTTTTGCTAACAAGAGCTGTACAGACTGCACTACTCCTCCCATACAAAAATGGAAACCAGAAGGACTTAAGCTACATACAGTGCTGTGAAAAAGTATTCACTCCCTTACAGATTTCTTTTGTTTTTGTACATTTGGCACATTTCAGATTATCAATCAATTTGAATACCAGACATGGTATAACCTGAGTAAGTACAAAAAGCAGTTTTTAAATTATCTCATTTATTAAGGGAAAAAAAGCTATCCCAAACACCCGGGCCCTATGTGAAAAAATAATTGCCCACCCCATGGATTAACTGTGATTTAGGGCTCATGCACACGACAGTATGGCTTTTTCAGTGTTTTGCGGTCCGTTGTTACATTTTTTGTTTCCGTTGTGTTTCCGTTTCCTTTCCGTTTTTTACAGTAATTACATAGAAAAAATTTGGCTGGGCATAACATTTTCAATAGATGGTTCAGCAAAAACGGAACGGATACGGAAGACATACGGATGCATTTCTGTATGTGTTCCGTTTTTTTTGCGGACCCATTGACTTGAATGGAGCCAAGCACCATGATTTGCGGACAAGAATAGGACATGTTCTATCTTTTCACGGTAAGGAAATACGGAAATACTGAAATGGAATGCACACGGAGACACTTCCGTTTATTTTCTTCTGAACCATTGAAATGAATGGTTCAATATATGTACTGCATACTGAACAAAAAAAACGGCCAGTATACTGAACGCAAAATACTGTCGTGTGCATGAGCCCTAACTGTGATTAACCACAGTTTTTGAAAGCTCAGTTTTCAATTTCACTAGCCACACACAGGCCTGACTACTGCCAGACCAGTTGATTCAAGAAATCACTTAAATAGAAGCCAGCCTTCCAAAATGACTCCAGGAGCGCATCAACAACTCATCTAGGAGGTGACAAAAGAACCCAGAACAACATTTAAAGCACTGCAGGCCTCACTAGCCTCAGTTAAAGTTAGTGTTTATGATTCAACAAGGAGAATTCCAAGGTAAAAACCACTGCTGACCAAAAATGAACACAAAGGCCTGTCTCACATTTGCCAAAAATATCTTGATAATCCCCAAGACTTATGGGAAAATATTCAGTGGACTGACAAGGCAAAAGTGGAACTTTTTGGAAGGTGTGCGCCCCTTTACATCTGGCATAAAACTAACACAACATTTCAGAAAAAGAACATCATACTGATAGTCAAACATGGTGGTGATAGTGTGATGGTTTAGGACCTGGACCATGAATTCTGCTGTCTACCATAAAATCCTGAAGGAAGATGCCTGGCCATCAGTTCGAGACTTAAGCTCACGCATACTTGGATTCTGAAACAGGACAATAATCTGAAGCACACCAGCAAGTCCACCTCTAAATGATTAAATAAAATAAAATGAAGGTTTTGGAGTGGCCTGTCTGGACTAAAATTCGATAGAGATGTTGTGGCATGACCTCAAACAGGCTGTTAATGCTCAAAAACCTTCCAATGTGGCAGAATTAAAAAAATTCTGCAAAGAAGAGTGATCCAAACTTCCTCCACAGAGATATGAAATACTTATTGCCAGTTATCGCAAAAAATGTATTGCAGCTGTTGCCACCAAGGTTGGGGTTTAGGGGTAATTATTTTGTCACATCGGGTCAGGTTGGTTTGAACAGCTTTTTACCCTTTTTATTTTTACTCAGGTTATCTTTGTCTGATATTCAAATTTGTGTGACAAGCTGAAACATTTAAAGGGGTAATCCGGGTTCAGAGCTGAACCCAGACATATCCCCATTTTCACCCAGGCAGCCCCTCTGATATGAGCATATGAGCATCGGAGCATTTCATGCTGTATCGTGCAGAGCAAGGGCTGTTTGCTTATATTTTTTACACTGCTTCACCTAGCTTTACCCATGGAGCTGTCACTAGCTGTCAGTCTGCTAAACAATCATATTCATTTAGTTATGAATATTCCTGTAAAATTTCAATTGTGATTTGTGTTTTAGAACCTTATGGCATTCTATGTTTTGTTCTGAACACAGGAGATATAGGAATTGTGCTTGTCATGAAATTGGCTGTCTAAAACCAGCATTTAAGGGAATGCATCATTATTTTGGTTTAATTAGTAAAACAGATATTTATTACAATTAATTTTTTACTTTCAATAAGTGTAAGGCCGATTCATTGGCCTGTATTTGTGGGAGGGGCTTGGCCACCTACTTCAACGGCCGGCGCCCTCCCACAAACGTACGTAGTGCAGAGTCCTTGGAAGCGTGCGCTCGTACCTGGCAGTCGTTTGGTGGATTGGGTAAGTGCAGGCAGCAGTGCGGTGGTCGGCCCTTTGGTACGTAGGGGCCGCCATACGCTGCGTCTCGTTCACCCCTCCTGCCGCGTTCCACATGCGGCACCTTGTCAGCCGCCGGGGGGAGGGGGGGGAATGGAGCCACGCTTACGGCACCCCCCTCCTTCGCCGCCCAGGCTCACGCTTGGCACCGCTCTCTGGCGGGGGGCGGAGCCAGTGGTCACATGTGGGCCAATTCCCCGCCCGCTCCCGCCCCCCTCTTCTCGGCCGTACACAGCCTGCGCTGCCTCGCTCCCTCACCTAGTGGGCAGCGCAGACAGCTGTGGAGCGCCGACACACACAATTGCCAGGGGGCGCATTTTCTCCCCACGCGGTGGGGATGCCCAGCCGGCGGGGGGCGGCCCCTCGTGGAGCAGGGGGGCACCCCTGCACTGGGCACCCCATCAGGGAGTGGTGCGCCCCCCACGTGGCACGTCTCACACAAAAGGGGGGAGGCACGTCTGATTAGGCCTCCCCCCTATGCCAGGGGGCAACTCCGTTTCCCCACGCGGTGGAGGTGCCCAGCCGGCGGGAGGCGGCCCCCCATGGAGTAAGGGGGGCACCCCCGCACTGGGCGCCCCATCAGGGACCGGTGAGGCCCCCCACGCGGCACGCTTAGCCTCGGCAAGATGGGGCCCTCGTCGCCAGGGGCCCCCCTGGGCCGACCTCATGCCTGAGGGCTGCGCTGCTCCCCACGCGGCAGAAGTGCTCAGCCGGCGGACGGCGCCACCCAGGGACAGAGAGGGCCCCGCACTGAGCACCCTGTCAGGGACATGCGTCAGCTCTCCACGTGGCACTCGTCTCATGTTTGCGGGGGTTGCCAGCCGTTGCCGATATCCATCCCCACGTGGTTCATGGTACCAGGGAACTCCGCGTTCCCCACGCGGTTACCATGGAACACGGCGGTGCAGGCAACGGCTCGCTCCCCGCTCACGTAAAGTCTGGCACGGGCCGCCGTGCCGCCTAGATAGGTAGGGTTTTTTTTTTTTTCCATCATCAACGCAAAAAAAAAAAAAAAAAACACACCTTCTCCCATCAGTCACCATACCTCCCCTCACGTACACGTCCTGGCATCGAGCCTCACGCATTGACTGGTTCTTTTGCATTTGTTCCGTTGTTGTTTTCCAGGTTCTGTACAGTGGTTAGTCTGAGAGAAGTTGGTGGGATCTCAATTGATTTTTCCTTGGCTACCAAGGTAGTGAGGTACACGTCGGGGGATGGGAAGTGCTTGGCCTCAGGCCGGGGTCTCATGTGTTTTTTTGTCAACGTATAGGTCATTTTTTCATTTCATTTCACTTCCGTGAAGTCAGTACATAGGGATTCTCAGTTGCCGCTATGTCACGTGCTTCGGACATTGTAGACGCGTCGGTGGACGAGGTCGTGGCACAGGCATCCGAGAGGGGCAGCACACCGTCCCTACGTGCTTGGACAATTCCTAGGCTGATGGCGGAGTTGACAAAGCGGGGCGTCCCTTTCCCGGCAACCGCTAGGAAAGCTGAACTGTATCGGCTGTGGAGAGACTCCCTGGCATCCAGCGCCAATGATCCCCCTGCAACTACGATGCAAACATCGCTAACTCAAATACACGTCATGCTAAACAGTTTGACGTCGGCCGTCACATCCATGCAGGCGAGGTTGGAGTCCATCGAGGCTCGCAGCACAGTTGCACCAGTTTCCTCTCTCGAGGTTCCGGTCGCCTCCACCTCCGCCATAGCAGACATTCGTTCTGCCCAGTCCGTCCCTAACGTGACTCCCTCCCACTATGTCCCGCTCAACATCAGGAAGGACATCCTGGAGGGTAGGGATGTCAATCTTGCGTCTCTACTGATAGCATCTAGGGACCTCTCTGATAATAGGGTTATAGCTTGTGGAGAAGTGTCAGTGGAATTAAGGAGCCGCGACCACCGGCTCAACCGCAAATTGTCCATCCCGGAATTCGTTATGGCATTTAGTCTTTTCAGGGATGTCATTTGCACTGCCAGGCCGGACAGGAGGGAGGAACTAGACCATTATCTCTTCAGGGTCACAGAGTTGGGTCATAGGTACAGAGGAACCGCGTTCTACGACTACCACTGCTCATTTGCAGCTAAGGCGGCAGCGGCTCTCTCCCAGTTTCAGCACGTCACTGACTGGTCCAACCTGGACACTGAGCTTTTCTGCAGACACTTTGCAGGTCTGAAGGCTCCCTCCTGTTCCGCCTGTCAATCTATCTTCCACTCGGTTGAGTGGTGCGACAAGTCCGCCGGCAGCACGGCGTCCTACCCCTCCAGCTCGGCAGCTGGTCCTCTTGAGGTCTTCAGGCCCCCCAGCTCAGTAGACAAGCTGGGCCGGCCCATCATTCAGCTTGGTAGGGCACAGATATGCAACAACTTTAATTACGCCTCTTGTAATTTTGGGCAGTGCCGGTTGTTGCATATCTGTACCAATTGTTTCAGGGCCCACCCCCGAGTAGCTTGCTCATTAAAGTCCGTAAAAAGCTACATGAGTGTGGTCAATGTCAGCCGTCTACAAGAATTCTTGCAAGGCCATCACAACCCTGGGTTTGTTCAGTTCCTGGTGACAGGATTTCACGAGGGTTTCCACACGGGACTGATCACGACCCCAGAGTCCACACACGAGTGCAAAAATCTTCAGTCAGCCGAAAGAAATCCCGCCTCGGTAGACGCACTCATAGAAGCCGAGTTGAGCAAGGGGTTCTTAATCGGTCCCTTTGGTGTGCCCCCTTTTCAACGCTGGAGAGTCAGTCCCGTGGGGGTAGTCACAGGCAAGTTCAGCGGGAAGGAGAGACTCATCATCGACTTATCGGCCCCACACGGCTCCCAGGTCCCCAGTCTCAACTCCCTCATTCCTTCGGAGGAAGTGGGCATGAGATATGCCTCAATAGACTCACAGGCTCGTCACCAGAACGCAGCGCCGATGTCTAAGGAAGGCATCGCGCTGCCTTCCATGCAGTGGGGTCCCCCCTACAGCTGCATGGGGACCCAATTGCCGCAACTATGAAAAGCCGCAAACCGCAGGTCTGAATTGACCTGCGGTTTGCAGCGATCGCCGACACAGGGGGGGTTACGGGACCCCCCCTCGCATTTAGCCAATGTGCCTGCTCAATTATTTGAGCAGGCACCGAGTTCCGATCACCGCCCACCGAGTGGCGGTGATCGGAAAATATACAGGGCGTACAGGTACGCCCTGTGTCCTTAAGTACCAGGACTTCAGGGCGTACCTGTACGCCCTGTGTCCGTAACATGTTAAGGTCCTATATAAACCGAGGGTGGGTCCTATATTAACAGAGGGTGAGAATTATTTCCTTTGGTGGACCCAAAGGATTTGAGTCTGATGATGAGCCCCACATATATGGTAATTGTAGCAACCTATAAAATAAGCTTAGGATGTTATTTTTACCATATTACAAATATTGGGAAAAAAATCTAAAGAAGAATTACTTTTTGTCCCACGTCCTCACCCCAAAAATAATAAAAGTTAATCAATAATCTACTGCAAGATAATTATATTAAAGAAGTTGATCCACAAAAAATATTCTACATCTAGCACCTGGATCTGAATACTTCATGTAATTCAAAATTTAGCATAGCCAATTATCCAATAAAATCCATCTGTGTAGTGCGATCAGCTGTTTGTTCTTTTCCTCATCTCTATGTCCATCTAGCTGACGTGAACGCACAACTCTAATTCCATCCTGTAAATGCCACGAGTTGTATCAACATTAGAAGCTGCAACAGTTATAGGACACGTCTTCTAAGCAAGCACATGCCCCCTGATCTTCTATTTTGAAATAAATCTAACAGAGCAATTGGAGCAATGAATAGGGAGAACTCTGGATCCATGAGAGGTACAGCACTGGTTCTAGCTTTGCTAGAAATAAATTGTCATGTAGTATATGATGCTTAATTTAAGGCTAATGAGTTAGAGTGGGAGGAATCCTCAGATGCTGTAGAGCCAAAAGAAGAGGCTGAATGAGAGTAGGCCGAAGTGGGAAAAGCTCTGAATGTGCTGCCAAATCTGAGAAAACCACTGCTGAAGAGAAGGAAAAGCATGAAAATTGAACTTCCGATTTGTTCTAGAACTATCAAAATTGAAAGCAGAGATGCTCAAAGAACTGTCGTTTTGGATAAATTAAAGGTAGAGCCTGCCGTTGGTATCAGAAGCCAAGATTGAAATGCTAAGAGTAAAGAAAAAAGAAAAATGCAATCTTTTGAGGAAATAGAGAGACAAAGAGAGAGAGATCAAAAAGTGCGATAGTGCAACATCGTCGCTCGTGAAAGAGTAGAAAGAGAGTGTCTGGCTGTTAGATGGGCACCGGAGGCCTTTAGGTAGAAAGTGGATGTTTGTGACAAACCGAGCTCTGCTGGCCTGGGTGTGGCAGAATAAAGGAAAACATGTGACACTACCACATCTTCCAGAGGGCATTCTATGATGTGGAGAAATGCCCAGACCAATGGTCTGAAGAAGAGGGGGGGATATGTGGTGATGTATACAGTAAAAGTCCTGGAAGGGGTGTATATCTCACCCAGGTTCCTCAACTGGGTGAGATCAGCAAAATCCAAACATAGTTGCTGGAGCTATTTGTTTTGTTGGAATACAAGGACTGGATTTTATTTGGATTGGTCCCAGTCCACACCCCCATTCTAAGGCAGGTTTTCCCCTAGCCTGAGGTCATCGCAGGTGAGGCCTGCTTTAATCAAGGAGGCATAAAACCAACCTTCTGTGTGTTAGTCTGAGAATAGAGAGGACCTGGAAACAGAGGCCTAGTGAGACTCTGGATGCTCTTAGGCTGAGGGGCCAAGAGGGTACGTGTAGCCGGACCTCTTCCCACTTGTGTTTGATGACCGGATCTGCTAAGGCTTGGAGCCTGAGATACTGTGTATAACCTGTACTTAGAGGTGAGTCAGGGAACACTACTGTGTATTAGTTAGAGCCCAGACGGGCAGGTGTTTATTTCTTTTTGATGCTTATGTTTCTGTGGGTGCTGAAGTGCCACAATAAAGCACCAGTTTGGACATTAAATCCGGTTATCTGCAACTCCTAGAGACCCATAGAATAAACCTAACATGTTTATGTCACAAAGTGAACAGTGCAAAATTTTAATAGCAAAAATCAGTGGGGGAATTGCTGTTTTTATCATTCCCCCAAAAAGGATTAAAGGGGTTGTGTCATGTCAGTAAGTGGCATTTATCATGTAGAGACAGATAATACAAGCCACTTACTAGTGTTTTGTTATTGTCCATATTGCATCCTTTGCTGGCTGGATTTGTTTTTCCATCACATTTTACACTGCTCGTTTCCATGGTTATGACCTCCCTGCAGTCCATCAGAGATGGCTGTGCTTCTACACTATAGGAAAAAGTGTTGGCTTGTCTGGTGGCCTGGACCGTGGGAGCTCACATAGGCTGGTGCTTTTTTTATAGTGTGTAAGCACAGCCACCACTGATGGATTGCAGGGTGGTCGTAACCAGGTAAATGAGCAGTGTATGAGCAGTTATGGAAAATGAATCCAGCCAGCAAAGGAAGCAATATGGATAATCTCAATACATTAGTAAGTGCCTTGTAATAACTTTCTCTACATAATAAATGCTATTTGCTGAACTGACAGAACCCCTTTGTTGAACATTTTTAAATAAGTTATACAATGCATTTGGAAAGTTTTCAGACTCCTCACTTTTTTCATATTTTGTTATCTTTCCCTCATAAAATCTGCACTCAATGCCTCATAATGAGAATGTGAAAACACAATTTTAGACATTTTTGCTAATTTATTAAAAAGGAAAAACAAAAATTTAACATGGACATAGGTGTTCAGACCTTTTGCTATGAGACTTGAAATTTAGCTCTGGGAGCGTCCCATTTCTCTCAATAATCTTTGAGATGTTTCTACAGCTTGATTGGAGTCCACCTGTGGTTCAAGTTCAGTGGCAAAAAAAGTTTGGGAACCCCTGGTCAAAATTACTGTTACTGTGAATAATTAAAGGGGTTTTCACACAAAAATATTCTACAGTTTTCAAACCAGCACCTTGTAATTCCATGTAATTTAAAATTTAGCGCAGTCACAGAATTATTCAATAAAATGTGCATAGCTGTATAGTACCACCTGCTGTTTGTTTTCCTTATTTCTTTGTCTTGCTCACTGAGATAGCCGCACATGCTCAGTTTCGTTCTTTAACTGCCTCTTGAGTTGTGATAATGAGAGCATGGAAATGTCCCCTTAGCTGCAGTAGAAAGACACTCCCCTTGAGCTGTCAGCTTGATATAAATCTAGCAGAGAAGTGAATAGGGAAATCTCTGGATCCATGTGAGGAACAGAGCTGGTTCTAAGTTTGTTAGAAATATTGTCATGTACTATGAATTTCATTTTTACATTAGTCATAGGATAGCCCCTTTAGGCAAGTTGAAGATAAAATGATCTCTAAAAGGCATACAGTTAAAGATGACACATTACCTTTGTATTTTAAGCAAAAACATATATTTTTTTTTTCATCTTTTACATTCCGAAAATAACAAAACAAGGAAGAATTCTTGAAGAAAACTTGTGGGCACCCTGCATGTTTAGTACCTAGTAGCACCCCCTTTGGCAAGTATCACAGCTTGTAACTGTTTTTTGTAGCCCGCAAAAAGTCTTTCAATTCTTATTTGAGGGATTTTCATCCGTTTTTCCTTGCAAAACTCTTCCAGTTCTGTGAGATTCCTGGGCCTTCTTGCATGGACTTCTCTTTTGAGGTCTGTCAATAGATTTTTCATGATGTTCATATCAGGTGACTGTGAGGGCCATGGCAAAATACCTTCAGTTTGCACCTTTTGAGATCGTTTATTGTGTATTTTGAGGTGTGCTTAGGGTCATTATCAATTTATTTAAGCTATCCTCTTTTGAACTTCAGCTTTTTTACAGTTGGTGTTATGATTGCTTCCCGAATTTGCTGTAATTTCAATGAATCCATTCTTACCTCTACCCCTGAAATGTTCCCCGTGCCATTGGCTGCAACACAACCCCAAAGCATGTTTGATCCACCCAGATACTTAATAGTGTTGGGAGCGAATATTCAAATCGTGAATATTTATCGTGAATATCGACACTTCAAGAATTTGCAAATATATATTCAGAAATTCAAATATTCTCTTTTATTTTATTTTATATCAGTAACCTCCCTTTTGCTTG
Organism: Bufo gargarizans; assembly: GCF_014858855.1. Classification (NCBI taxonomy): domain Eukaryota; kingdom Metazoa; phylum Chordata; class Amphibia; order Anura; family Bufonidae; genus Bufo; species Bufo gargarizans. Next base: position 215,044,470 of record NC_058084.1, read on the forward strand.
TGGGGCCAATGAGAAGGCTGCAATGTCTTTGTCTGAGCTTAGCTTCATCCCTAGCAACCAATGGGAAAGTTACTATATAAGGAACCTCCCCAGCAGCCATTTTCTGCTGTGTAATGGAGTTCTGAGAGAGACAGCAGTGTAATTGCTGTGCTCTGTGCTTTGCTGTATATACATTAGACAGTTAACTTAAATATATAATTCAGATAGTTAGGGGGAGATAATCAGTGTAGGTTACATTGATTTATAGTGTAGCTGATAGGTTCGAGTGCAGGGTGTTAGGTAGTGTGATAGGTTCAGCTGTCCATACATACATAGTGCTGTGATGTCACCTAGTCGCACGAATTGCGCAAAAATATGTGCATCATTAATTGGCAACTTTTGCAATCGTGAATATATTAGTTCTGCTGTGCCAACCATTATCACCAGTCTCAGTAAACTTCTAGCAGCATGAAAACTGTACCTAAAGTGACCCACGCCTGTATTGTGTGTGCATCACGCGTGTATTACATTGCCAATTTTCGCAATCAAGAAAATAACTGTAAATTAGCGATTTTATGACGAATATTTACCGATATATTCGTGAAATATCGCAAAATCGCATATAGAGGTGTTCTTTTCATGAAATTCTGTGCCTTTTTTACTCCAAACATACATTTGCTCATTGTGGCCAATGGGTTCTATTTTAACCTCATTGGTTGCCAGGACTTGGTTCCTGCATCAGACTTGTTTATATGTGCTTTTGCAAACTTCTGATGCTTTGTGGTGAGGACACAGAAGAGGTTTTATTATAATAACTTTCATGTAGGCCATATTTGTTCAGGTGTCACTGAACAGTAGAACAATGTGCCACAACTCCTGAGTCTGTTAAATCTTCCTGAAGGTCTTTTGTAGTCAAAGCCGATTCTGATTTGCCTTCTAGCAATCCTATGAGCAGATGCCTCTGACATTTTTCATGGTCTTCCAGACCTTCTCTTGATCTCCAATATTTCTGTTAATTGCCATTTCATTTATTAAGTATATTTCAAACTGAGGAAATGGCAACCTGAAAACTCTTTGCTATCTTCTTATAGCCTCTCCTGCTTTGTGGGCCTCAACCATTTTCAGACTGATAGGCAGCTGCTTAGAAGAACCCATGGCTGTTGTTTTTTGGGACAAGGTTAAAGGAGTCTGGGTATTTTTAAAGCTTTGAAATTTGCATCTCCTGGCCTTTCCTAATGATGATTGTAAACAAGCCTTAACCCTAACAGGCTATTTAAGGTCTGAGACCTCTGTCAAAGTTATCTGAGCGCTCATATCTCCTTGGGTTCCCATACTTTTGCAAACTACTCCTTTCCTTTTCCACTCTAAAATTGCATACTACTAAGTGTGTTTCATCTTTTAACTACTGAAAATGTAAAAACTAACTACTTAAAATAAAACATTTTTATTTTTTTGCTTAAAATACAAAGGTAATGTGTCATCTTTAACTGTATGCTTTTTGGAGGTTATTTAATTTTTAAGTTGCTTAACTGTTTACAGTAACATTCATTTTTACTATGGGTGCCCAAACTTTTGCATGTCACTGTAAGGTCTCACAGCTGACAATGCATACCAGAGCAAAAACCAAGCCATGAGGAGGACAAAACTGCTTGTAGAGCACACAGACAGGATTCTGTGGCATCACAGATCTGAAGAAGGGGACAAAGACATTTCTGCTGCACTGAAAGTTCCCAGGAGCACAGTGGCCTCCATAAGTCTTGAAGTAAAGAATCTAAATGACTATCAGACTGTGAAAAACAACATTTTCTGCTTTGATATAACCAAGATTGAACTTTTTGGTCCCAATTCACCATATCTGGAGCAAACCAGGCACTCCACAATACTGTCCCTACATAAAAGTGTTTTGTATGAGGCTGGGACAGGGAGACTGAATGGAGCAAAGTGCAGAGATATTCATAATGAAAATCTGATCCATAGTGCCCTGGACCTCAGATTGGGCTAAGGGTTCACCTTCGAATACGACAACAACCCTAAACATACAAGCAAGACAACACAGGAGCAACTTAGCGGCAACTTTTTTGATTGTCCTTGAGTGGCCCAGCCAGAGCCCTGACTTGAACCCAAACATCTGTGGATAGACTTGAAGATGGCTGTCCCCATCCAACTTACCAGAACTTGAGAGGATCTTCCTAGAACAATCACAGAAAATCCCCAAATCCAGGTGTGCAAACCTTGTGGCATCATACACAAGAAGATGGAGTCTGTAATTGCTGTCAAAGGTGCTTCAACTAAGTAATGAGTAAAGGGTCTGAATGCTTATGTCAATGCAAGATTTCATTTTTCCTTTTTGATAAAATAGCTAAGATTTTGATCATATTGTTTTCACTTTGTCATTACAGGGTGTTGAGTGCGGAAATGTAGGAAAAAACTGGATTTTTTGTAAATTTTAGCACAAGGCCACAATACAACAGAATGTGAAAGGGTCTGAAGACTTTACAGATGTACTGTATTTAACCAAAAATGATGTCATTGAAAATACACCTCATCTTGCAAAAAAAAAAAAAGCTTCCATTTGGCTGTAATGATGGAAAACATAGAAAAATTGTATGGCTTTTGGAATGTACTGTAGCAAAAAAACAACAAAAAAAAACGATTTTTTTCTAAATAATGTGCTATTATTGTGCAGAAGTGAGCGTTTGTAAGTAAGCAATAATACAAAAAAACTGAGCTGACTTACTGTACCAAGATTGCATAACTGTTGAGAGGTTATTCGAGGAGAAGTTAACTCTGCTGGAATCTACTGTTGTGATATTACCAGGAAAGTGAATGACACAGATAATAGAGATACCTCTCATACCAAAAAAGCTGAACAAATCTGACTGGATGATGCAGGTAACACCTATGTGTTTCTTTCTACCAGCTGATATAAATGTTATATTATCTGAATATTTTTAACCGATTTTTTTTTTTGGCAAGTTTCCTAAAATATTTCTAGTTTGGCAGCTCCTTTTTGGAATTCATGACAACACATTACAATTTAAAGCAGCAATAAAATATATGTAAACATAATGTATGTACCTTAACAGTATCCAAGGGGTGTCCCACAATAACACTAGCAGCCCCTAGAAGAGGTAGAAATATTTAGTATTTTTTAAGTAAAGGGTCATAAAGGAATAAGCACAAGTTCTTATTAGTTTGAGTATGTGTAGCATGTGTATGGCTTAATGGACGTATTATTTCCCAGAAATCTTGCATTTCTGCTTAAGGTGGGGGCTGTTAGAACATGGTACAATTTGCAGTTATTGACAAAAGCTTGGCATGCGGTTATGTTCCAGGCAGATATGTAAATAATTACATGTGTAGTTTGATTGCATACTGGGTTTTGCCACAAAACTTAGAAGTGCTTCCCCTGCAGTCCTAAAAAGGTTCTCAGAGACTACTTTCAGGTAATGTACCTTTTGGTGACCATTCTGACAAAGCTGTTAGTACGTGTTGAGAACAGTAGTTATGTGAGGGCACGCTCAAATTGTGAACAGGTTTTTAATGGTCTCGATAGACCACCAGTAGAGAGGATTTCTTGATCTTCAGACAAGAACGGGCAGCTCCCACAGTTTTGTTGTCCACCATTGACACCTTACACACCCCTGTCTCTGTCTGGACCATTTCCAGTGCTTAGTATATGTCCTGCCATTGACAGTCAGCCATTGTAATTTTTGTTTGCAGTGGTATAGTAAACGAGAAACCTGGCCTACAGACTTGAACTGTATAGTCTTTGATAATGAACCCAGGTTCTGTTTGAGATCCTATGATGGTCCGGTTCAAGTGTGGAGGCCTGGTGGTGGGTACTTCAATCCTGCTTCTAGTGTGAAGCGACACACTGTCCCAACTGCTAGTGGGATGATCTAGGGAGCCAAAGTATACGACAGTTGGTCACCCCTAGTAATAATACAAGGAACAACAGCTCAGCGATATGTGCAGGATATCCTTTGGGGACATTTGTTGCTTCTCATGGCAGGGCTTCAAACTGGAATTTTTCAGCAGCATAATGCTCACCCACACCAAAAAGATTTTCCCAGGCATGTTTCTGCCAGATTGAAACACTTCCATGGCCTGCTTAGTCACCAAATTTATAGCCAATTAAACTCTGTCAGATATGTACAGAATAGAACAAAAACACTTTATGACCCTCTAAGAAATTGAAGGCATATGAAGCTACCTATGAGCACCATTCTATGGCTCTGTGCAACTCAAGGGTGCATACAGCTGCAATTTAGGTTTCTACATAAGGCTTTACAGTGCTGACATATTTATAAAAGAGCTTTGTACATACAGTAGACTTCCATAAAGAAACTTCTCCGGGAGTACTATATTGACTGCATGTGCTTGCAAGCAACAGACATCAACATAAAATTGCCCACAAGATCTTGGCTTGAGGACCAAATGGACATTGTAAAAATAATGCACTCTCTGTGCCAGAAGGCAATTGGTCCTATTTTTTTTTTTTTTTTAAATGTTCAGAATGTTATTCAGTAGTATCAAATTTCATGCCTAGAAGTCAGAAGAATATGTCTGTATTCACTGTGCCATATGCTCACATATAGTACTACTGAAGCAAATTACATAAAAACAATGCATTATTACTTACCTCCAAGGTATCCAGCTACAAAATCTTCTATTTGGACTCTCCCCATTTTATGTTTTAGGACCAAGAGCTCCTCTCCTATGCAGTTACAGTTTTTTTTGCAGTGACAACTACATAGCGTTCGAAAATGTGTATTCACTTTCTTCCAGTCCAAAGGTTTTGATGTGCAAAACAAATGTGTTCTCCTGGCAGATGAATCTGTATCTTGTGTCATCTGTTTTATGCTAATGCCAGTGGTAGTTCATACTTTGTCAGCTTTTCCTAGTATAATACTAACACACAGTTTAGAGAATATAGGAATTATTTCCATTCTTCATGTGCTTTGACTATTCACATATTCAACATTTTCATTACGATCAACAATATTAGTTCATGGTTGTCTTTTGTAGCTGCTTACATTTATTGATTTATAAAATAAAATACTTAATCCTTAGACTGGTTTATGATTTACCTTAAAGTAAAATTAGGAAACGGGACAAAAGGTGCTTGTTGGGTTGTGATATAATTTATTAACTAAAATAAATGTTCTTATGAAGCCACTTCTGTTTTATTGCTACAAAAAAAGCAGTTTTTGATTATGGAAGTTTTTTTATTTAAGGTGCAGTTTTACTCAAAATGACATCATTTTTTTACATAATTTAAGTTATGTGTATGATACTAATCACATATCTTGTTAAGCTACAGATTGTTCATGTGCAGTGTAGAAAGCCAAAAATAAATTACTAGGTATTTCACATCTGGAATAATGGGGCAGATATAGAGGTACCAGCCAGATGATAGTTGAGGTGCCCTTGTCGGTGAAGGTGTTTAGGATGCTTTTGAGGCTGGGACCCCTGTTGTCCGTGATGCCAGCACCGTTAGGTGCAAAGGTTGGTGGAGGAAAAGATGAGAAGTCGGTTGTAGTAAAACAGTTGAACTTTTGCTTAAGTCACTTGTCTCCAGGTAGTCAGTACAGTTAATTTAAATAATAATGACTCAGATACTGGTTCAGCTGTAATCCTTGTAACAGTCTTGGTGATTGCAATTTGAGGAGTTTTCCTTCTCTCTATATCTGGCTATAGCTTGTCCACACTCTAGCACTCAGGTACTGGATATAGTCAAATTCTTACTTCTATTTAGCAATCCACAGGGCGGTCTCCCTAACGGCAGGCATCAGTCCTCTCGGCTCCATTCTTTGAAAAGGATGCGGATTGAATAATTACAGTCCGCTATATACATAGAGGCATGTGGTAAAGGATAATTCTGCGCACTAATCATCCGGTTGTGTCCAGGTACTCTTAGGTTCCTCCTGGTCACTGTTGCTTGTGAAGTCCATTGGCTAATTTAGCTTTAACCTCCACTAGACTTTCCCTATACCAGATGTAGACTCACTGGTCTGTGCTGTGCTGCCGTAATGTTGTTCTCATATTCGGTGCTCCCTCAGATTGGCCAGAGCCAAGGGGCTAAAAAGGCAGCTACATGGTGGACAGGGTTTGTACTACTCCTTCACAACCCTCAAATCTGCCCTCTTCAACTCTCAACTCCCCTACTCACTTCCTTCCTATTAGCATACCCCTGACTATATATGTAAGTGATGCCAGCACCACCTAAGGCGAATAGATGTAAAGACCTACACCAGCCTGGTAATAGGAATTACAGTTTGATACCTTACAAAATTAAATATGACAGTTCAGAAGTTTAAAGTGCCTACATATAACACATAGTGGGACACTGCACAATCATGTTTGTCCCTCATGTTAAGCAACAATGTCTCACTCTGTGAATGAGTGCATCGAGACAAGGAAAAACACAGCTGGATACAAAGTAGCAACTCCACTATATCTTTGATGCCACCACATACACTTCCCTCACTCGTGCTATCAATTGTCTAACTGTGGTCAGTGCATAAACTGTCCTATTCTCCCTTGTCTCAATGTAAATAACTAATTGCTGGGTTGCTAAAGCTCTCTATTAATTAGCTATTCATCTGGCTACTTTGCTTAGGCTTGATGAGTTTCTTACACATAAAATGTTACATCAGGAGCCCACATTTAATGAAATAGCTGAAAGTTCTAATATGGCTAATGTAGCAACATTCCGCCCGCCGCAACATTCATACTGGCAGTGCGTCCGGTACTGGAGCAGCCGTAAGGCGGCCGCTGGAACTCAAAGTATTTAGACAGTCCATCTGTCGGCCGGCCAATACAGCGGCAGATACCTGCGAAAGGGAGTGCCGCTAAGCATGGCAGTTCCCGAGGTAATCTCACCACTGTCACTCAAGTTGGACAGCCCAACAAAGGAAGGACCAAGTAAGTCCTCAAGCGGGACCTTAAGCTGACTATAGTAATCAATTGAAGGGGACCTCTACAGGCTTAGTATTGGCCTAAGACAGCAATGGGAATAAACCACGTATCCCACAGGCTCGATATTTTCAGCCACCAAATATGAAAATTAAAGATACAATGGAAATTGGGGCATCCCCTTGTTAATAGACAGTCAAAACCTACCTTATCATTGCCATAAAAAAAAATATACTCATGGTGTATTGCAGCTGCATAATGGTATAAATAATACAGAAAATAGCATGGTATGGTTACAGTGACTCTGAAAGTTGATATATGCAAACTCCCCAGCTACACATAACCCAACTGTCAGCACTGAGTGGCACAATGACATTGTCACATGTAAATTTAGAACTATCATGTGGCCTAACGATATCACCCGAAAAAAAGATAGAGTAGCCTACAATACCATGCGTTGCCTGGCAATTCATAATGGGGAAACTGGGCAAATTTACAGAAAGCATGCATATGAGATGTGGTCATTAAAGCCATTTGGACGTATAATAATAACGAGGCGGAAGATCCATTCCTCTGTAGGAGACATTTATCCAGATCTCCCCCTCTTGGTAACTGCTTAAGTTCCCTTAGAACTTAAATAACCCTGAATTTCCAGCATGTAGTTCTGCCACATGGCGTGCTATGCGGGTATCTGCTCCACTGCATACATTATTCAGATGTTCACTGATACGTCTCCGAAACTCCCTCACCGCTTTACCAACATATTTAGCACTGCTCACAGAAGTGGCTAAGTAGACTAGGCCTATAGTTTTACAGTTATAAAAAGTTCTGATGCTGTATGCCAAGCCCGCATGCATGCTAGTAAATCTCTTGCCCATTTTGATAGAACTACAGGCGATGCATGTACCACATCTAAATGTGCCTGTCAGAGGATTTCTGAGCCACTGTGAAGAGTGAGGGAGAGGTTCATAAACGCTGTGAACCAGGCGATCTCTGATGTTTTTGCCTCGGCGATATGTAATCGCCGGGGCATTACCAACTAGGTGTCCGACATCAGGATCAGCCTGCAGAATCCCCCAGAACCTAGATAGTATTTCCCTTACTGGACCATGCGCGTCATCAAAATTCACAATAATTAGGGTCATTTCGGAAACGTCATCGTGTGGTTGCGGGTTCAATAGGGATCCCCTGTCAAGGCTAAGTGCATGTTGGTACACCCGATTAAGAACCATGGTGGGGTTCTTAATCTTTGTTTTAAGTCCACAGCAGCCAAACGGAAAGCTTCCATAGCCAAACAATTACGTCTTAGTCTCAAATATTGCCCTTTTGGGATGCCCCTCCTCAAAGCTAATGGATGGCAACTCTCCCAGCCCAACAAATTGTTCATTGCTTTTTTTTGCGGAATAACCGGGTTCCGATATTGCCATCTGTTCCTTTTGTAAATGGCAAGATTACATTTATTTTATCATTGATTAATGAAATTCAGAAGTGAAAAATAGGCCCCAGTCATTATTATTAACGACCTACACAAAAGAAGTAAAAGACTCGGCATCACCTTTCCATCATCTGTTGTACATCGTCTGAAAGTACAATAGACGATGCCCAATCATTCATGGTCTCCCCAAAGATTACCTCCTGTTTAGAGTTGAGCGGACACCTGGATGTTCGGGTTCGAGAAGTTCGGCCGAACTTCCCGGAAATGTTCGGGTTTCGGTATACGAACCCGATCCGAACTTCGTCCCGAACCCGAACCCCATTGAAGTCAATGGGGACCCAAACTTTTCGGCACTAAAAAGGCTGTAAAACAGTCCAGGAAAGGGCTAGAGGGCTGCAAAAGGCAGCAACGTGTAGGTAAATCCCATGCAAACAAATGTGGATAGGGAAATAAATAAAAATAAAAATAAAATATATAAAAATTAACCAATATCAATTGGAGAGAAGTCCCATAGCAGAGAATCTGGCTTCACGTCACCCACCACTGGAACAGTCCATTCTCAGATATTTAGGCCCCGGCACCCAGGCAGAGGAGAGAGGTCCCGTAACAGAGAATCTGGCTTCATGTCAGCAGAGAATCAGTCTGCATGTCATAGCAGAGAATCAGGCTTCACGTCAGCCACCACTGCAACAGTCCATTGTCATATATTTAGGCCCAGCACCCAGGCAGAGGAGAGAGGTCCCGTAACAGAGGATCTGGCTTCATGTCAGCAGAGAATCAGTCTGCATGTCATAGCAGAGAATCAGGCTTCACGTCAGCCACCACTGCAACAGTCCATTGGCATATATTTAGGCCCAGCAAACAGGCAGAGGAGAGAGGTCCCGTAACAGAGGATCTGGCTTCATGTCAGCAGAGAATCAGTCTGCATGTCATAGCAGAGAATCAGGCTTCACGACAGCCACCACTGCAACAGTCCATTGGCATATATTTAGGCCCAGCAAACAGGCAGAGGAGAGAGGTCCTGTAACAGAGAATCTGTCTTCATGTCAGCAGAGAATTAGTCTGCATGTCATAGCAGAGAATCAGGCTTCACGTCAGCCACCAGTGCAACAGTCCATTGACATATATTTAGGCCCAGCACACAGGCAGAGGAGAGAGGTCCCGTAACAGAGAATCTGTCTTCATGTCAGCAGAGAATTAGTCTGCATGTCATAGCAGAGAATCAGGCTTCACGTCAGCCACCACTGCAACAGTCCATTGGCATATATTTAGGCCCAGCACACAGGCAGAGGAGAGAGGTCCCGTAACAGAGAATCTGTCTTCATGTCAGCAGAGAATCAGTCTGCATGTCATAGCAGAGAATCAAGCTTCACGTCAACCACCAGTGCAACAGTCCATTGGCATATATTTAGGCCCAGCACCCAGGCAGATGAGAGAGGTCCCGTAACAGAGGATCTGGCTTCATGTCAGCAGAGAATTAGTCTGCATGTCATAGCAGAGAATCAGGCTTCACGTCAGCCACCACTGCAACAGTCCATTGGCATATATTTAGGCCCAGCACCCAGGCAGAGGAGAGAGGTCCCGTAACAGAGAATCTGTCTTCATGTCAGCAGAGAATCAGTCTGCATGTCATAGCAGAGAATCAGGCTTCACGTCAGCCACACTGCAACAGTCCATTGGCATATATTTAGGCCCAGCACACAGGCAGAGGAGAGAGGTCCCGTAACAGAGAATCTGTCTTCATGTCAGCAGAGAATTAGTCTGCATGTCATAGCAGAGAATCAGGCTTCACGTCAGCCACCACTGCAACAGTCCATTGGCATATATTTAGGCCCAGCACACAGGCAGAGGAGAGAGGTCCCGTAACAGAGGATCTGGCTTCATGTCAGCAGAGAATTAGTCTGCATGTCATAGCAGAGAATCAGGCTTCACGTCACCCAAAATTGGAACAGTCCATTGGCATATATTTAGGCCCCGGCACCCAGACAGAGGAGAGGATTATTCAACTTTGGGTAGCCTCGCAATATAATGGTAAAATGAAAATAAAAATAGGATTGAATGAGGAAGTGCCCTGGAGTACAATAATATATGGTTAAGAGGAGGTAGTTAATGTCTAATCTGGACAAGGGACGGACAGGTCCTGTGGGATCCATGCCTGGTTCATTTTTATGAACGTCAGCTTGTCCACATTGGCTGTAGACAGGCGGCTGCGTTTGTCTGTAATGACGCCCCCTGCCGTGCTGAATACACGTTCAGACAAAACGCTGGCCGCCGGGCAGGCCAGCACCTCCAAGGCATAAAAGGCTAGCTCTGGCCACGTGGACAATTTAGAGACCCAGAAGTTGAATGGAGCCGAACCATCAGTCAGTACGTGGAGGGGTGTGCACACGTACTGTTTCACCATGTTAGTGAAATGTTGCCTCCTGCTAACACGTTGCGTATCAGGTGGTGGTGCAGTTAGCTGTAGCGTGTTGACAAAACTTTTCCACATCTCTGCCATGCTAACCCTGCCCTCAGAGGAGCTGGCCGTGACACAGCTGCTTTGGCGACCTCTTGCTCCTCCTCTGCCTTGGCCTTGGGCTTCCACTTGTTCCCCTGTGACATTTGGGAATGCTCTCAGTAGCGCGTCTACCAACGTGCGCTTGTACTCGCGCATCTTCCTATCACGCTCCAGTGCAGGAAGTAAGGTGGGCACATTGTCTTTGTACCGTGGATCCAGCAGGGTGGCAACCCAGTAGTCCGCACACGTTAAAATGTGGGCAACTCTGCTGTCGTTGCGCAGGCACTGCAGCATGTAGTCGCTCATGTATGCCAGGCTGCCCAGGGGTAAGGACAAGCTGTCCTCTGTGGGAGGCGTATCGTCATCGTCCTGCCTTTCCCCACAGCCACGCACCGGTGATGGGCCCGAGCTGCGTTGGGTGCCACCCCGCTGTGACCATGCTTCATCCTCATCCTCCTCCACCTCCTCCTCATCCTCGTCCTCCTCGTCCTCCAGTAGTGGGCCCTGGCTGGCCACATTTGTACCTGGCCTCTGCTGTTGCAAAAAACCTCCCTCTGAGTCACTTCTAAGAGACTGGCCTGAAAGTGCTAAAAATGACCCCTCTTCCTCCTCCTCCTCCTCCTCCTGGGCCACCTCCTTTTCCATCATCGCCCTAAGTGTTTTCTCAAGGAGACATAGAAGTGGTATTGTAACGCTGATAACGGCGTCATCGCCACTGGCCATGTTGGTGGAGTACTCGAAACAGCGCAACAGGGCACACAGGTCTCGCATGGAGGCCCAGTCATTGGTGGTGAAGTGGTGCTGTTCCGCAATGCGACTGACCCGTGCGTGCTGCAGCTGAAACCCCACTATGGCCTGCTGCTGCTCGCACAGTCTGTCCAGCATGTGCAAGGTGGAGTTCCACCTGGTGGGCATGTCGCATATGAGGCGGTGAGCGGGAAGGCCGAAGTTACGCTGTAGCGCAGACAGGCGAGCAGCGGCAGGATGTGAACGCCGGAAGCGCGAACAGACGGCCCGCACTTTATGCAGCAGCTCTGACATGTCGGGGTAGTTGTGAATGAACTTCTGCACCACCAAATTCAGCACATGCGCCAGGCAAGGGATGTGCGTCAAACCGGCTAGTCACAGAGATTTCGCTCATTATCGCACACCACCAGGCCGGGCTTGAGGCTCACCAGCAGCAACCACTCGTCGGTCTGTTGTTCTATACCACGTCACGACTCCTGTGCGGTGTGGGGCCTGTCCCCCAAACATATGAGTTTCAGAATGGCCTGCTGACGTTTACCCCGGGCTGTGCTGAAGTTGGTGGTGAAGGTGTGTGGCTGACTGGATGAGCAGGTGGAAGAAGAGGAGGAGGAAGCCGAGAAGGAGGAGGTGGCAACAGGAGGCAAAGAATGTTGCCCTGCGATCCTTGGCGGCGGAAGGACGTGCGCCAAACAGCTCTCCGCCTGGGGCCCAGCTGCCACTACATTTACCCAGTGTGCAGTTAGGGAGATATAGCGTCCCTGGCCGTGCTTACTGGTCCACGTATCTGTGGTTAGGTGGACCTTGCTACAGATGGCGTTGCGCAGTGCACACTTGATTTTATCGGATACTTGGTTGTGCAGGGAAGGCACGGCTCTCTTGGAGAAGTAGTGGCGGCTGGGAACAACATACTGTGGGACAGCAAGCGACATGAGCTGTTTGAAGCTGTCTGTGTCCACCAGCCTAAATGACAGCATTTCATAGGCCAGTAGTTTAGAAATGCTGGCATTCAGGGCCAGGGATCGAGGGTGGCTAGGTGGGAATTTACGCTTTCTCTCAAATGTTTGTGAGATGGAGAGCTGAACGCTGCCGTGTGACATGGTTGAGATGCTTGGTGACGGAGGTGGTGGTGGTGTTGGTAGTACATCCCCTGTTTGCTGGGTTTGCAGGTGCCAACGTTCCTCCAGAGGCGGAGGAAGAGGCCGAGGCGGCAGCAGCAGAAGAGGCCGAGGCGGCAGCAGCAGAAGAGGTAGCAGGGGGAGCCTGAGTGACTTCCTTGTTTTTAAGGTGTTTACTCCACTGCAGTTCATGCTTTGCATGCAGGTGCCTGGTCATGCAGGTTGTGCTAAGGTTCAGAACGTTAATGCCTCACTTCAGGCTCTGATGGCACAGCATGCAAACCACTCGGGTCTTGTCGTCAGCACATTGTTTGAAGAAGTGCCATGCCAGGGAACTCCTTGAAGCTGCCTTTGGGGTGCTCGGTCCCAGATGGCGGCGGTCAGTAGCAGGCGGAGTCTCTTGGCGGTGGGTGTTCTGCTTTTGCCCACTGCTCCCTCTTTTGCTACGCTGTTGGCTCGGTCTCACCACTGCCTCTTCCTCCGAACTGTGAAAGTCAGTGGCACGACCTTCATTCCATGTGGGGTCTAGGACCTCATCGTTCCCTGCATCGTCTTCCACCCAGTCTTGATCCCTGACCTCCTGTTCAGTCTGCACACTGCAGAAAGACGCAGCAGTTGGCACCTGTGTTTCGTCATCATCAGAGACTTGCTGAGGTGGTATTCCCATGTCCTCATCATCAGGAAACATAAGTGGTTGTGCGTCAGTGCATTCTATGTCTTCCACCGCTGGGGAAGGGCTAGGTGGATGCCCTTGGGAAACCCTGCCAGCAGAGTCTTCAAACAGCATAAGAGACTGCTGCATAACTTGAGACTCAGCCAGTTTCCCTGGTATGCATGGGGGTGATGTGACAGACTGATGGGGTTGGTTTTCAGGCGCCATCTGTGCGCTTTCTGCAGAAGACTGGGTGGGAGATAATGTGAACGTGCTGGATCCACTGTCGGCCACCCAATTGACTAATGCCTGTACCTGCTCAGGCCTTATCATCCTTAGAACGGCATTGGGCCCCACCATATATCGCTGTAAATTCTGGCGGCTACTGGGACCTGAGGTAGTTGGTACACTAGGACGTGTGGATGTGGCAGAACGGCCACGTCCTCTCCCAGCACCAGAGGGTCCACTGACACCACCACGACCATGTCCACGTCCGCGTCCCTTACTAGATGTTTTCCTCATTGTTATCGTTCACCACAACAACAAAAATATTATTTGGCCCAATGTATTGAATTCAAATTCAGGCCTTTTTTAACACCTAACACTATCTGGCTATCTATTTAGGTACCGTATTACACTAATACAGGCACAGCAGTAACCATCGATTTAGCTGACTAGGAATTTGAGGCCTAGTATTTAGGCGCTGGGTGACAGGTATATGTTTTACGGACAGAATTAGACTGGGATATGCACAGTAGCGTGTGTGTGAAGTTATTGAGAATGACCCTATCAGCACCTTGATTCTGATATACCCTTTTAGGGATGTATTTAAAGTAGGCCTGATACAGCAGAAACCACTAAATTAGGAAATTGCTAAATTGGGAATTGTATTTCAACCCAGAACAAAAAATGTGCTTTGACGGACACTAAATAACTTGCCCAGCCTCAACAGTACAGCAGTAACGACAGATTTAGCAGGATATAAATTTGAGGCCTAGTATTTAGGCGCTGGGTGACAGGTATAGGTTTACTGACAGAATTAGACTTGGAAATGCACAGTAGCGTGTGTGTGAATTTATTCAGAATGACCCTATGTGCACCTTGAATATTATATACCCTTTTAGGGATAGATTTCAAATAGCTCTGATACAGCAGAAACCACTAAATTAGGAAATTGCTAAATTGGGAATTGTATTTCAACCCAGAACAAAAACTGTGCTTTGACGGACACTAAATAACTTGCCCAGCCACAACAGTACAGCAGTAACGACAGATTCAGCAGGATATAAATTTGAGGCCTAGTATTTAGGCGCTGGGTGACAGGTATACGTTTTACGGACAGAATTAGACTGGGATATGCACAGTAGCGTGTGTGTGAAGTTATTGAGAATGACCCTATCAGCACCTTGATACAGCTTGCCCCTGATGTAGTATATGGCCAAAAAATAAACAGGCTATTGTTGGTTAAATGCACTTGGTGTGACAGCTTGACCAACCACACTACTGAGGGTTAAATGCACTTGGTGACAGGCGCAGCTTGCCCCTGATGTAGTATATGGCCAAAAAATAAACAGACTATTGCTGGTTAAATGCACTTAGTAGTGTGGTTGGTCAAGCTGTCACACCAAGTGCATTTAACCAGCAATAGTCTGTTTATTTTTTGGCCATATACTACAGGGAGTGCAGAATTATTAGGCAAATGAGTATTTTGACCACATCATCCTCTTTATGCATGTTGTCTTACTCCAATCTGTATAGGCTCGAAAGCCTACTACCAATTAAGCATATTAGGTGATGTGCATCTCTGTAATGAGAAGGGGTGTGGTCTAATGACATCAACACCCTATATCAGGTGTGCATAATTATTAGGCAACTTCCTTTCCTTTGGCAAAATGGGTCAAAAGAAGGACTTGACAGGCTCAGAAAAGTCAAAAATAGTGAGATATCTTGCAGAGGGATGCAGCACTCTTAAAATTGCAAAGCTTCTGAAGTGTGATCATCGAACAATCAAGCGTTTCATTCAAAATAGTCAACAGGGTCGCAAGAAGCGTGTGGAAAAACCAAGGAGCAAAATAACTGCCCATGAACTGAGAAAAGTCAAGCGTGCAGCTGCCAAGATGCCACTTGCCACCAGTTTGGCCATATTTCAGAGCTGCAACATCACTAGAGTGCCCAAAAGCACAAGGTGTGCAATACTCAGAGACATGGCCAAGGTAAGAAAGGCTGAAAGACGACCACCACTGAACAAGACACACAAGCTGAAACGTCAAGACTGGGCCAAGAAATATCTCAAGACTGATTTTTCTAAGGTTTTATGGACTGATGAAATGAGAGTGAGTCTTGATGGGCCAGATGGATGGGCCCGTGGCTGGATTGGTAAAGGGCAGAGAGCTCCAGTCCGACTCAGACGCCAGCAAGGTGGAGGTGGAGTACTGGTTTGGGCTGGTATCATCAAAGATGAGCTTGTGGGGCCTTTTCGGGTTGAGGATGGAGTCAAGCTCAACTCCCAGTCCTACTGCCAGTTTCTGGAAGACACCTTCTTCAAGCAGTGGTACAGGAAGAAGTCTGCATCCTTCAAGAAAAACATGATTATCCTTCAAGAAAAACATGATTTTCATGCAGGACAATGCTCCATCACACGCGTCCAAGTACTCCACAGCGTGGCTGGCAAGAAAGGGTATAAAAGAAGAAAATCTAATGACATGGCCTCCTTGTTCACCTGATCTGAACCCTATTGAGAACCTGTGGTCCATCATCAAATGTGAGATTTACAAGGAGGGAAAACAGTACACCTCTCTGAACAGTGTCTGGGAGGCTGTGGTTGCTGCTGCACGCAATGTTGATGGTGAACAGATCAAAACACTGACAGAATCCATGGATGGCAGGCTTTTGAGTGTCCTTGCAAAGAAAGGTGGCTATATTGGTCACTGATTTGTTTTTGTTTTGTTTTTGAATGTCAGAAATGTATATTTGTGAATGTTGAGATGTTATATTTGGTTTCACTGGTAAAAATTAATAATTGAAATGGGTATATATTTGTTTTTTGTTAAGTTGCCTAATAATTATGCACAGTAATAGTCACCTGCACACACAGATATCCCCCTAAAATAGCTAAAACTAAAAACAAACTAAAAACTACTTCCAAAAATATTCAGCTTTGATATTAATGAGTTTTTTGGGTTCATTGAGAACATGGTTGTTGTTCAATAATAAAATTAATCCTCAAAAATACAACTTGCCTAATAATTCTGCACTCCCTGTATCCTACAGCTAGTAGGGCCCCAAACATTGGCCTCTTCAGACAGCTAATTAACGCGGCTAGGATTTTTAATTCCGCAATACTGGCTCTCGCTTGATACCCCTTCTATTGAACATTGGCTCTCTAGAGTCGACCAGATATACAGACTTGAGGAAATTTCCCACTGGGAAAGTAGATCTATCCATAAGTTCAATGCTGCTTGGCTCGCTTGGGAAACTTATAGTGGGTTTAGGAGTCGATAGATCCCTGGAGCTCATATTCCACCTTTAGCTCACTTTAATCAGTATTTAGTTAAACAACACTTCATTCAGGTACCTGAATAGTCATTGAGAGTCTCTCAAAAAATGGACTCTCTCTCGAATAATGGACTCTCTTTCGAATATTCCAGCACTATATGCAATATGTCGTAATACCTTTAAAAAGTCTTGTGATCTTTTATGCATCATACTATTGTTGACTTGTTTGTTAATATACTATTTTACAGGAGGTCTGTCCTCACCCTCCTTTATTCTTACATCATTTTGTACTCCTGCTTTTTCAAATAAAGCTTTTTCAAATAAATAAATAAATAAATCACAGCGGAGGTCGGTTGAGTCATTTGAGAGGGAGAAGAAGGCAGACTTGCCCACAGATGAATTCTGTGGGGCATACTGCTTCTTTTACTCAGAGGCAATTTGTTTGGTATTATAAGAGTTGGATGGTTGGAGAAAAATAACTAATAAAGCTATGACCGACCCTCACCCAACAAGATGGTTGTCAAGTGTTGTTATTTATTATAGGCTGCAAGACGGCCAAGGTGTTGAGGGGCAAGGGTATAAGTCTTGGCAGTCAGTCACTTCTTTCTAATTTGCATTATGAAGACTGGTTTGTCTGGTGGAGCTAGTTTTCTGCAATGTGAACATAAATTTTATGCTTGAGTTGTAGATTAAACTGGATGAACTTTACTTTAAGCTTAAGTGCCTGCTTTTATACCATACATGTCATCTTTTGAGAAAGAACATCAGCAACATTCTAAAGGGAGGAAGAGCACATTTTTGGGCTCTATGCACTGTACCATTTGAATCACAAATAGTACATAGAAAACATTTTAGCACCCCCCCCCCAAAATGGACTTCCTAAACATATATAGACCCCAAACCAGACCTTCTGTTTACAGACTCCAGAATAGATCTCCTAGAAATACAAATCCCAAACTGGATTACCTACAAAATACAGATACCAGACTAGAAAATACAAACACAGAACAGATTGTGTAGAAAATACACAACCAAAACTAGACTGTCATGAAAATACAGTATCATAGTCTATATACAGTATGTGTGGTACTGGTTCAAAATATAATGGCCAGAATTCTGTAGGACTATATTGTACCTTGTGTGCTGACGATATTATGTTATATATATTTTTCCTGAATTTCTTAAAAATGTGCAAGAACATTTTTACCATACTACATTACATGCCACAGTACTGTGAAAATATAGAAGTGTTAAAAGTTTAAATTTATTTTGCAGGGCATTTACCCCAAATATACAGCCAGTGTCATGGTGTTTAATACACAGGGTGTTATGGGATAAAAAAATAAATAAAACCTGTGGCTTGTTGGGGGACCAAGCGTCCAAAAATTATTTCTGCTCATATGACACACTCAAGTACTGTATTAATTGTCAGGGAAAAAAAGTGTGTCGTTGTGCACGAGCATATAAAAATTATCCCTTTTAATTGGGAGTAGCAACAGTACAGTATGGATGTGGAAAGGGTAAGGTATTATAGGCAAGTGGCCACAATAGTAGTGGCAGCAGAAGCAGCATGTATAGAACATACAAGGCAGTAGGCTGTCTATGGGTGGTGGTAGTAGTAGTAGTGGTAGTAGTAGTAATAGATGTAGTAATGGTATATGCGTAGCATTATTAATGGATGCAGTAGGGGATGGGCAGCAAGGAGCATCAGTTGAGGTGGTGGCGACAGCAGAAACCATGATACATGTTGGTAGGCAGCAGCAGCCGTACGGAACATGTTGGTAGGCAGGCAGTAGCATTAGCATGATGATGGTCACCGTGGCATGATAGAGCAGAAAAAGCAGTCATACTGAACATGATGTTAGGTAGGCATCATGACAGGAGGAAGAACGGCAGGCAGACAGCAACAGTGGTAAGGTGGAGCATCGTCACAAAGGCCAGATCTTTTCATCGGCCTCAGCCAGAGAAGTGTGAAAATCCTTCCAAATCCAGACTTCGTTCATTTTGACAAAAGTAATGTTTTGGACACTAATGGAGGACAACTTGGTCTGTTTGGGTGTCATCATGCCCCCTGCAGTGCTGAAAACGCTCTTCGAGATAACAATGGAGGCTGGGCAAGAAAGAAGAAAGAGAGCGTGCTGTACCAGTTTGGGCCACTATTCCAGTCTGCCTGCCCAGAAGTCCATTGGGCCAGGGAATAGGGTATGCGCCAGAGACAGGCCAGAGTGTAAGGCCAGAACCTGGGCGTTGAGGGGGGATATCTTGGCTTGATGATCTGTCTCACCTTGGCTTGTCATGGAAGAAAAACTGCTCCATAATGTTAAGAAGACTAAATTGGCTGCTGCCATTACTGCTGTTTGTGGCAGAAGGAGGTGGGTGATTCTGAGGGCATGGGGAGAAGGACCTCCCTTTCAGACACATTGGCAACAGGCATCTGCTCGTGTTTCCTGGTAATAATGTAAGTTGGTCTCCTTTTCAGGAGGAAAACATTCCCTTAATTTGCTTTGATAGCGAAGGTATAAAAGCATAACTATCCAGCAATCATCAGACTGCTTGATATGAATGATACACCTATCACTGCAAAAAGTCAGAATGATGGATAGAACAAAGTCTTTTAGTGATACAGCAGTTTACGACCACAAATGTGGCGTTTCTGTAAACTGCAGTGTCAGGGTAATAAATAAAAATTATTTAGGTTTTAGACTATATTATCCTATCTTATGTAGGGGCTCATTTTTTGAAGGATGAGAGGACGGTTTTATTGGCACTATTTTGGGGGCTATATGACTTTTTGATCGCTTGCTATTAAACTTTTTGTTAAAGTGACAAAAAAAATCTTTTTTTGCACCGTTTTTTAATGTGGGGGGGTTATTTCATGGGGTATTTTTATAAAGGAGATTATTTCCGACGCGGAGATACCTAATTTGTATACTTTTTTAAATTATTTTAGTTTTTACAAAATTTTTTGGGTGTCTCAAGTCTGAGAACCATAGTTTTTATCCGATTGTCAGTGGCTACATTGGAATATAAATTTAGTACTCCATGAAAGTGTGGTACTCCCTGAAGCAACCAATAATGCAGAGGCCCGGATGATCGGGGCACGTGTCACATTGAGTAGTGGTGTCCTTCCGTATCCCCCTCCTGTGACACACTCTGCACCTTTTTTGGGTCCGTCCCTTCTTTCCAGTATGGGGGAACCACACCTGGAAAGTGTTGGCCAGGGACGATCCAGGCGCCTCCAGTTCCTGAGGTACTCCGGCCTGCTCTTTCCCGGTCTGAAAAGATCAGGGCCTTGAGGACTGCCTCACAGAACTGAAGGAATGTCCCTGTGTTGCCAGCGCTCCAGGACAGCACAAAAGAGTTGTAACCTGTACCAAGTAGACCGCAACTTTTTTGTACCATGCCCGGCTTTTGCGCATGGCATTATATGGCTTGAGGACTTGATCAGAGAGCTCAAATCCTCCCATATACTGATTGTAGTCGACGATACAATCGGGCTTGAGGACCGTTGCCGCGGTACCTCGCACAGGGACAGGGGTGATGCCGTTACCATGAATTGTGGACAGTACAAGGACATCCCTCTTGTCCTTATATCTGACCAGCAACAGGTTTCCAGTGGTAAGGGCACGGGTCTTACCCCTGGGGATAGGTACCTGGAGGGGGTGGGCAGGGAGGCCGCGTTGATTTTTCCGCACGTTCCCACAAGCGGATGTGGATCTGGCGGCGAGGGACTGGAACAAGGGGATACTAGTATAAAAGTTATCCACGTAAAGGTGGTAACCCTTATCTAGCAGTGGATGCCTAAGGTCCCACACAAGTTTACCGCTAACACCCAGAGTGGGGGGTCATTCTGGGGGTTGAATACGGGAATCTCGCCCCTCATACACACGAAACTTGTATATGTAACCTGAGGTACTCTCACAAAGTTTGCACAGCTTCATGCCATACCTTGCCCGCTTTGAGGTAACATACTGGCGGAAAATGAGTCTCCCCTTGAATGCAATGAGAGACCTCCCTTCCAGGTACATAGGCCTGTAGACATTTGGCCCCAAAGTGATTGATGACCAGCCTGATTTTGTACAGGCAGTCATAGGCAGGATCACCCCGGGGAGGACATGCTGCATTTTCTGAATAATGCAGGCATTTCTGGATGGCCTCAAACCGGGAGCGTGTCATGGCCGTACTGTAAAGTGAGGTCTGGTAGAGGACGTCCCCACTCCAGTAATTCCTGACACTAGGTTTCTTGACTAGGCCCATATGCAGCACAAGGCTCCAAAATTTCCTCATCTCGGCTGCACTGACCGGCGTCCAGCCACCAGGCCTAGCCAAAAAGGAGCCCGGGTGTTGAGCAACGAACTGTTGGGCATACAGGTTCGTCTGCTCCACCATTAGATTTACCAGTTGGTCACTGAAAAAATTACTAAAAAAGTCATATTCAGTGAAGCCCACTGTGGAAATCTGGATTCCTGGTTGGCCTACAAAATCAGGAATCACGGGCTCAAATCGCTCTGGGGTATACCAGACAAGTTCACCGGCAGGGGGTTCCGGTGGATTTAACTGGTGGGCCGGAAAACTAGTACGAGCCCCAGAGCTGCTCGTACTAGTATGGGCCACAGGGTCCCTATCATGGCGGTCCCCTTGCTCCGCCGCCTTGGGGGCTCATCATCATCGTTAGATGATGAGGAGGACGCGGATGACAACAGGAAAGTGGGGTCATCCTCGTCCTCACTGGGACTCTCGGACTCGTAGGCAAGCTGGGCGTATGCCTCTTCGGCCGTGAAGATCCGGCGGGCCATAGGGGAGTGTGTGTCTGAGTGTAGATGTGCATGTGTGTAAATCTTTATTTGGTAGGCATGTGTGTGGGGGCATGGGTGTTCGCGGACTTATCCCTAAAACTAACAGAAAAAAAAAACTAACTAAAAAAAGGGGAAAAAATTTGAAAATAATATAAAAAAAAATCAAAACCGCTGATCAACCATCTGCAGTTGATCAGCGGTGGGGTGTGCAATGCGCTAACAGTGGCCGGACGCTAAGAGTGCCGGCCACAGTCAGCGTATGCACAATAAAAAATAAAAAATGCCTGTGCTCCAAAAAAGTTGGGGGAGGGCAGGGGGGCAAGTGGCAGCACTCCTGGGGGGTCTAGGGTCACACAGCGTGCTATGGACCCCAGACACCCTACTTAGGGTGATGCTATAAAACTTTTTCTCACACTAACTTTCCCTTTATTATCCCCGCCTAGCCCAACCTTTCCGTAGACTTTCTCTAATTACCTGCTGATCAGATGGGGGGTGCTGGGGCACAGATTGGGTCCTGGGGGCAAGGATGGGTGCTGGGGCACAGCTGGGGTGATGCTGCCTCAGATATGACTACGTACACTGCAGTGCTCCTCTCTCCTCCGCTCCGGGACTCAAAAGGAGGAGGAGAGGAGCACTGGCAACATTTGAATCTCCCGCCCACCTACCAATCAGAGGTGATCATGAGCGGTGATGTCACATCACCTCTCAGGATCGCAGGATGGTGATTGGTGGGGTAAAATCACACCCCCGATCACCATCCTGTTCCGGGTTATCGGGTCCTCAGAGACCCGAATAACCTGGAAACCGCAGGTCTGAATTGACCTGCGGTTTGCTGCGATCGCCGACATGGGGGGTTCACAGGACAAGGTGAGTACTCAATGATTTGAGCAGGCACCGGATTCCGATCACCGCCCGCCGGGCGGCGGTGATCGGAACTATACATGACGTACCGGTACGTCATGTTTCCTTAAGTACCAGGACAACATGCCATACCGATACGTCATGTGTCCTGAAAAGGTTGTCTGGTCCCAAAATCAAAATTCTTTTTGTGCTCCTAACACCCCTCACCATGCATACATATGCCTGTTTTTCATGTCTGAGCTTTCCTTCCCCCTGGAAGACATCACATTATCCTGGCAGAATTGTTTACTTTCTCCTCTTCTTGTTTTGTTGAATACATAACTTTATTGATACACAAGCCTGACTGTACTGCACAGAGATGAGTCACAGGCTGGACCCCCCCCCCCCCCACTCTGCTCTGCCTGCATAACAGTGACCTCTACAGTGTGCCCATAACAGTGACATCCACAGTGCCCCCATAACAGTGACATCCACAGTGGATCCATAACAGTGACATCCACAGAGCCCCCATATCAGTGACATCCAAAGTGCGTCCATAACAGTGACATCCACAGTGCACTCATAACACTGATATCCACAGTGCGTCCATAATAATGATATCCACTGTGCCCCATAGCAGTGCCATCCAGTGCCCCTAGTGCCATCCAGTGCCCCCTATTTGTCAGCCAGTGCCCCCTAGTATCATCCAGTACCCCCACTATGCCATGCAGTGCCCCCTTTTTGCCATCAATTGCTCCCCTTGTGCCATTCAGTTCCCACATTGTGCTATCCATTACCCCATGTATCATCCACTGTGCCCCAGTGAAATCCAGTGCCCCCATGTGCCATCCTAATTGCCCCAGAGTGCCATCCACAATTCCACAGTGCTGCCCCCCCATGTGCCAGTCAGTGCCCCCAGTGAGATCCACAGCATAGCGATCAGCCTCTGTGGCTGATCGCAATGCTGTCACTCCTGCACAGCGCTTACATTGCGCTGTGCAGGAGTCAGTACAGGCTTCACATAGAAGCCTGTACGACACAGATAGTTGCCGGTGGTCATGCACATGCTCAGTAGCATCCAGCCTAGTGCGCTGTGAAGACTGCTGGCTGCCGGCTGGAGAAAGGAAGCGAAGACAGGAAGATAAGAAGACGGACTTCGGCCGAAAGCCAAGAAAAGACATCTGGAGGTACGACTTGATCGGGAGCAGATCTCAGGAACGGCTGCACTATGGAAGGTAAGTATGTGATCATTAATCTTTCCTCCACAGGTTAGACTTTTAAAGGAAAAAAAAAGGTTAAGCCCGGAAAAAGCCTTTAACTATGTTATGTCTGGAAACTTGTTTTGTCTGGAAAAACTGCTGCGTCATTGCTATTGACTTTCATTGAAGCTCTAATGTAAATCTATGAGAGACGGAAAGTGTTACAATGTATCTGTTTGTGCTGAGCTTCTCCACTCCACCCTTCCCACTAGAAGGTTCTAGTCTAGCTAAACTGTATATAAGGAGAGCAGTCAAAGCCCCTATGGTGCTGCAGTTAGGGAACAGTGCTTGGAAGAGGAGACTCTGCCAGACTACTGAGAGACCAGAAGAAGACGCTGAGACAGGTATACTCAGCCACAGACCCTTGTTCACCAGCCTTGGACCAGGGTACCAGCTTTCTAAAGAGAGAGAGGGCCAGCTAACTAGACCTTTCCTCAGCATCAAACCCTTCTTCTGCCAGGGAGGAGACTGGAGAAGCCAGCCCTAAGCTGTCACAGAAGGTGTACAGGAAACAAGACAACACAAAATGAATATATGACTCACTGGATCCAAAACTAAGGAACAAAAAAGGAGACCCTTGCATCAGACCTGGCACTCTCCCTGACTGCTCAGCCTATGCGAAAATCCCAATGGTAGATTATCGCATATCCTCGTACCTCGACTGTATAACACCTGAACACCCTATAATAGTGAGGGGACACGACCACCGGCTCCCTACACTAGACACGGAGGGAGTCAGGGTCACCTGGGATCCAGCAAACAGAAAATCACAAATGAATGTACAACACTTATCTTGTAGAAGACTGGGAAATAGGATCAGCATGCACACACACTCCAGGAAGTTGTATAAACCGCACACTAATGCATTATGGGGAGGAATTTAAAGGGGTGCAATCAGTCCAACTACATGACAGCTGAGAGAGGCTAACGAGATGAGGAACTGAAAACCAAAACAAAGGAAGCTCAAGGAGGAGGTTCTGAAAGGCATCTGTCAGAGCTTCTCAGATGTCTGGTGGTGACATAAGCCTCACCTGTAATGTTTAGCACCTTAATCCCTCCAGTAAAGGAGCACCTTTACTGCAGACCCTGACACTCTGGACTTATTTCTCATTGGGATTCACCATCACGTGGTGACACCTCGACAATGTCTGGGGGACCCAGTGTAGCATTGGGGCCAACCCAAACCCAGCCACTGCATCACCATTCTGGCCAGCATGCATGAGGAGCCAGTTCTTTCGGGCTCCGCCCCCACAGATGATTGGGTACAGTGACTGGTGCCTTCGTTATCACAATCCTCGTGCTCCTCCACCTCTTCCAGTTGCAACTCCTCATCCTCCTCCTTCTCCTTGTGGGTCCCCAACAGCTACAGTGCGGGCAGCAAGATGCGTTAGCTGTTCTTCCGCCATTGTCCCCTGCTGCATGAGTGTCAGCATCTGTTCTAAGATAAATATGAGGAGGGTGACATTGTTCATACCACAGTTGTCCCTGCTGACAAACTTTGCTGTCTCTTCAAAGGGCTTCAGCACCCGACAGCCATCTCGGATGAGCTGCGACTGCCTGACCTCGAAACAACATATGCCCCCTTCTGAGGAAGTCTGGTGCATGACAAAATT
Source organism: Bufo gargarizans (assembly GCF_014858855.1). Lineage (NCBI taxonomy): Eukaryota > Metazoa > Chordata > Amphibia > Anura > Bufonidae > Bufo > Bufo gargarizans. Next base: position 215,069,822 of record NC_058084.1, read on the forward strand.
ATTCACAGATTTCTGCTGCATGTGCAATGTTGAGTTCAAGCAAGTTAAGAATGTCATGAATTAAGCAGTGAAGTGGCAGACCGTTCTGTCTCTGCAAGTCCAGGAGAGCGTTCCTCGCCATGTAAAAGTGGCTGAAATTGATAGCACAGGCTAGGCATAGGCAACATTGATCCAGTGGGCTTTGAAAGACATGTACTGTCCCTGCCTTAAAGCTGCTCCAGGTGTCCACCATGGCGCGCACTTTAACGCGCAGTAAGAATCACAAGGAGCGGCCTACATTCTCTGCCACGTGGGCAGAAATAATGCTGACTAGTGCGGGGTTTTGACCTGGTAGATAGGGTAAGCAGGCGCAGTACAGAGGCAAAACACAAGTTCTTAACTCAAAACGTCAGTGTTTATTCACACTTGAGGCAATTGCACAAAACAGCACAACTTTGAAGTCTTGGTGTTAATTCACACACAATGGAAAGCTCATATAACACAAGTCACCTAGCTGGCAGTTCTGCCTCCAGTAGTCAACAGCAGGCTTTAGGGGGCCTGTTTCCCCAGCGTGCGGCTCTCAGCCCTCCAGCATGGCACAAAGCCTCAGATCCCCAAAACAGATACATCTTTGCTGAGCACAGCTGCCTATTTAAGGACAGCCAGGTGCTGCCAAAACCCGGAACAGCACTTAAACTCCGGTCCGGTATTTGACCTCACCTGGCTGGAAACCTGTCCAGCCGCACATGCTAGTTGGAAAATACCTGCCTTGACAGACACAACCCCTCACTGTGTCACATTAGGTATCTTCCAACGAGGCTGAACAGATGACATCAGCTCTCTAAAGGCAGCAGACTCTAGTAAATAGTACAGTAGTGATCGCACCGCTAGCATGTTCGCCAGGTGAGAATTAAAGAGGACCTTTCACCGATTATGACACTGTGAACTAAGAATACAGACATGGAGAGCGGCGCCCGGGATCTCACTGCACTTACTATTATCCCAGGGTGCCGCTCCGTTCTCCTGCTATGCCCTCCGGTATCTCCGGCCACTAAGTTATAGTAGGCAGAGATTTCAGTCACTAAGTTATGGTAGGTGGAGTCTGCCCTTGTTCTGCTCTAGCGCTGGCCAATCGCAGTGCAGAGAAAATAACCTCCCAGGCTGTGAGCTCTGCAATGCGATTGGCCAGCTCTACAGAAGAACAAGGGCAGACTCCGCCTACCATAACTTTGTGACCGGAGATACCGGAGGGCATAGCAGGAGAACGGAGCGGCGCCCAGGGATAATGGTAAGTGCAGTAAGATCCCCGGGCGCCGCTCTATATTTCTGTAGGCTTAGTTCACAGTGTCATAATCGATGAAAGGTCCTCTTTAAGCTTGAGCACCAGTGGTTTGCTGGCCATGTAGATTTGTTTCCTGGCCACACATTCCGTTATCGTTCACTGACAATAGAATTTGTGCGGAATTTGTGCTGAATTTGTGACAGTCAAATACAAACTTTAAATACTGCAGTTATATTCTGGGTTAAAAAAAAACAATTTTGGGCAAGACCCTACATCTGAGGCCTTTGCTGCATTTCTGACAGTGAAATACAAGCTTTAAATACTGCAATTATATACCGGGTTTAAAAAAAATACCCATTTTGGGCAAGATAATACAAACCGGATTCCCAAAAAGTTGGGACACTATACAAATCGTGAATAAAAACTGAATGCAATGATGTGGAGGTGCCAACTTCTAATATTTTATTCAGAATAGAACATAAATCACGGAACAAAAGTTTAAACTGAGAAAATGTACCATTTTAAGGGAAAAATATGTTGAATCAGAATTTCATGGTGTCAACAAATCCCCAAAAAGTTGGGACAAGGCCATTTTCACCACTGTGTGGCATCTCCCCTTCTTCTTACAACACTCAACAGACGTCTGGGGACCGAGGAGACCAGTTTCTCAAGTTTAGAAATAGGAATGCTCTCCCATTCTTGTCTAATACAGGCCTCTAACTGTTCAATCGTCTTGGGCCTTCTTTGTTGCACCTTCCTCTTTATGATGCGCCAAATGTTCTCTATAGGTGAAAGATCTGGACTGCAGACTGGCCATTTCAGTACCCAGATCCTTCTCCTACGCAGCCATGATGTTGTGATTGATGCAGAATGTGGCCTGGCATTATCTTGTTGAAAAATGCAGGGTCTTCCCTGAAAGAGATGATGTCTGGATGGGAGCATATGTTGTTCTAGAACCTGAATATATTTTTCTGCATTGATGGTGCCTTTCCAGACATGCAAGCTGCCCATGCCACATGCACTCATGCAACCCCATACCATCAGAGATGCAGGCTTCTGAACTGAGCGTTGATAACAACTTGGGTTGTCCTTGTCCTCTTTGGTCCGGATGACATGGCGTCCCAGATTTCCAAAAAGAACTTTGAAGCGTGACTTGTCTGACCACAGAACAGTCTTCCATTTTGCCACACTCCATTTTAAATGATCCCTGGCCCAGTGAAAACGCCTGAGCTTGTGGATCTTGCTTAGAAATGGCTTCTTCTTTGCACTGTAGAGTTTCAGCTGGCAGCGGCGGATGGCACGGTGGATTGTGTTCACTGACAATGGTTTCTGGAAGTATTCCTGAGCCCATTCTGTGATTTCCTTTACAGTAGCATTCCTGTTTGTGGTGCAGTGTCGTTTAAGGGCCCGGAGATCACGGGCATCCAGTATGGTTTTACTTGACCCTTACGCACAGAGATTGTTCCAGATTCTCTGAATCTTCAGATGATGTTATGCACAGTTGAAGATGATATATGCAAAGTCTTTTCAATTTTTCGCTGGGTAACACCTTTCTGATATTGCTCCACTATCTTTCTGCGCAACATTGTGGGAATTGATGATCCTCTACCCATCTTGGCTTCTGAGAGACACTGCCACTCTGAGAAGCTCTTTTTATACCCAATCATGTTGCCAATTGACCTAATTAGTGTTAATTTGTCTTCCAGCTCTTCGTTATGCTAAAATTTACTTTTTCCCTTACGTCCTACCAGCAGCACAGATGGGGGTTAACTGCCCCCTGTGGACTGGTAGGACCAGAGGAATTTTTAATGAGCCCAAGAACCAATAAGCGATCTTCAGCTCCCTCAAAGGGAGGAGATCGCCCCCCAGCCCACCGTGTCTTTTTCTGTCCTTTGGACAGGTGGACTGGCGTGAGGCTTCCCTTTTGGGGAGCTGAAGTGTGCAGTGGAGGGGAGCTCTCTCTTTCTTTCTAAAGAGATTGCCCCTCTGCCTCTTTCTTTTCTCTTATTGCGGCGCTATATTATAAAGCGCACGCTTATTTTTTTATTTATTTTTATTTGTACCTGGGGGGGGGGCCCTCTTCCTCCGTGCTGGTTTCAGAGACACAGCTGTGCCGCGTCTGTTTTCGCCGCGCTAGTGTCACGGAAGTGACGCGCATGTGTGCAACGTCACTTCCGGTTTCTCTATTTCTCCGGCGCGCGGGATTTTTCTCCTCACCGCACGGTCTGTTTTCTTCCAGGGGACATCTTGCACAGTCTAGGATTGTTAGAGATGTGTGTGTGTGAAGGTCTGAGCCTATAATAAGGCTCCATTAGAGGGTTAGAATTCTGGGCGTAGTTCTCAGTAGCAGTCCCACCCAGGGGGCGGAGCTTTCCCTTTTTAAACTCCCAGAGCCTGTCATTCAGTCTCTGGTTGCGTTGCTTTGACAAGCTAGCTCCAGAGTCCCCTGCACTTGGCATATTTTCATTGCTATTGTGTATTTTTCCAGCTCTATTTTCTTCAAGTGCTGGTGGGCGTCCCATATGGTCTCGTTGCACCTTTGTGTGTTTTTTGTTGGAGTTATAACCTATCTTTTTCTGTTACAGTGATGGCTTCCCCTAGGGATTCGGATCAGCAGCGGAAGTCTGGGGCCAAGAGAAAGCACTTGGCCTGTTACAACTGTAACACACCCTTGGACGACAACTGCCCTTACTCTAGGTGTGAAAGTTGTTGCACACAAACAGCCACGGAACCCACGATGCAGGAGATGTTCCAGTGGACCAAGACCTATGTGGACGATTCCATAACGGGAGTAGTGCGCCTACTTAACGAGAGGCTACAGGACCCTCCCAGGCTCCTATGGAAGTGGCTGCACCAGTCGAGAGACCCATCCCCTGTACGGTGGGGTCATCTTCTGAGGAAGAAGAACTAACTTCTTGTTTCTTTCCACCAGAGAAAACACAGAAGTTGCTGAAGTCCATCAGGTCGGGGGACCATGATGTTGACATGGGGGAGTCCTCTGATCCCGCCGGCCGGACACAGTGTGTCTTTAGGGCGGATGAGACCCTTCTTTCTGTGATGCGCACAGAGTGGAGAAAGCCTGAAAAAGGTCCAGTCCTCACCAGGAAATTTAAGCTTATGTTTCCGATGGCTAAACCCTTGGTGGACTCGTGGGGTTCCATTCCCAAGGTGGACATGGCGATAGCCAAGTTGTCCAGGCGCACTCTGGTCCCAGCAGACGATGTGTCTAGTCTGCAGGACCCTCTAGATCGGAGGGCAGAGTGCACCCTGAGAAGGGGTTACGCGGCGGCCGCTGCCTCCGCCTCGACATCCATTGCGGCCACTGAAGTTGCCTCCTTCCTACGCTCCAGGCTGAACCAGATTCAGACAGACGTTGACCAGAGCGTTTCCCGGGATGACATTTTGACCGCATTCAAATCAGTCAATCTGGCCATGGATTTTCTGTGCAATACCGCTCAGATGCAGTTAAAGCTGGCAGCCAAAACAATGGCCCTGGTCTCAGCCGCCCGTAGACCACTATGGCTGAAACCTTGGAATGCGGACAACGCGTCCAAGTTTAATTTATGTGGGCTCCCCTTCGAGCCGGACAGGCTGTTCGGATCCGAGTTGGATAAGATTATGGAGGGACTCTCCGACAAGAAAGGGAAGAGTCTTCCCCAGCAGCCCTTTCGGGGACGCACCAGGCAGGATCGCGGAGGCCGTTCAGGGCAGCAGGCTAGGCGTAGAGATTGGGGGGGGGGGGGGCGTCTCGTAGATCCTCGAGACCCTCCCGCAAACCCACCAGGGAGGCAAAACCCTCTTGACTATGGGCCTCCCAGAGGCTCTTGGTTAAACCCTGCTGCTCCTGCCGTGACTCCTCTAGATTTTCCCGTACCCCTCCCCCAGATTCCTGTGGGGGACTGTCTCTCCCACTTCAAACATATTTGGGCCCAGCAGATTGTAGACCCCTGGATTACCCTGGGGTGTAGACCCCAGGGTATAGTTTCTGCCGGTTACCAGGTAGATCTCATCTCTCTCCCCCCAGAGAGATTCATCGCCACGTGAAATTTCGGGCCTGCCAAAAAGAAGATCCTAGAGTCCTACATACAGGACTATATCTCCAAGGGAGCTCTGGAAGAGGTACCGGCAGGGGAGAGAGGCCTAGGGATTTATTCTTAAGTATTTCTGGTTCCCAAGAAGACGGGAGATCTCCGGATGATCATCGACTTGAGATTCCTCAATCGATTTGTAAGGAAAACCAGGTTTCGGATGGAAACCATAAGGTTAGTCAGCCACATCCTAAACCCGGGGGACGTCATGGTTACTCTGGACCTCAAGGATGCTTACCTCCACATCCCGATCCATTCCGCCTCCCGGAAGTTCCTCAGGATCGCGGTCCAGATTTCAGGGGTTCGCAGGCATTTTCAGTTTGCCGCTCTTCCCTTCGCTGCCCCTCTTATCTTCACCAAGGTAGTGGTGTCGGTGGTGGCAGCTTTGAGACTTCAAGGACTGACTATTGTTCCTTATCTGGACAATTGGCTTTTCATAGCCTCTTCAGTTCTGATCCTTACCCACCAACTTCAGATCGCAATCTCCTTTCTCCTCCGCCTGGGCTGGATTATCAACTGGCAGAAGTCGAATGTGAGCCCATCGACTTCAATCCATTATTTAGGATTCGTGGTCGACTCTGTGGAGATGTCCCTCCAGTTGACTCTAGAATGGAGAGCGCGGATTCAGGACCTGGCAACGGTCCTTTACGTCCCTCGTCGAGTCTCCATCCGGACTCTCATGAAGATGCTGGGGCTCATGTCAGTGGCTGCGGACGCAGTCCCTTGGGCGCTATGGCACCTCCGTCCTCTTCAGTCTTAGACTTATGGAACGGCAGCCCTGCGGGGCTAGATTCCCTGCGCTCCCTGTCCAGTCAAACCCGGAATTCCCTCAGATGGTGGTTCCATCTGCCAGCAGGGAAGTCTATGACCCAACCAGTTTGGCTCATATTGACTACAGTCCCTTGTAGGCTGGGGCGCTCACCTGGACGGATCCCCAGTGCAGGGATCTTGGTCTCCTCTGGAGCGGCGTCTCTCTTCCAATCTTCGCGAGATGTGAGCTATCCGGCTAGCCCTCCTTCACTTCGCCCCTCAGATCCGGGGCAAAGCAGTGAAAGTCCAGTCAGACAATATGACTGCGGTTCTCTACATAAACAAGCAGGGAGGCACAAGATCATTGCCCCTTCTGTCAGAGATCAAGGTAATTCTTCGGTGGGCAGAGATGAACCTTTCCCATCTATCTGCCACTCATATTCGAGGCTCAATATGATCGCGGACCGCTTAAGTCGAGGATTACCGACCATGGAGTTGTCTCTGCAGCCGTAGATCTTCAGGCAGTTAGTTCACAGATGGGGTATGCCAGAGGTGGATGTCATGGCGACTAGGTTTAACGCCAAGGTGCTGAGATTCTGTTCCCTGTACAGGGAAGACAACCCCCTGGCGATAGATGCTCTGTCGATACCGTGGAGGTTCAGGCTGGCTTACATCTTCCCTCCGTTTTCCATGATACCGAGGGTATTGACGAAAATCCGTCAGGATCAGGCCTCGGTAATAGCCATTATACCGTTCTGGCCCAGGAGATCCTGGTTTATCCAGCTCATTCAGATGAGTCGGGGACAATACTGGAGACTCCCCCCGGAGCAGACCCTGGTGTCATGGGACACTCACCTCTGCCCAGATCTGCACAGGTTCAACCTGACAGCCTGGAGGTTGATCAGTCCCTTCCCAACATAGAAGGGCTTTTACGAGTCGGTCCTGAGAAGTTTGTCGCATTCCAGAGCAGAGTCTACGAAGAAGGCCTACTCCAGAATCATGAGAATCTTCGTGTCATGGTGTGATTCCAAACAGGTGACGTCTGCAGATCCGCCCCTTCCTGCGATATTACAATTCCTTCAGGATGGACTAGATAAAGGTCTCTCTCCAGCTACCTTGAGAGTACAGATATGTGCCATCTCGGCCTGCCTTAACAGGCCACATTCTCGGGACCCACTCATCAAACGCTTCCTGAAGGGAGCTGAAAGACTAAAGCCTACTATACTGAAACCTATTCCCCAGTGGGATCTTTCAGTAGTGCTCAGGGGGTTAGCATCTCCCCCCTTTGAGCCATTGGAGGAGGTGGAATTAAGATTTTTGACCATAAAGGTGGTTTTTCTTCTGGCTGTAGCTTCAGCCAAAAGGATCTCTGAACTACAGGCTTTTTCTGCAATTCACCCTTACATCATCTTGTTGTAGGACAGAGTACTCCTGAAGTTTTTACCCTACTTCAGGCCTAAGGTTCCAACCTTCCAAAATATTAACCAGTTAATCTCTTTACCAGTTTTGTTTTCAGCCTCCTCCTCTGATACTCCAGCCAGACACCGGCTGGATATTTCGAGGTGCCTCCAGGTCTATGTGGATAGATCCAGAGAGTTCAGGATAGATGAGAATCTCCTCATCCTGTTTGCCGGTAAGTCTAAAGGCCGTAAAGCATCTAAAGCTACCATTAGTCGCTGGATCAAGGAAGCCATTAGGGAGGCTTTCATCTCCCAATCTCTAGATCCTCCGGAGTTTGTGAGGGCCCATTGTACTAGGGCTGTCTCCACCTCTGTTGCAGAGAGAAGACTTCTCCCCTTAGAGCATTTGCAGAGCATTTTCGACTACTTTCTCTGGATAGTCTTTGGCCAAAAAATTGTTCTTCAAAATGATAGCCTCATCCTCAAATTCCGCCTGGCTTGTGCAGTTCCTTTTAATTCTGCGGAACTGACCAGTTGGTATGTTCAATAGCCAGGAGGGCAGATGGCAGCTGGAAAAGAGAATGAGGCTATTCTTGGCCACCTTTTTCTGGAAGGTAGTACAAACATAGTGATTATTCTAAGTGGTGATCCGTAAATCTAGAAATTCTGTGTATTCTTGATTTATATTAGATTTATATTAGAGGAGAAATTGAGATTATAATCATTCATATTGATTTCTTCCAGGAAGATCTGGAGGCTAGATAATCCCCCCCTGCCAGATAAAAATGATATCATCGATGTAACGCTGCCAGAGCACCAGATCCGACCCCAGCCTAGGTGTGATGGTCTCCTGTTCCCATTGTGCCATGAAAAGGTTGGCATAGCTGGGGGCGAATCTGGTGCCCATGGCAGGGCCCCGAATCTGGAGGTAAAAGGCCCCCTCAAAGAAAAAATAATTGCGCGTTAGTATATGTCGCACCCCTTCTGCCAGAAAATCAATTTGTTTCTCTTTGAGATTTCCATAATTCTGCAGCTGTAATTTCATGCTGTTTGTGCCCTGTTCGTGATCAATCATGGTATAGAGGGATTGAACATCCAAAGTCCCTATCAGCCAGTGTGGCTCCGCCTGCAAATTTTCCAGGATATGGACAATTTGGGTGGTGTCCTTAAGATAGGCTGGAGTATTCTTGACTGTTGGTTGAATAAGTTGGTCTATGTACTGGGACAAATTGGATGTCAATGACTCCATACCCGAGATTATAGGGCGACCTGGCGGGTCTATCATATTTTTGTGGATTTTGGGCAGGCAATAAAACATGGGTAGCCTCCGCTGTGTCCCTAAAATAAAATCAGATTCCTGCTTAGAAAGTAATCCATCCTCAAGACCTCTATTACAATATTGGTTCAGGATCTCTGAGAATTCTTCTGTAGGGTCCTTCCTTAATCTCTTATAAGTTGTTGTATCAGCGAGTTGTCTCAGACACTCCTAATTATACTTGGTTGTTTCTAGAAGAACAATCGCCCCGCCTTTATAAGCTGGGCGGATAGTAAGATTATTAATTTTTTGTAATTCCTTAATGGCTTTAATCTCCTGTATAGTTAAATTATTTCTCCTCATCTGTTTATCAGGTATCTTTTTCAGATCTGTCTCTATATTTCTTCTAAAGGTGGCTATCTCTGCGCCAATCTCCTGTCTTGGGAACTTTTTTGATTTTGGTTTTAAAGATGTGTATTTGACCTCTCCATTACTATACTCATCTGTATTGGTTAATATCAGATTTTTCAAGAAATATTTTTTCAGACAGAGTTTCCTCACAAATTTCTCTATACCAACATATGTGTCAAATTTATTCAATTTCAGTGTAGGCGCAAACTTAAGACCTCTATTTAGTAATCTTGTCTGGGAATCCGTCAAGACGACCGAACTGAGGTTTACTATGGTTTCTGAGCTGTTTATCTGTGTCTGTTGTAGGTCCCTCTTTTTTCTTTGGGATCTACGTGTCTTCCTTTTGGGTCTGGATCCTGTTGTTGTCTGTAAGTTCCCTCTCTCAAATGTTTGGGTGTATATTGCTGTCTGTTGTTCTGCGTGGGCCAAATCCTCTGTTGTGACTCGTATTCATCTGACTGGTGATTGAGTTTGTTCCTCAGATTGTACGTATGTGTTGGTAATGGCTGTTGGTACAGTTGGTCTCTTGTTGGTGTTCGTGATCTGTGCCTGACTCTTGTGTTCTGATATGTTGGTCTCTGTTGGTGTTGTACATAAGTGTCGGTTGGTGTCTGTGATCTCTGTCTGTTTCTTGTCTTGTGGTGGGGTGGAGTTCCATCTAAAAAATGGTTGTGATTTAGTGACTCAAATCTGTTATTTACCGGAATATTAAACCTAGGGGGATAAGTGTCACTATTTATATGATCTGAAGGTCTAGTTGTTACATCTCCATCTTGTGAGCTATTTCTATGGTTATATCCTTCCTTTGGTTTATTATTAAATCTATATTTCTTAGTTTTTTTATTGATTATTTCTGATTCCATTTTATCCAAGCTTTTACATAGGCGTTCCTGCCACATAGTTAGTTCTTCATTAGCTGGCAGTTTATCCACCACAATTTTGATTTGATTTATTCTCTCAGTTAACTCTTCTAATATTTTGCACCTTCTTTTTATAATGAGTTGTGTCAGCATTACTGATTGGGAGAGTAGCAATGCTTCCCACTCTTTATTAAATTCCTCATTGCATAGGTCCTGTGCTGGAGTTTTGGATATCAATAGACCCCTAGGGATTCTCTTATTCTCAATACATAATTTCAGTGATTTAATTTCCCACTGCTGTCTAAGTTGTTTAAGCAGGAGTGGTTCAAGTTCTCTGAATGTCTCATCAATGGATTTCTCTCCTCCAGTAGCATTTAAATGATAGATAGTTGTGTCATCAAACCTATAGGTTTCAACTTTAAGTCGCTTGCTTTCAATGTGGTTCCAGATATCCATTATTGAATCAGGGGGAGCTCAGTCCTATTTGGGTACGTCAAATAGTATGTGTAACTGAGGTAAAGGACGGCTCACCTTCTGGCTCAAAATAGCAAGGTGCACCACACTGATGTCGTACCCTGATCACCGAAAAAGACAATTGTAATATAGTATAGGTGGGCACTCTTATAACTGGACCACAATGTAGGCAAAATGACACTGGTTTATTAGTAATAATATATATAAAATACAAGCATAGGCAATGGTCACCATATAAAAATCTGGTGGATCCTAAATAAATTTTAAAATTGTATATTAAAATGAAATTTCTTAGACATTGAATAAATTGTAAAAACAGTATATACTAGATAGTAAAGACTGTAGAGGCTAGGTAATAGTAGAAAGACTGACCAGGTTGTATATAAACTAGCAAACTCACTGTACTCAATTAGTTACAGCAGTGGCTAGTTCCCAGTAAATCTCCGCAAATAAAGTGCAATTGTATAAATAAATACATATAGTGCAACAGTGAAACAGTGAACCAATATTCACAATGAATTAATAAAAAAGGTGAAATAAATATATAAAAAAATATATAAAAAAATAATAAAAAGTAACAGTGTTCAAACCGTGATAGTATTAAAATAGTGTAAAATCATATGGTATCTCCGGAGCCTCCAGATTTTCCTGGAAGAAATCAATACGAATGATTATAATCTCAATTTCTCCTCTAATATAAATCAAGAATACACAGAATTTTTTGATTTACGGATCACCACTCAGAATAATCACTATGTTTGTACTACCTTCCAGAAAAAGGTGGCCAAGAATAGCCTCATCCTCTTTTCCAGCTGTCATCTGCCCTCCTGGCTTTTGAACTGGTCAGTTCCGCAGAATTAAAAGGAACTGCACAAGCCAGGCGGAATTTGAGGATGAGGCTATCATTTTGAAGAACAAATTTTTGGCCAAAGACTATCCAGAGAAAGTAGTCGAAAATGCTCTGCAAAAAGTCAGAATGATGGACAACCAAAAGAAGGTTGATAATCCCATCAATGACAACAAATTCCGTCTAATACTGCCTTACAATGCACAACATAAGAAAATTGAGCAAAGCATTAAAAACCATTGGCATTTAATCCAGAAGGATAAAATTATAGGCCCCTTGATTCCTCCAATACCGGAGATAATTTATACGAAGGCCCCTAATCTGGGTTTAAAAATAGCACCATCTATTAAAAAGCAGATAAAAGAAACTGGATCCATTAATAAATGGCTAAAAAGGAGTGGGTTCTACAGATGTGGGTGCTGCATTAACTGTAGGAATACGTCTTTTGCAAAAAAGACTACACGAGTAAGTTCAACCCAAAATACCTTTTCAGTTGAGATCAAAGATCTCCTGACATGTAATAGCTCAAACGTTATCTATATTATTGAATGCCCATGCGCAAAACAATATATTGGCAGGACCAAAAGACCTCTAAAAATAAGGATAGCGGAACATATTAACAACATCAAAAAAGGTTACGAAAAGCATGTACTATCCAAGCATTTTAAATTGATACACAATCAAGATCCCAAGACTCTAACTTTTGCGGTATTCGAACAGATAGAGCGCCACTGGAGGGGAGGCAATCATATTGCCCGAATGTCTAGGGCAGAGTCTAGGAGGATTTTCGAATTCGGCAGCTTGGCTCCAGCCGGGCTCAATGCCGAATTGGAAATTTTTGGGTTCTTATAAGGGGGTTGGGTGCCTTCGGCCCACGAGGGGTACTAGTCGGGCTGATTACCAGCACTATGACCCCTCCTGGCCTGCAGGTCCCCTATTCCATCTATCAACCCATACCTCTGACCTACCCGAACCATTTGAAGTAATGACCCCCATTGATATTTGAATCCTCAATATGGAATTATCTCTGTACCAGTTTTTAACTTTTATATATATATATATATATATATATAGATATAGGCATTCACCCTATAATTCTTATCATTTTATGAATTATTTTATATTTTATATATGTATACTTTAATATAAATGTTGGTTTTAGATGTATTAAATATAATAATTTGAATCACTGGTTTAGTATATCGATAAATTAGGATATACAATATTATCTATTTAAAATATATTGGATGTTTTAAGACGCTATAGATTTTTGACTTCTGCTTCTATTCCTTTTTATACTTTATATATTTTATAGACCACACTAGATTGTATGTAATTTATGGAAAATCCAGAAATACGCTCTTGAATAATATCTCATCCGATTTTAAATGAGATATGATTATTGCTGTTGGCCAATTCAAGATTTCATATTACCAAAAAATACCTGGATGCAAAATGTCGGCATGTATAAAATAACCGCAGATGAACTGCAAGCATACCGCAACATTATGTACAAAATAACCACAGATGAACTGCAAGCATATCGCAACATTATATACAAAATAACTGCAGATGAACGGCAAACATACTGCAATACTATCCAGGTCTTCTAAATCCATTTCAGGCTTACAGGAGAACCTTCTGAGTAGCCCAAAGGTATAAATAGCCGATAAATTAGTCAGATCCAACTAAGCTACTGAGAAAGAAGGTGGATAACCTTCGAAACGCGTCTGGCGTAGAGGAACTTGGACCTGACTATCAATCGGCTAAATTCCCATAGTCCGATCACCTATATCGGACTAAGAAAGCGCTTTCTGAGAATAAATGAATTGCGGCCCCTTTTGGATATAGCAGCAACCTGTGGGTGAAACCGCATCATCTGTTCTATTACAAGACAGGCGGAACATTCACCCCAATCAAGGGGACCAGGTGCGAGCCTGCAGCGCGATGGTTTAAGCGCTCTCATTCCCAGCCGGACCTGCAAAACTACAAGATCTACTAACAGAGGACTTACATCGAACTTGCTGTTGAAAGATAAAGTTCACTCTGAGTTCACACCACGTGGGACGCCACGGTATGAGCAACGGGACTGTGTGTGTGTAACTCCAAATATCATTATATGCGCATGATATTGCTACACATCAATCGTATTGCTGCTGCTAAAGCTTACTTAACCAGACTGGATTACTGGATTATTAATACTATTTGCAGGATCCACCTCCTAATGCTATAGAAAGACTAAGTTTTAGAAGCAGAATATTAAGGAAGAAAGACTGTTTACTAATATTATCAAGTCTCCGGAGATGCCATATGATTTTACACTATTTTAATACTATCACGGTTTGAACACTGTTACTTTTTATTATTTTTTGATATATTTTTTTATATATTTATTTCACCTTTTTTATTAATTCATTGTGAATATTGGTTCACTGTTTCACTGTTGCACTATATGTATTTATTTATACAATTGCACTTTATTTGCAGAGATTTACTGGGAACTAGCCACTGCTGTAACTAATTGAGTACAGTCAGTTTGCTAGTTTATATACAACCTGGTCAGTCTTTCTACTATTACCTAGCCTCTACAGTCTTTACTATCTAGTATATACTGTTTTTACAATTTATTCAATGTCTAAGAAATTTCATTTTAATATACAATTTTAAAATTTATTTAGGATCCACCAGATTTTTATATGGTGACCATTGCCTATGCTTATATTTTATATATATTATTACTAATAAACCAGTGTCGTTTTGCCTACATTGTGGTCCAGTTATAAGAGTGCCCACCTATTCTATATTACAATTGTCTTTTTCGGTGATCAGAGTACGACATCAGTGTGGTGCACCTTGCTATTTTGAGCCAGAAGGTGAGCCGTCCTTTACCTCAGTTACAGAAGTTATCTAGAGTCAACAAAGCGGCAGCAGGGCCTCTCCTGTCTAACGTTTCCTAATACAAAATACCGCAGTGACATTCCCTGTAATTTTTAATTAATCATTCAAATAACAGGGCATCTTAAGAGTCTTGTATTGTTATTTATCGTCACTACCTCCCCGAGTCGGGAGTGGGTAATTGTTGCGCGCCTCCTCCTTTACTTCAATTCTTCTGTTTTAATAGCTTCTCCCACATTTCCGCTCAATCACAATTAAATTTCATCCATTGATCTCCCTTGAATGTGGTCTCTCTTTCTCACGCTCCCTCTACGGGGTGGAACCCTGATTCGCCGCTAACCGTGATCAACATGGTAGGCGCAGAAAAGAACATCGAAAGTTCATAGAGCAGATATCCAATTGGATCGTGAACATCACGGGGACGTTCGACATGGTGGGGCAGTATGTTTGCACACGCCTACAGGAACTGACTGATGGGTCTGCTCCCTGAAACTTCTGGGTCTCCGAATTGAGCACATGGCCTGAGCTTGCCCTTTGCGCCTTGCAGAGCAGGCCAGCACCTCCAGACAGTGTATTGTCTGAACGTGTGTTTAGCCCGACTGGAGGGGGTTATCACAGGTTATATTTCCCAATGTTTTAGGTGTACACTCATAAAAAAAAAATAATAATAATAATTAAAACCAAAAAGTAGTGTAGGCTACCTCCTCCTCCTCCACTGCCGCTTCCACCTACACCGCCACATCCACAGCCTCCTCAACCTCCCACTCCATATGGACCTCGTCCTCCTAGATCAAGATTATTATTTCTTATTTTTACATATTTTATGTTATTTAAAGTCATTTCCATATTCACATTTGTTTGTAGAGCACTTGCCATGCTATTAACCACATTTTGATGCCATTTGCAGCCCTCTAGCCCTTTCCATTACATTTTTACACCCATTTTAGTGCTCAAAAGTTCAGGTCCCCATTGACTTCAACGGGGTTCGGGGTCAAGTTCGGGTCCCGAACTTGAACTTTTTTGTGAAGTTCGGCCGAACCCGAACATCCAGGTGTCCGCTCAACTCTAGTCCTTAACAGTCTGTCCCTGCTCCACAAAGCATCCTCTCCGTACACTGGCAAAACACATAATGCAAAATGGCTGCCAGATTGGATTCTGGGTGGGGGGTGTCCATGTGCTGAAATGTCTCAATTGGCTGTCCTGTCCCACTTCATGGATGTGTAATGGGTCAAAGTTCGGCGCAATGCAAAAGAATATGGCGCATGCGAACATCGCCATATGTTCACATGTTTGGCAAATCGCGAACACGCAAAGTTCGCCGCGAGATGTGCGCTGGGGGCGAATTGTATGTCCATCTCTATAAGTCAGCATTGGTGAGTAGGTGAAGCAAGAGCAGGCACAGTCCATGGGGGAAGGAGTGCACAC